>NW_024344253.1:6456530-6512312 GCF_902729225.1 Pteropus medius
ATGCAACAAACAGACAGGACAAACAAACAGAGACTCATGGACGTGGACAATAGACTAGTGGTTACCAGCGGGGAGAGGGGAGGTAGGTGGGATAAAAGGGGTCAAATATGTGGTGACAGAAAGAAATCTAACTATGGGTGGTGAACACACAATGTAATATATATATGTATATATATATACATATATATATTACATTGTGTGTTCACAATGTAATATATATACAACAACATGCCTTACTGTTAAATTGTATACCTGAAACTTAACTAGATTTCATTAAGCAATGTCAGCATAAAAAATAAAATAAATAAATAAATACCAATCAGAGTTCATTCCCATAAATGTCTATGTGGAGAAATAATCCACCAAATATCATGAACAACCAAGGTGACAAGGCAGCTCAGGAAGAAATAAAAAAAGCTTCAGAAAATAAACTTAAAGATATAGAAATATGTGATTTAAATGACAGATAATTCAAGATTGCAGTTCTGAAAAATCTCAAAAAGATGCTAGAAAACTTAGATAGATGGTTAAATAAACTCAGAAATAAAATTAATGAACAAAAAGAATACTTTACCAAAGAGATTAAAACTTTAAAAAGAACCAAACAGGAATTCTAGAGCTGAAAAACTCAATAAAAGAGATGAATAATGAAATAGCGAGCTAAGGAAACAGAGCTGACTAGATGAAGGAATGAATTAGTAATATCAAAGACAGAAATCTGGAAATTATGCAGATGGAAGAAGAGAGAGACTTCAGAGAAAGAAAGAAGGAGAGAGAGAGAGAGTAATGAAGGAAGGAAGAAGGAAGGAAGGAAGAAGGAAGGAAGGAAGAAGGAAGAAGAAAAAAAAAAAAAAAAAAAAACAGAAAAGAAAAAAAAAAAGAAACCTCAGATTATCTAATCCTAAATCTAAGAACAATAAAGAATATTCGGTGATGCTCTCAGAAAGAAGAAGGAAAAGAACAGACAGTTGTAGATCAGACCATAATCATAGATAAAAACAAACCTATGGAATGAACCTAGATCAAATCAAAAGGCTCCAAATGCTCCTACAAATATCAATCAAAGTCTCAAGGCATACACACAGAAAGAAGAGCAGATATCAAACTATCAAAATTAATATAACAAGAAAAGAATTAAGGCAGCTAAGGAAAGACAGTCTGTAAGGGAAAACTCATTAAGATTATCATTAGAGTTTTTAGCAGAAATTCTATAAGCTAAGAGGGAGTGGAATCAAATATTCAACCTATTGAGAGAAATTACCAGCCAAAAATTATATCCAGCAGTTCTCCTTTAGATATGAAGGAAAAATAAAGACCTTTTCAGACATACAGAAGCTGAGGAAATCTTCCACCACAAGCCCTGTATTACAGGAAACACTGAACGGTGTTATTCTATTTGAAGCAAAAAGACAAAAGAATACAAAACTATGAGTAAGATGAGTAACAGACAGACAGAAACAGGAAATTGCAACCCTTATTCAGAATAGGATATTATAAACTTAAATATTACATAATGGTTAAAGAAAGTAAAAACATTTTTAAAAGAGAAGACAATAGCAACTGCAATTTGGAAATGAACCCACAGCACAAAAAGGGATAATTTGAGACAACAAATCCAGAGAATAGGAGAGGGTAAAAGTCTGAGTTTGCAAAGGGGAATGGAGATAACACACACAGAGAAGAAAAAAGACTACTGTATATATGAAACTTTTTTAGTATAAACTTAATGGTAACCACACACACAAAAAGTCCAGAACTGAGACACATAACATAAAAAAAAAAAGAGAAAACAGAAGGAAAAATTATAGAATACCACCAAACTAACAGATAGAAACACAAGGGCAAAGAAACAATGGCAACCCCCCATTACCAGAAAACAAAAGTAAAATGCCCATAAGAAAACCTCATATATCAATAATCACCCTAAATGTAAATGGACTGAATTTAAAAAAAAAAAAGGCGCAGAGTAGCATATTGGATCAAAAAGCAAAACCCAACCATATGCTGCCTTTGAGAGACACATCTCAGCTGCAAGGACAAATATAGACTCAAAGTGAAAGGGTGGAAAATGATACTCCAAGCGAATGGCATCCAGAGAAAAGCAGGTGTAACTATACTTATATCTGATGAAATAGACTTCAAGATAAAAAAGGTAACAAGAGACAAAAATGGACACTTGATAATGACAAAGGGGACAATACATCAAGAAGACATAAAACTTACCAATATATATAATCCCAGTCAGGGAGCACCAAACTAGATAAAGCAATTACTAATAGAACTAAAGGGAGAAACTAAAAGAAACACAATTATAGTAGAAGACCTAAATGCCAGTGAGGTATTTAGGTCAGCTATGGGTAGGTCATCCAAACAGAAAATCAATAAGGAAATATCAACCTTAAGTGACGTATTAGACCAATTAGATATAATCGACATTTACAAAGTATTTCATCCCCAAGCACCAGATTATACATTCTTCTCTAGTGCACATGGTATATTCTTAAGGATAGACCATAAAACTAGTTTTGGGACACAAAACTAGCCTCAAATTTAAAAAGATTGAAATCATACCAAACATATTCTCCAACCAAAATGCTTTGAAACTGGACATCAGTAGCAAAAAGAAAGCAGGAAAAAACCACAAATATGTGGAGATTAAACAACATGATACTAAAGAATGACTGGGTCAAAGAAGAAATAAAAGATGAAAGGAAAACTTTTCTAACCATGACTAAAATTCTAGCAGCCATAGAGAAAGAAGATGAACTTGACTCTATAAATACAAAACAAGCAAACAAGCAAACAAATCTTTTGCATGGCAAAACCCCACAAATGAAATAAAAATACATGCGGTAAACTGGGAAAAATTAGCAACTTTTACCACAAAGAGCTATTATCTTTAACATACAATGAACTTCCAAAGTTTGAGAAGAAAAAGACCAATATTTACCCAATAGAAAAAAAATGAGCAAAAGATACAAACAGATAGTTCAAAGAAAAAGAGACTAAAATGGTCACCTAGGTTGCTTCCATATCTTGGCTATTGTAAATAATGCTGCAATGGACAAGGGGTGTATATGTCTTTTCAAATTGTGGTTTTGTTTTTCTTTTTGGATAAATACAAAGAAATGGAATTTCTAGGTTATATAGTACATCCATTTTTAGTTCTTTGAGGAATCTTTATACTGTTTTCCATAGGGGATGCATCAGTATGCAGTCCCAGCAACAGTGCACAAGTGTTCCCTTTTTTCCACATCTTCACCAACACCGGTTGTTTTTTGACTTTTTAATAATAGCCATTCTGACCGATGTGAGGTGGTATCTCACTATGGTTTTGATTTACAATTCCCTGATGATTAGTGATGTTGAGCATCTTTTCATACCTCTGTTGGCCATCTGTATGTCTTCTTTGGAGAAATGTCTTTTCATGTCCTCTGCTCATTTTTCAATTGGATTGTTTATTCTTTTGTTATTGAGTTGTATGAGTTTCTTATATATTTTGAATATCAGCCCTTTATTGGATAAATCATTTGCAAATATATTCTACCAGTCAATGTCTTTCTGTTTTGTGGAAGATTTCCTTCAATGTGCAGAATGTTTTTAGAATGATGTAGTCCCAAGTATTTATTTGTTTGTTTCTTTTTTTTGCTTTTGTTTGCCTTGCTTGAGGGGACGTGTCCAAAAAGATATTACTTAGACTGATGTCAGATAGTTTACTTCCCATATTTTATTCTAGGAATTTTATGGTTTCAGGCCTTACATTTAAGTCTTTAACCCATTATGAGCTTATTTTTGTACATGGTGTAAGAGAGTGGTCCAGTTTCATTTGTTGCATAATGGCCCTTAGACATACAAGAAGATTCTCTACCTTGCTCATAATAAGAGAAATGCAAATTAGAATTAGGCTGAGATGTCTAATCTCAGATTTGCAAAGATCCAAAAGCTTGCCAAGACCTTCTGTTGGCAAGGCTGTGGGGAAACACTCTATTACATGTCAGTGTGAACACAAAATGGAAATTTGGCAATATGTAGCAAAATTACACATAAATTTTACTTTGAAACAGAAATCCCACTTGTAGGAATCTATTCCAAAAATACCTGGACAAAAAATGAAAAATAATATAAACATCAAATAATTAATTGTTGCACCCCTTGCAATAGCAAGGGACTGGACACAATACAAATACCCTTCACTAGGAGACTGGTTCATGGCCACAAAAATGTCGAAAGTAAAAACATAGAAAACAGATAACATTAGACAATAACAACAACAGCAAAAATGCTGATGTAGCCTGACAATCCATGAGGAGTGTATAATAATCCAAAATTTGCTTTGTACCCAATAACATAGTATAAAAATATATAAGGCAAAACTTGACATAAGTATAATGAAAAATATGCACATCCTCAGTTTTAGAGGGAAATTATTTCATACTTTTCTCAGTAACTGATGTAACAAGTAGGCCGAAAATCAGTGAGTTTGTAGAATATTTGAACCAGGTACTTAACCAATTTGACTTAAAACATTATATTAAAGTGTACTTGGAACATTTATCATAATTGATTATATAAGACCATAGAGTAAATTGCAATAAATTTCAAAGATTTTCAAATCATGCAAGGTAAATTTTCTTCCACAATGGTATTATTAGAAATCAAGTGATATAAAAATAATTAGAAAGTCTCAAATGTATGGAATGAAGCAATATGCTTAAAAGAAGCTATAAAAAACCCATGAGTCTATAAAGAAATAACAGTGAAAATTAGAACGTCTTTTAACTAAATGTAAATGAAAGCATATGTCAAAATTTGTGCACTGGCGTTAGAATGATGCTTAGAGGAAGATTTATAGAATTATATGAAAATATCAGAAAAAAGTCCCAGGCTCATTAGCAATCATTTGAGTATCATCTCATGAAGTCAGAAAAATAATAGCAAATAAACTCAAAAGTAGAAAAGAACTAATAATAATGAGGATTTTTAGGGCAATGAACTATTCGGTGTGGTACTATTGTGGTGGATGCATGTCATTATATATTTGTCAAAAACCATGGAATGTACAACACCAAGAGTGTACCCTGATGTAAACTATGGGCTTTGGGTGATAATGATGCATCAGTGTAGGTTCATTGATTCTAACAAATATACCACTTTGGTATGGGATGTTGAAAGTGGGAGAAGTGGTGTGGCGATAGGGACAATTTGGGAATTCCCTGTATTTTCTGCTTAATTATGCTTTGAACCTAAAATTTCTCTAAAAATAAATATTAAACATATATCTGTAACTAAATTTAGTATCTTAATTATTTTATTTTAAGTATACTGTTCAGTGGCATTAGGTATACTCATGATGTTCTGAAATCATTACCACTATCTATTTTCAGAACTTTTTTGTCATTTAAACAGAAATTTTATACCTATTAAAAAGTAATTTCACATTCCCCCTTCTCCCAGCCCACTGTAACCTCTGTTCTCCTTTCTGTCTTTATGAATTTGCCTATTCTAGGTACATCATTTAAGTATAATCAAACAGTATTTGTTCTTTTTTATCTAGCTTATTTCACTTAGCATAATGTTCTCACAGTTCACTCATGTTGTATCATGTATCAGAAGTTCCTCTTTATGGCTAAATAATATTGCATTGTATGTATATACCACATTTATTTATCTATTCATCTGTTTATGGACATGAGTTGTTTGCATCTTTTGGAATAATTCTGTTGTGAACATTGGTGTACAAGTATATGAGTACATGATTTCAATTCTTTTGAGTATATTCCTACAAGTGGGATTGCCACATCATATGGTTTATCTATGTGTAATTTTGTTGAGGAATTGCCAAACTTTTGTCCAGAGGAGCTGTAACATTTCACTTTCCCATAAGCAATGTACAAAGGTTTCAATTTCTCCATATTCTCATCAACACTTAATTATTTTTCATTTTTTATTTTGAAATCGTGACTATCCTAGTGAATGTAAAGTGGTAATCTCTTTGTAGTTTTAATTTTTATTTTCATAGTTATTAATGATGTTGAATATATTTTGATGTGCTTGGTGGCCATTTATATATCTTCTTTGGAGAAATATCTGTTGAAGTCCTTTGCCCATTGTTTAATTGAGTTATTTTGTTGTTGCTGAGTTCTGTGGGTACTTTATATGTTCTGAATATTAATCTCTTACCAGATATAATATTTGCAAATATTTGCAACCATTACATGGGTTGTCTTTTTACTCTCCTGTATGTCCTTTGATACACAAAATTTTAATTTCGGTGTAGTCCAATTTATCTAATTTTTTTTTTTTTGTTCCTTGATATTTGGTGTCATACTTATAAAACCATTGCCTATTCACTTTAAATGTAAATGAATTAAATACTTGAATCAAGAATCATAGGGCAGTTAAATGGATAAGAAAAAAGACCCATACATATGCTGTCTACAAAAGACCCAATTCAGATCAAAAGAAACACATAGATTGAAAATGAATAGATAAAAAAAGATATTTCTTGCAAATGGAAATGAAAAAAAAACTGGAGGAGCAATACTTATGTCAGACAAAATAGACTTTAAAACAAAGGCTATAAAAAGAAACAAAGAAGGTCATTACATAATGATAAAGCAATCGATCTAACAGGAGGATATAACCCTAATAAACATTTATGCACCCAACATAGGAGCACCTAAATATTTAAAGCAAATACTGACTGACGCAAAAGGAGTTATCAAGTCCCCATGGTAGGGGACTTTAACTCCCACTGACACCAATAGGCAGATTTTCCAGGCAGAAAATCAACAAAGAAACAGTGGCCTTAAATGGCACACTAGACCAGATGGATTTAATTGATATTTTTAGAGCATTTCACCCCAAAGCAGCAGTACTCATGGAACATTTTCTAAGATAGACCACATGTTAGGCCACAGAACAAGTCTCAATAAATTAAGAGGATTGAAATCATATCAAACATCTGCTCCAAACTGCAATGGTATGAAACTAGAAATTGATTACAAGAAAAAAACTGAAAAACACACAAACACATGGAGGCTAAATAACATGTTACTAAACAATTAATAGGTTAACAATGAGATTGAGGAAGAAATCAAGATATATCTTGAGACAAATGAAAATGAAACGCAATGACCAAAAATCTATGGGACACAGTGAAAACAGTATTCAGAGAGAAATACATAGCAATACAAGCCTACTACCTCAAGAAACAAGAAAAATCTCATATAAACAGTTTAAATTTACACTTAAAGGAACTAGAAAAAGAATAGCAAATAAAGCCCAAAGGGAGTAGAAGGAAGGAAATAATAAAGATCAAAGCAGAAATAAACAAAATAGAATCTAATAAAACTATCCAAAAGATCAATGAAACCAAGGGCTAGTTCTTTAAAAAGATAAAATTGATAAACTTTAACCAAATTCATCCAGAAAAAAAGAGAGGGAATCCAAATAAATAAAATTAGAAATGAAAGAGGAGAAGCAACAACCGACTCCACAGAAATGCAAAGAATTATATGAGCAATTGTATGCCAACAAATTGGATCTGGAAGAAATGAATAAATTCCTAGAAACATGCACTCTTCCAAGAAGAAACAGAAAATCTGAATGAACTGATTACTGTAATGAAATCAAATCAGTAATCAAAATACTCCCAACAAAAGTCCTGAACCAGATGGCTTCACAGGTGAATTTTACCAAAATATCAAGGAAAAACTAACACCTATTTTTCTCAAACTACTCCAAAAAATTCAAGAGGAGGGAAGGCTCCCAAGCTCACTTTATGAGGCCACTATTATCCTGATTCCAAAACCAGACAAAGACATTACAAAAACAGAAAATTATAAGCCGATATCTCTGATGAACAGATGCAAAAATCTTCAACCTAGAAGTTATTATGCTGAGTGAAATAAGTCAGAAAGAGAAAGATCAATACTATATGATTTCATTTATATGCAGAATCTAAGGAACAAAAAGAACAAATTAATCAAAAATAGACTCACAAATATAGAGGACAATTTGGTGATGGACAGAGGGAAGGGAATTGGAGAGCTAGGAGAATGTGGTGAAGGGTTAAAAAAAGTACAAATTAGTAGTTGATAGATAGATGGTCATGGAGATGGGGAGCATGGCATAGGGAATACAGTTAGCATTAATGTAATGGCTAGGTGGAGAGCCAGGGGAGAGAAAGAGCAATTAGAGGTATTGTTTTATAAACTATATAAATGTCTAACCAATGTACTGTATACTTGAAACTAATAAAATAAAATTTAAAAAGAATCCTCAACAAAATATTAGCAAACTGAATTCAACAAGACATTAAAAAGATCATATGCCATGACCAAATTGGATTTATTCCTGGGGCACAAGTTTGGTTCAAAATCTGCAAATCAGTTAATGCAATACACCGCATTAATAAATTGAAAGATAAATATCATATGATTATATCAATAGATGCAGAAAAAAACCTTTGAGCAAATCCTGCATCTATTTATGATAAAAACTGTCAGCAATGTGGGAATAGAGGGAACACACCTCAAATTAATAAAGGCTATATATGACAAACACATCTAACATCATACTTAATGGGGAAAAGATAAAAACATGTTCCTTAAGATTAGGAACAAGACAAGGATGTCCTCTATCACCACTTTTATTCAACATAATATTGGAAGTCCCCACTATAGCAACAGCAATCAGACAAGGAAAAAAAAAAAAAGCATCCAAATTGGAAAGGAAGAAGTAAAACCATCATTATTTGCAGATGACATACTATATATAGAGAGAGAACTCTAAATTAGATTCCACCAAAAAACTACTTGAAATAATAAATAAATTCAGTAAAAAAGCAGGATACAAATTTCATATTCAAAGATTGGTTGCATTTTTATACACCAATAATGAACTGACGAAAGAGAAATTAAGAAAACAATCTGATCTTCAATTGCATAAAAAAGTACCTAAGAATAAATTTAACCAAGGAGGTAAAGACCTGTTCTTGGAAAATTATGTCATTAAAGAAAGAAATTGAAGAAGATACAAATAAATGGAAGGATATATTGTGCTCATGGATAGGAATAATTACATCATTAAAATGTCCACACTACCCAAAGCAATCTATAGATTCAATGCAATTCCTATCAAAATACCAATGGCATTTTTCACAGAACTAGAACAAATAATTCTAAAATTTCTATGAAACCATAAAAGACCTGAATAGTAACAGCAATCTTGAGAAAGAAGAACAAAGTTGGAGATATCGTGCTACCTGACATCTATACTAGACTACAAGGCTATAGTAATCAAAACAGCATGATACTGGCATAAAAACAGACATATAGATCAGTGCAATATAAATCCATGCCTATACGGTCATTTAATCTATGACAGAAGGAGCAAGAATATAAAATAGGGTAAAGATAGTCTCTTCAATAAATGGTATTGGGAAAACTGGACAGATACATGAAAAATAATGAAACCGGAACACCTTTTTACACCATATACAAGAATAAACTCAAAATGCATTGGATTTCTGGTCGAGATGGTGGAGTAGGTAAGTACTGTGCTTGCCTCCTCTCATGACCACATCAAAATTACAACTAAATTATAGAACAACCATCATTGAGAATCTTCTGAAGTCTAGCTAAACAGAAGTCCAAAACTAAGAACATACAGAGGAGTCACCTTGAGACTGGTAAGGGGAAAACAGATGGAGAACAGGCTGGTCCCACAGCCTCGTGTGGTGGTTAAAAACCAGGAGGGATAGCTCAGCTGTGGAGGTACCCCCCGCCCCAAGGAGAAGCAAAGGATCCCAGCCCCACTGCAGGCTCCCCAGTTCAGGGTTCCAGTGTCGAGAAGAGAAATCCCCACAACACCTGGCTGTGAAAAACAGCAGAAATTGTTGCTGAGTGAGACAAAGGGTGGCTGGAATTCCTCTTAGAGGGCCCATGTATGGACTTACTCGCTGATGGATACACTTGCTCTGAGTTCCAGCACTGGGGTAACTGCTCAAAAAGTGCCAGGGATATACAAAAAGGAACTGCATTGTTTGGCTTCAGGGCGAGGGCTGGAGGGACAGCTTTCTCCCAGATAGAAGTGAGAATAAAATCCTCTGTTCCTTTGTTGAGCCCTCCCCCCTCCCAGAGTGCAGATGCAGATGGCTGCTGTATCTGAATCTCCATCAACCTGGCTAACACTGGTTGCCCCATCCTGGTGATTCCCCGAAGCCCTGCCCCACTCAACTTTCAAACCAACCCAAGCCACTTCTGGAGGCTTTTCCATACAAATGGCCTGTCTTGGCTCATGCTGCAGACTATCATAAAATCACTCAAAGATTCACGAAACCCAAACAAACAGCATCTGGCCTCAGCGAGCCCCGTACCTCTCGCTGAGCAGCCCCAAGCTCGGCACAAGCAGCAGCCGGCCTCAGTTCATGGGTTGGCTCTCTAGGCACCTCTAATCCCCGTGCAGGTGGAAGCCATTTGTGGATTGCTTAGTGTCTCCTGCAGGTGCCCTGGGAAGGGTTCAGGCTGCAGCTGAACTTGGCCTGTGGTGGAGTCCTTCCCAGTAAGCCGTGGGGTCGGCAAGCCCAGTTGTCAGCCTCAATCTGAGCTGGAGCATCACCTGGGGCAGAATCAAGGACATTATACCAAAAGGCCAGACGGGGCAGGCACCAGAGCCCTGCTAAAGCGACTCCTCTATAGGGTCAGCCCCTCACTGGCCAGTCCTCTCGACTAATCAATCTAAGGTTCAATCCCTCCCATTGATATGCAGACAGCAACCAAGGCTTAACTACAATAGGAGGGCACACACAACCCACACAAGGGACACACCTGGAGCACCCAGCTTAGGTGACCAGAGAAGACTGTGCCACTGGGCTCCACAGGACACCTACTACATAAGGTCACACTGACAAGAGCAGGAGACATAGCAGCCCTACCCAAACAGAAACAAACACAAGGAGGCAGCAAAAATGGGGATACAAAGAAACATATTCCAAATGAAAGCATAGAACAAAACTTCAGAAAAAGAACTAAACAAAATGGAGAGCAGCAATCTACCAGATACAGTTTAAAATAGTGGTTATAAGGATATTCAGTGAGCTGAAGGGAAGAGCAGATAAACTCAGTGAGAATTTTAACAAAGAGATAGAAAACATATGAAGAACAGGTCAGAAATGAAGAGTACAATAACTGAAATAAAGAATACATTAGAGGAAATCAATAGTAGACTACATGAAGCAGAGGACAAAATCTGTGATTTAGAAAATAAGGTAGCAGACATCACCCAATCAGAACAGCAACAAGAAAAAAGAATTCCCCCCAAAATAAGGATAGTTTAAGGAGTCTCTGGAACAATACTAGGCGTACCAACATTTGCATCATAGGGGTACCCGAAAGAGAAGAGAGAGAACAAGGAATGGAAAACTATTTTAAGAAATAATGATGTAAAACTTCCTAACCTGGTGAAGAAAATAGATAAACAAGCCCAGGAAATGCAGAGTCCCAAACAAGAGGAACTCAAAGAGGCCCACACCAAGACACATCATAATTTAAATGCCAAAGGTAAAAGACAAAGAGAATCTTAAAAGCAACAAGAGAAAAGCAATTAGTTACCTACAAGAAAGCTCTCATAAGACTGTCAGCTGATTTCTCAACAGAAACTTTGTAGGCCAAAAGGGACAGGCATGGAACAAAGTGATGTACAGCAAGAACCTACAACCGCAATTGCTCTACCCAGTAAAGCTATCATTTAGAATTGAAGGACAGATAAAAAGCTTTCCAGACAAGAAAAAGCTAAAAGAATCCATCACCACCAAACCAGTATTACAAAAAATGTTAGAGAGACTTTTTTAAGAAGGAAAAAAATGATAAAAAATATGAATAATTTAATGGCGACAACTACATTTCAATCAATAATTACTTTAAATGTAAATGGATTAAATGCTTCACTAAAGGATAGGGTGGACAAATGGGTAAGTAAGCAAGACACATGCGGCCTACAAGATACTTCAGATCAAAAGACACGCATAGACTGAAAGAAAAGGAATGGAAAAAGATATTTGATAAAAATAGAAGGGAAAAGCTGGGGTAACAATACTAATACCATACAAAATAGGCTTTAAAACAAAGGCTACAACAAGAAACAAAGAAGGGCCCAGTAATACCAATTCTGGGTATTTATCCAAAGAAACCCAAAACACTACTTTAGAGAGACATGTGAATCTATATGTTCGTTGCAGCTTTGCTTACAATAGCCAAGATACAAAGGCAATCTGTATCTCCATCAATGGATAAATAGATAATGAAGAGGGTACATATGTACAATGGAATATTACTCAGCCATAAAAAAGAATGAAATCTTGCCATCTGCAACAACATGGATGGCCCTAGAAGATATTGTTCTGGGTGGAGTAAATCAGGCAGAGAAAGGCAAATCTCTTGTGATTTTACTTACATGTGGAATCTAAAGAACAAAACAAACAAACAAAACATAAAACAAAATTATAGATACAGAGAACATTTTGATGGTTTCCAGATAGGAGGTGGGTTGGTGGGGTGGGTAAAAAAAAAGATAGGGATTAAGAAGGACAAATTGGTAGTTACAAAATAGTTACAGGCATATAAAGTACAGCATAGAGAATATAGTCAATAATATTTTAGTAACTATGTATGTTGTCAGATGGGTACTAGATTTATTGGGATGATCACTTTATACATTATATAAATGTAGAATGACCATGTTGTAGACCTGACACTAATATAATATTGTATGCGAATTGTATTTGAAAAATAAAAAATTATTCAAACATAAAAAGAAAAAATGGATTTAAGTCTTAAATGCAAGACCTGAAACCATAAAACTCCTAGAAGAAAACATAGGCAGGCAGTAAACAAAACAGAAAAAGACTCATAGATACAGAGAATAAACTGATGATTGCCAGTAATATCTTTTCCTGCTGTATCTCCTTGAGCAAGGGAAAAAAACAAACAAAGAATGGGACTACATCAAACTAAAAAGTTTTTGCACAGCAAAGGAAACCATCAACAAAATGAAAAGAGTATCTACTAAATGGGAGAAGATATTTATTTGCCAATGATACATCTGATAAAAGGTTAATATCCAAAATTAATAAAGAACCCCTATAATTCAACACCAAAAAATACAGTAATCAAATTTAAAAATGGGCAAAGGACGTAAATAGGCATTTCTCCAAAGAGGACATACAGATGGCCAATAGACATATGAACAGATGCTCAACACTGCTAACATGCAAATTAAAATCACAATAAGATATTATTTCATACCTGTTAGAGTGGCTATCATCAATAAGTAAAAATACAGATGTTGGTAAGAAAGTGGAGAAAAGGGAACCCTTGTGCCTGTTAGTGGCATTGCAAATTGGTACAGCCACTATGGAAAACAGTTTGAAGTGTCCTCAAAAATTTACAAATAGAAACTAACTACCTTATGACCTAGCAATTCCACTTCTGAGTATTTATCTGAAGAAATTCAAAACACTAATTCAAAAAGATATATGTGCCCCTATGTTCACTGCAGCACTATTTACAATAGCCAAAATATAGAAGCAACCTAAGTGCCCATCAATAGATGATTGGATAAAGAAGAAGTGGTACATATATGCAACGCAATATTACTTGGCCATAAAAATAAATAAATAAATAAAATCTTAACCATTTGCAACAATGTGGGCAGACCTAGGGAGTGTTATGCTAAGTGAAATAAGTCAGATAGAAGACAAGTACAATATGATCTCACTTATATATGGAATCTAAAAAACAAAACCAAAAAAAAAGAAAAAGACTCATAGATACAGAGAACAAACTGATGATTGCCAGATGGAAGAAGGTTGAGGGGCTGGGTGAAAAAGGTAAAAGGATTAAGAAGTACTAACTGGTAGTTACAAAATAGTCATGGGGATGTGAAGTACAGCACAGGGAATATAGTCAATAATATTGTAATAACAATGTATAGTGCCAGGTGAGTACTAGACTAATTGGGAGGATCACTTCATAAATTATATAAATGTCTAACCACTATTCTGTACACCTGGAACTAATATAAAATAATATTGAATGTCAACTCTAATTGAAAAATAAAAATTAAAAAAATTATTGTAAAAATAAAAACAAATAAAATACCATCGCCAAATCTAAGGTCATGATTTTCCCTTAATGTTTTCTCCTAAGAATTTTATAGTTTTAGCTATTAAATTTAGGTCTTTGATCCATTTAGAGTTAATTTTTTGTATGGTATAATGTAAGGTTTCACCTTTATTCTTTTGCATGTGGATATCCAGCTTTCCCAATTGAAAAGACTGTTTTTTTCCTATTGAATGATCTTGGCACCCTTGTCAAAAATCAGTAGACTATATATGTGAAGATTTATTTCTGGGCTATCTAACCTATTCCATTGGTCCGTGTCTATCCTCATACCAGTAACACATTTTTTGATTACTGTAGGTTTACAGGAAGTTTTGAAATGGGGAAATGTGATTCCTTCAACTTTGTTGTTTTTTAAGACTGTTTTGCCTATTCAGGGTCCCTTGAAATTCCATATGAATTTCAGGATGGATTTTTCTATTTCTGTAAAAAATGTTATTGGGATTTTGATAGGATTGCATTGAATCTGTAGATTGTTTTGGGTAGTATTGTCATCATAAGAATATTTAGCCTCCCAATTCATGAATGCAGGATACTTTCTATTTATTTAGATCTTCTTTAATTTTGTTCAGTAATGTTTTATAGTTTTCATTGTAAAATTCATTTGTTCCCTTGGCTAAATTTATTCCTAACAATTTAAATTTTTTTGCTGCTATTCTAAAAGGAACTATTAATTTCATTTTTATATTATTTATTGCTAAGGTACAAATAAATACAATTGATTTTTGTGTGTTGATTTTATATCCTACCTTTTTGCTGAGACACACATTGCAGCCTGAGATGAGAAAGAACAAATACACCCAGCCCCTTTTTATTGGCTGGAAATACACTATAATTGGATTTGAGCCCAAGTGATATGACTCTAAAGCCCATGCTTTTAATATCTATAGTATAGAGTCTCCCAAAATTAATTTGTCTCATCCAGGAAATAAAGGTTTCTCCACTTATTGAGGTCTTTAATATTCTTCAAAAGAATTTGATGTTTTTTTATAGATGACTTGTTTCTTTCTTATTAAATTTACTCTTATTTTATAATGTGTCATTAAGAGCATGGAATCATTTTTTTAGTTTAATTTTAATGGATTTTTGCTAACTAAAAAAACTTTTTAAAAATACATTTATTTAGTGTCTTGTTTTGGATATTTATTTATTAGTTTTATTATTATTAGTTTTGGTATCTTTCTGAGTCTCTTGAACTTTCTAGTAATATGAGTGTATTTTCAAGTGATGATTATTTTGTTGTTTCTCCAAACCTAACTACAGTTGACCCTCGAACAACATGGGTTGGAACTGTGCAGGTCCACTTATACGCAGATTTTTAAATAAATGCATGCAGTACTTTTAATGTATTTTATCTTCCTTATAATTTTATTAATAACACTTTTTCTCTATCTTTATTGTAAGACTACAATATATAATACATGTAACATACAAAAATGTGTTAATTGACTATTTATGTTATTGGCAAGGCTTCCAGTCAACAATAGGCTATTAGTAGTTCAGTTATTTGAGAGTCAAAAGTTATATGCAGAATTTCAACTGCAGTGGGGTTGGTGTCCCTAACTTCCATGTTGTTCGGTGTCAACTATGCTTCTTTTCCTTTCCTATTGCACTAACTGGACTCTCCCAAAGAATGTGGAATAATAGAAGTGATAATGGTGATTTCTGTCCTGGTGCTGACTTCGAGTGGTAATGATTTGTCCTGGTAATGATTTTGGTTAATATAACATTTTCAATTCATTTTTTATTTATATACTTTGTCATGTGAAAGAAGTTTTCCTTTATTTCTATTTTACTTAGGTGCTTTATATGAAATGAATACATAATTTCTTTTTAAAATTTTTATTTTTTTATTTTTTTCAATTATAGTTGACATATAATATTATATTAGTTCTAGGTGTATAACACAGTGATTTGACATTTTATAGATAACTTATGAAGTGATCACCCTGATAAATCCAGTAACAATCTAAGACCATACATAATTATTATACTACTACTGACCATATTCCCCATGCTACACTCTACACCCCATGACTATTTTGTAACTACCAATTTGTACCTCTTAATCACCTCCCCCCTCACACATCCTTCTACCTTACAATTCAGCAACCATCAAAATGCTCTCTGTATCTATGAACTTGCTTCTGTTCTGTGTTTGTTTATCCTGTACTCTAGATTCCACATGTAAGTGAAATTATATCACATTTGTCTTTCTCTATCTGACTTACTCACTCAGCACAATATTCTCTGGGTCCATCCATGTTGTCACAGATGACAAGTTTCATTCTTTTTCATGGCCGAGTAATATGAATGCCTAATTTAACAAATAAATTTTCAGCATCTAATTACAGACTTATATATATATATATATTCTGATTAATGCAATAAATCATTTTGGCAGAGTGCTTAACAGTGCCCGCCTCTGCAAGCCTCTGAGCCTCCATAGAGCTTGCAGTAAGTTTGCCCTTCTGCCCACTTTCTTTGGGCAGCAGTAAGATTGTCCCTTTGTCTGTGTCAGCAGACTTCAAGTGAAAGCCCCAGAAATCAAACTCCATCTTTCCTCCCCGAACCTTCAAAACCTTATCATTCTTATCTGCCTTGGGATCATTGAGACTAATATGTCCACACTCTGTATCCCTGTTTATATCACTTATTACAAGGAGTCCACTTTTCTAGACCCTAATCTTCATGAGTTTCTGTCAATCCCTTTCCATGATCCCATCAATTCTCTCTCTCTCCAGTCCTGAAATTTTACCATTGTGTCCTCTGGCAGATTAGAGGTTTCTATAGGCTGGATGTTTAGGTCCACCTCCACCTTCTCAGATTCATATGTTGATATCCTAATGCCCAATGTCATAGAATTAGGAGTCGGGGCCTTTGGGAGTTGCATAGGTCATGAAGGTAGAGGCCTCATGGATGAGATTAGTGCCTTTATAAAACAGCCCTAGAGAGCTAACTCACCTCTTCGCTATGTGAGGATCAAGAAGTCTGCAGTCTGGAAGAGTGCCCTTACCCGACCACGCCAGCATCCTGATCTTGGACTTCCAGCCTCCAGAATTGTGAGAAATAAGTTTTATGGTTTATAAGTAACACAGTCTATGGTATTTTGCTATAGTAGCCTGAATGGACTAAGGCAGGTGTCCTTGTTCCTCACTTACACTTCTAGGTCATTTCCTCTCTCCCCTTCTTAAACATAACCAGCTCTGAATCTCTTCATCAATTTCTACCAACTACTGTTTTTCCTGTGGTAATTACCTACTTATTCACAAATCAATTCTTCTCATTCCTTGAAGATTTTAGTTCTAGATCATGATCTCTATTCCTAATACTATTATCATTATTGCTGTTAAGTAAAAAAAAAAAAAAAAAGTGTTGATATATTCTGCCATATCTCCATTTGTTATAGGTGAAATATCCCTATTCATAAAAAATGTCAACCCTTCCACTTGTGAATTAGCTCCCATGATCTCTCATCTACCCAAAGACACTTCCTGGGCATTACCAGTTTTTCTTTCTCTCTTGGATCTTTCTCATCAGCACTAAAGCATGCTGTTAATTTCCCTCATCTTAAAAGCCCCTCTATTCACTTCATTTATCCTTCCAGTTACCATACTATTTCTCTTACAGCGAGATCACATTTTTGAGGGGTTAAACATCTAACTTATAAAGTTAGAAAAATAAAAAATAAAAATATCAAAAGAGTAGGAGGAAGAAATTGTGAATATAAAACAAAATAATACAGTAGAAAACAAAAATACAACTGAAAGGAACAAAGAAACCAAAACTGATTCTTTCACAATATCAATATAACTGACAAACTGCTGGCAAGATTGATAAAAAAAAAAAGAGGAAGTTAAAAACAAGCCATGTTAGCAATAAAAAGGAATAACAGTTGCTGAAGATAATAAAAGAAATATTGAGAAAACTAAATGACAATAAATTGGCCGAAATGCGAAAAAATCCTAGAAAAGGTGAAGCTAAATCTGACTTAAGAAGAAATAGAAAACTTGAATAGCCCTATAACTATTAAAGAATGTTAATATGTGGTTTAAAATTATCCCATGAAAAAACCACCAGACCTAGATAGTTTTAACAGGTGAAATTCTATATTACACTCTAGGAAAAGGCAATTCCAATTTTATTTAAAAATTTTCCCCCAAATACAGAATGAAGAACACTACCCAACTTACTCCTTTGGACAATTATAGCCTTAACAAAAAATGACAAGCGTAACTCAAGAGATAATTATGGGTCAATCTTATTTATGAACACAGATATCAAATATGTAAACAAATAAGCCAACTGGATTCACAATGTATAACATAACTCAGTGTATAGTTTTCAAAAATGCAAATTTGGCCTAAGATTTTAAAATTTATGTAGATGCAAAGCAATTTCAATAAATATCATAAGAGGTTTTACTTGTGGAACTTGATAAGCTAATCCTAATACTTATACGGAAGGCTGGAAGTCCTAGAAAAGCCAAAGCACCTCTGAATATGTCTTATCAAATGTCAGGTTATATTACGTTAAAGCTGTAGTAATTATGTCAGTGCAATACAAGGAGAGACAAATTGAAGACTGGAATAGGACAACCAAAAACTAGTCCCATTCATAGATGGCAATTTGGTTTATGCCAGCATTATAGATTAGTGGGGAGGATGGGCTTTTCATTAAATAGTGCTTTGATAATTGATTATCCAGATCAGAAAAAAAAGGACATCTACTACTGTATTTAAAAAATTAGTTCCACCATTAGAAAAATTTAAAGTCAATTATATCAATGATAACACAATGCCATTATATTATATAATAATTTTATGATAAATGGAGAAGGCAAAAATTCCAGGGGAATGAAAATGTTACATGAGTAGATAGTTGATTTCTCTAAAGGAGACGGTTTCAAGTTAAAGGTGATTCTGTTAGGGGAACTAGAAGTAAGGATAATGTCTCATGCTAGTGAAATATTCAGGTAAGGAACTCAAGAGGAGAAAATAGAACCATAGCAACTCAATGCAGGAAAACATAAATATCAGGGGGGAAATGTTAACCATAGTGGTGACCTAAAGTATTTGAAGGGTGAATAGATTTGGGCTTATCTAGCAATACTGTTCTCTATGCAGCTTGGCTTCAGGTATTCATAAGGAAGTTCGAACTGCTCATTCCAGGATACGATTTCCCTTTCCACATTGTCTAGATCTATCTGAAATTGTTTTAAAACAACCTTGGGCTTGGGACCTGAGAAATCTTCTTTGTAATGCCCCAGGGGTACCTGAAACAGAAAGAAAGAACCAATTAGCTTCTAGTTCTAAGAAACAGGGACTCAAACTCCAGACCCTCACCTTAATATCTCCTCTCTAGTCCTCATTTTTCTCAGAGTTTCAGAGGTCCCCTCTTGCCAGTCTGGCTGCTGCCAGCTCAGGAACCTTGTGATGGTCATTTGAAGACAGGTCTACCAGACATTAGGTAGTGAATCCATCACTGCGGCCATTGTCACATCTTCCTTAGTGGTGTGTGGAGGCATCTGCATTGAGTATGGGGCATTAGGGACCCAGGTATTGGGGGAAGAAAAATCTGGAGTCATTCAGAAACTCTGATTCAGGAGCCTAGCTCCCAATTCTCTCCCTCAAGAATCCCCTAACCCAGATGCTTTCTACCAGAGACCCAGGCTTTTTATTGTCCATACCTGGCCCCAATTGATGGTCATATGCTGGGCAGTGCATGTGAAAATGCACATGGTAAGGAAATGACAGAGCTGAGCCCAAGACTGGAAGAACACAAGGAAACCTAGGGAAAAGAACAAAGTTTATAAACTAAAGTTCCAAAGGAGATAAGGAAATAAATGTTGATGTTTTGGCATGTCCATATCTTAGAATTGGCGAGTATTCATTTATTTAAAAAGTATTGAACTACTATGTACCAGGCACTGCCTAGGCATTGGGGATACATTGGTGGGCAAAACAAACAAGACCCAGCCTGTTTTGTTTCTAATAGAGAAGAATGATAATAAACAGAATAACTAAGTAAAATGACACACAGTATGTTAGATACTAATATGAATAAAAGTAAATCAGGGAAAGGGGACATGAGAAATCAAGGAGAGGTGGTTGATAGTTTAGTCAAGGGATCAGTCCTGGCTCTGCTGCTGACCAGCTGTGTAACTTTAGACCAGCTGCTTAGCCTCTCTGAGCCTATTTATTTTCCCTGAAAATCAAGATAATAATAATTATCTTATAAAGGAGATGGCCCATGTAAAGTCCCTCAGTGCATTGCAGCTATGATTATAAAGGTAAGGTGGAGAGTGGGGAGGTCTGAGAGGCTGATTGGTCAAATATCCAGTCTTCAAAAAAAGGTTAAAAATCATAGGATAAAGGCAGACAACCCAAAAGTAAAATGGGCAAAAGACTTTAACAGTCTCCTCACAAAGGAGGATATGCATATGGCTACTAAACCTAGGAAAAGTTACTCAGTTCCACTAGTAGCTGAGAGAATACAACAAACTTACAATGGGATAACATTTTTTACCAATATGACTAAGTGAAAAAGTATCTTTCTCAAATATTTGAGAAGATATGGAGTAACTATAACTCATACTCTGTTGGAGAGAGTGTAAATTTATTCAACCACTTTGGAAAACTTTCAGAAACTACTAAAAACTGAAATTCACATAACATATGATTCATCAATTTCACTTCTAGGTACATACCCAACAGAAACGTAAACACAACAATGTTCACAGCAGCACTGACTTTAATAGTCTCAAACTGGAAGCAACCTAAATACCCATCAAGAGCAGAAAGGAAGAAATATCTGTGTCAGAGTCACAAAATAGAATAGTATACAACAAGAATAATAAACTACAAGCTACATGTAACAACAGCATGACGTGGAGTGCAGACATTAGTGAGTGCATGTTTGTATTTCCATTTATGTAAAGTTCAAACAGGTAAAACCAACCTATGCAGTAAGAAATCAGGATAGTGTTTATCTTTGCATGGACAAGGACTGGAATAAAATACAAAAGGCTTTCTAGGGAGCTGGTAATGTTATGTTTTTGATCTTTGTGATAATTATACAGATATGCGACCTTACTAAAAATCCAAGTTGTATGCCTATGATTTATAACATTAACTTTTCTCTAGCCTCGTTTTATTTTATAAGATTCTCAACCTCCCCAAAAGTGGTGAAGAATACTGAGGTTGCCCTCCTATTCCCAGACTGCTGTTTCAGGTATCTGGGTTATAACACATGAAAAAGAGAGGTAAGTCATAGACTCATGTTGGAGCTGGAAGGACTTCAAATCGACTGTCCCATTTTATTCAATTTACAATTGAGATGGGGTTCAGGAAATTTCATGGCCTGCTCAAGGTCATTTACTACATGGAAGGGCCTAGATTCACCTATCATACTTGCTGAACATGTAGGGGAGATAATTTTTGGAGTGGAGCATATGATCACAATCATCTAATATTGATTACACATGTTTCAACTTCATATTCATTATTTCATTTGGGACACATATTATATTCACTTTAGAGAAGGATATTAAAAGTTAAAGAGATTAAATGACTTTCTCAAGGTCATAGGTCTGAGATGAGAAAATTTTAGCACACTGCCTTTAATGAGGGTGATGAAAGAATGATAATACAAAATAAAACTGTGAAAGCTGAGGGAGAACAATGGGGGTTTGAGAGGTTAAAGCTCATATTCAAATAAGCATTCTAAATGCTCATTTGTTATAAATAAATGGATATTTCACAGGAAGAAGCAGAAAGAGAGAATAAGATGGGTCTTTAGGAGCATGTGGAGTCTAATGAACAGAACTGAGAAGTATCACAGAAATTTTGGTCCTGGAAGGGCTGATGAGGTGGTGTTGAATAGATGGGAAAGGTACAGCCTAAGATACTTCAAGATAAGACTCCACTCCATGGTAGGTAGGGGTGTGGTTTACTGATGTGAGCCTGACCATAATAGCTTTTAGCTAAAGCCTGTCGTTTGTCCCACAGAGGGAAAGGATGAGATTCAAAGTGCTGGTGTGAAGTGTGAAGGAGAAAGAAGCTGAAGGATGATTCGAAACAGTCCCAGCTGGCCTCTGTGTGCTAGAGAGAGGACTATGAATCTAGGAAGCACCCAAGAAAGGTTATTTCTTCATTATGAATGAAAACATGGGATAGAGGAACGGAGATAGTGGCTAGATCCTAGCAAGGAGAACCAGGGCACTGATTTCAGGTTTGAGTCAAAATATGTACAGTATTGAGATTCCATCTAGAAATGACCTCGCTCTGAGGCAAGTGTATAGTATGTCTGGACCCTCTATGTGTGCTGGACAATAGAAGGAAGGAGGAGAAGGGAGTGAAAGCCAGGCTGGGATGCCAGGAGCTTTGATGGGAATAATGTCCCCATTCACATCCTTAGGTAAAAAAAAAAAAAAATTGACAACCATGAGGAGAGAGCCCAATAGGGCCTGGGAAAAGCCCTCACTGCCTGTTATTCTGGCTTTATTGGAGCCCATGCTATGACAGGTTGGAGGATTCTGTGACTACGCTTGGGGGATGAATCTGGAGTAGATGACCAAGGTCTCTAAAGAAGATAATCTTTGGGTTTCTAGAATTGTCTTGAACCTTAAGAGGTGGGAATGGAATTCAGATGTTTCATGTGTGGAAGAAGAAGGAGGGACAAAGGGTTAGGATCATGTCCCCAGAAGGGCAAGGCTGAGAAGGGGCTCTGAGCAGAGTGTCTGAGGTACTCCCTTCTCTGGGGAGGGATCTCACCTCAGTCCTAGGCCTGGAAGAACCTCACCTCTGTGATCTCCTGACACCAGGCCTATAGCTCAAGGTCCCCTCTCACAACATCATCCCTGTGGTAGAACAGGTGGACGATCCCCTCCACATACCTGCCCAGAGGAGAAGAGAGCTGAGCCCATTGAGAGTAGAAGGCTCTAGCCTCTGATCTCTACTCCTTTTCTGTGGCCTCCTCCCAGCTGATTCTCACTGTCCTGGAGGCAGATCTTATAAGACTTGTGTTTTGAGACATCCCCTCATTCTTTCGAAACACTGGTTTAGAAAGGAAAGAAACGTATATCAGTTTTAAGAATTCTGTACACATGGTTGATAGTCATTCTTCTTACCAAAATCCCTAATTCCACCAGATTCCATCGTTTTACCCGCTCACAACTTTGCCTACTTAACACTATTTCAGTCTCTCCATCTTTGGACCCTACCACCGACCTCTCACTCTTCCTCCTCTCTCCCAGAATTGAGTCCTCTGCTTTCCCTGTCTAGACTTTCTTGTTTCATATTCCTTTTGCCCCATGCTGACCTCAGGCCAGAGCCCCACTCTCCCTCTCCCCAATGACACTGCATTTCTCAGCTCCCACTCTCACCCACCCAGCGGTAACCTCCCAGAGCCATAAAGCATGTGAGCATAGAGAGCACTTGAGATTCACAGCAGGCCCCAGTTAGCAAGATCATTAGGAGGACAGAGGGAGTGATAGGTCAACTGAGCTGTGACCAGAGTAACTTCACGTGGCCCCCTCCACCTCTGCTCACTGCCTGGGACAAGAAAGATGAAAGTCTTTGAGGGGAGAAACAACTGGAGAACATGGCATACTATATAAGGGGTCAGATGTGAGCTTTTCAGATTTAATGACATTGGTATAAAGGGACAATGCTCCTGGGTTTCATGATCAGGACATTCACACAGGTTGGTCTGGGATCTTGAAAGTGACAGGAGGTCATGGAGACTTTGATGATTTGGTGTCCCCATACCTCATTACCTTGTTACCTTATTAAATATATCTTCATCTGAGATGAGCTGGGTCTGTGCCAGGGTGTTGATCTTCATGGTAAAGCAGATGTGTGGAATCAGCTTAATGAAGATTAGGGGGTGGTTAATGAAGATCATGCTTGGGTCCTTCTTTATTAGGGAGTGGCATCCAGCTTGTGTTTTTTACCTGGACTGCTAGAAGAGATTGAAGTTTATTGACTTCAGGCCATTCTCTCTGTTTCACTTGGAGCCTCCAGGGTTCAAGGAGCAATGGAAGTGCTTGTTCAAATGCACAGCTGCTATTTCAAGCTTCTCCAAATTCAGACCTGTTTTGTTTCCTATTCTATGATAAACCAATTCCTAGAAGAGTAATATGAAAATATACAGTAATATATTCCTGTACCACCCAACTTACAATCATGAAATAATTGCTCTGATGCTGATATATTTCACAAAGGCTGAGCCGTTATGTTGGAACATGTTTTTAAAATAAATATAATACACCAGGAGGATCTTTTAAAATTGGCAAACATGAACCTGATTCACAATTCTGAAATCTGAGTGTCTTGTCATACAGATGGCCAATAGACATAAGAAAAGATGCTCAACATCACTAATCATCAGAGAAATGCAAATTAAAAGCACAATGAGATATCAACTCACACTTGTCAGAATGGCTATCACCGACAAATCAATAAGCAACTAGTGTTGGTGAGGACGTAGAGAAAAGAAAACCCTGTGCACTGTTAGTGGGATTGCAAATTGGTACAGCCACTATGGAAAACAGTATGGCGGTTTTCAAAAAGATTAAGGATTGAACTACCTTATGACCCAGCGATTCCACTTCTGGGTATTTATCCAAAGAGATACACGACATAATTTGAAAAGCTATATGCATCTCTATGTTCATTGTAGCATTATTTACAATAGCCAAGATATGGAAACAACCTAAGTGCCCATCAATAGACAATTGGATAAAGTGGTTCATATATACAGTAGAATATTACTCAGCCATAAAAAAGTGAAATCTTACCATTTCAACAACATGGATGGACCGAGAAGGTATTATGTTAAGTGAAATAAGTCAGATAGAGAAAGACAAATACCATATGATTTCATTCTGTGTGGAATCTAAAGAACAATATAAATGAACAAACAAAACAGAAACAGAGTCATAGAAAGAGAACAAACTGATGGTTGCCAAATAGGAGAGGGGTGGGAGCTAGATGAAAAGAGAAAGGAATTAAGAAGTAGAAATTAGTAGTTACAAAATAGTCATGGAGATGTAAAGTATAGCATAGGGAATATAGTCAATAATATTGTAATATTGTCTGGTGTCTGCTGGGTACTAGACTAATGGGGGGGATCACTTCGTAAATTACATAAATGTCTACCCACTATCCTATAAATCTGAAACTAATATAAAATAATACTGAATGTTAACTGTAATTGAAAAAAAATTTTTAAATAGAAAAAGGGACTAAGTGCTTCATGGTGGCAGTACTACTTTAATTTAAAAAAAAAACTGAGTGTCTTGTATATGATTCAGTATGATACTGATTCATTGTAATTACACCAAATCATGCTTTGTGGAATTTTATTTCAAAACTATTATGCACATACCTTCTCTGTTTTCCTTTTTCATTAATTTTTTGTGTCATTTCATCATTTAATGTGTTGCATTTTTGTGAGTGTCTAATTTATTGTTTGACTTAAAGTTTTGTTTTACAAAGTACTGAATATTTTGCTTTTTCTTTTGTGGTAAAATATACACAACATAAAGTTTACCATTTTAACTGTTTCTCAGTTTACAGTTTAGTGGCACTAAGTATATTGACACTAGGGGGCTCATCCATCTCCAGAACTTTTTTCACCTTCCATAATTAAAACTCTGTGCTCATTAAACAAAAATTCTCCATTTCCTCCTTCCACTAGACCTCAGCAACCACTATTGTACTGCCTCCATAAATTTAACAATTCTATGTACCTCATATAAGCAGAAACATACAATATCTGTCATTTTGTGGCTGATTTCACTTAAAAAAATGTCCTCAAGATTCATCCATGTTGTACTGTGTGTCAGAATTTCCTCTTTTTTTAAGGCTGAATAATATTCTGTTTATCCCTTCAGCTACTGGTAGATATTGGATTGAGTTTACCTTTTGACTATGGTAAATAACACTGCCGTCACTATAAGTGTACAAATAATTATTTGAGTCCCTGCTTTCAATTCCTTTGGTTATATACCAGAAATGGGATTGCTGGTAATTTTATTTAAAATTTTTTGAAGGCCCACCATACTGTTTTCTATAGTGGCTGCACAACTTTACATTCCTACCAGCAATGCACAAGATTTCAATTTCTCCACACCCTTGCTAATACTTGTTATTTTCTGTTTTTATTGATAGTAGCCATCATCACGGGTGTGAGGTGATTATCTCTTTGAGGTTTTGATTTGCATTTCCCTAATGACTCTTTTTAAAATTTTATTTTAGTATTAGTTTCAAGTATACAGTACATTGGTTAGACTTCTTTTAAAGCTTCTTTATGACCTGTTGTTCTCTTAACTCCCAAGGTTTTTTTCTTAGTGACCGTAGCTATAAAAGTCTCTGATCTTTTTTGAATTCTTGTAGGCTTCTGGGAGAGGTTCACTAACCTCAGGCCATTCTCTCTGTTTTCATTTGAGGCCTTTGGCATTCATGTACACAAACCCATATCTGCCTCTCCACACTTCTCCAACCTCTGGCCTGCCTTATATCCTAATTTAGGATTAAGCTAATTTCTAAGACAGCAAATGAGAATATCCAATGTCTGTCCCTCTACTACCCAATGCTTTACCACAAAATAAAGAAATCTGACATTATTATATTCCCAGGATCTAGGCTTGTACCCTGTTACATACTTTTTAAGTCAAAATGAAAACACTAGGATCATCTTAATTTAATAACTGTAAACTTGATTTGCAATTCTAAAATTTGAATGTTTTCTATATAGAAATCAGCATGACACTGATCTGCTTGTAATGGCATTAAATCACACTACATAGAATTTTATTTCTGGGTTATCATGGATAACATTTCTCTCTGTTTTCCATTTTTTCTTGATTTTTTTACAACAAGGAAGTTTCTTAAGGGATTTGATTATCTTTATTTTGTATACCTCTTATAGTCTTATTTGTTTAGTTAATTATTTAAGTCTATTCTCAAGAGTGAGTTTAAATGTACATCTTTATATGGAAATCTCTCATTGTCTGAGAACGTCTTATAACACCCTCATATTTGAATAAAGTCTGACTAGATATGCTTTTTTAAATTGCCATATTAACTGACCGAAGTAACTTTGGGAATGAATGGAGTCTGTAATACAAAAAGCCAAAGGAAGTATATGTAAGCACTGTCCTCTGGTTGAAGTAATTGTTTCTCATAGGGGTACAAGTTGACAATTCTGAAAATAATATATGCAAACAGGAATCGAACAATTAAATAAATGAACAGATGATGGTGGGAGCCAGGTTTTTCACTTTTGAAGTGGGAGGTTACATGTAAGCAAGAAGATGAGGCTAGAATGATCTTGTGGTAATGGATTTTAGTTGGCAATATCGGTAAGAACTCATATTTAGCCTAATATGTATATGTCTGTGTGCATATCATTTAGTATACACATAGATATGTCATTGTTCTGTCAGCTGAGAAGGCTGTGGCATTCTAGTAGCATGAGTATACCTAGAGTCCAGATCCTGGCTTCTAATACTATTCTCCAATTAAAAAAAGAAAGAAAGAAAGAAAGAAATAGGGCTCTTTGGAGAAATGACTGCTTCTTGGACTAGGGCAGAAAATATACAAGATGAGCCCGGATTATTTTCTAGCACCAGAAAGTAAGAAAATGCTCCAAACACATACATGCACACAATAATGGGGCACAGTAGTCAAATGCAAGGATTCACAATGGCAGAAATTTAGCATGCACATACAAAAAATAAGGCAGTATTGGATTATGACCCAAAGTATTAGGATCCACAAAACCAAACTAACATAAATAAATGATTGAATAAATAAATAAGTGGCAAGACTAGATAAATCTCCATGCAGGAGAGTTTAAAATAATTTATATATATATCCTTTTCCCTAAAAATGGTGGTTATTAACTCCCACTCATGAAAGGTAGACTGCAAATAATCACTTCCTTCCAAAGAATGTAATTGGGAAAGGGTAGAAGAGGAAGAGAGTAATTTTAGGGGAAAAAAACAGACAAATATTACATCAGTAGTATTAATAGTTGGTTAACATCAACAGTGATAAGTGATATTTAGAGCATATACACTTGATATAATGTGATGAAAAGAGCTTTTTACCTTTGTAGACTTCCTAAAACTATAACTCCATCTAAGGGTTTAAAAAACAACACATGTTTAACAAATTCCAACTGATAAACACACTATAAAATACTTGACAAATACTTCTCAGAACTGTCAAGGTCAACAAAAACCAGAAAGTCTGAGAAACTGTTACAAAAGGAGATTAAAAACACATGAAGACTGAATGTAGTGTTGTATCCTGGAAAAGGATATTAGATAATAACTAAGTAAATCAGTTAATAATAATGTATCAACATGGGTTCAATGATTATAACAAATTACCCTACTAATGAGAAAACCTGGGTGTGGGTATATGGGACTCTCTATACTGTATTTGCAACTATTCTGTAAATCAAACTATTCTAAAATACATTTGTTTAAAAAATTTATTCTATTATATTCTTGTGTATAGTATAGCTAGTGTAAAGTGTAAAAGCCTAATTCTTCTTCTTTTGCAAGTTGATCTGCTCTTCCCTACAGAAAGAGCTTTTAAAATGTTCTATTTGCGATAAATAGTCTTAAATTTGGTATAATATATCAAGATGTGGGTGATTCCATATCTCTCCCGTTTGTCATTGTATCAGCTTTTTGAATATATTTTTATCCTTTCCTGATGCCTTCTGGAAGAGTTCTACATTTCAAAATTCCAACTAGTTAATGGGTTCTTCAGTTGAAACCATTCTTCTATTTATTACATCTATTGTACTCTTTATATATTTTATATTTTTGTACATAATATCGTACTTGATTCTTTTTCACAATTTTTTATATTTGTTCATGATTTAACATCTTTTCTTATCTTTTTAAACATATTTACTATGCTCACTTAAAATTTTTGTTCCATGTATTCTAATAAGTCTGCTTCAGAAGGAATATGTTGTTAAGTTTGTATCGTTGATATGACAGCAGTCATATTCCTCAGGTATTTATTTTGGCTTTTGAGCTCATGTTATTCTGGATATATTATACTGTCTAGAAATACATACTAGAGATGAGCCAAGAACCAGGGGCTAATTAGTTTCAGTTCCCACAAGTTTAAGAAATAGAGAAAGGATAAGTCCAAGACAGAAAATCTCAGGTACCACTCTGACACAGCACCACATAGCTTCCCTCATCAAGGTTTTACCATTAAACAGCTAGGAAGAAACAATATTGGGAGGCAACTTCCCTAGATTTCATTCAACAGCCTTGGTGATTCAAGGATGTGGGGACGGATAAATGAATGTCTTCAAGAATTTGGTCAACCTACACTTTTATCACTTCATCTTCCAGGAAAGGCTTTATAGAGAAACCGGAGGGCAATCTGGTCTGGGGCTCGTGTTGCCCTGCACCACTCAGCCAATAGACCAACACAGGAGTTGGGATATTTAGAATATGCATTGATTGTCAGAGCACCAGTGATCTGAGAAGGCAGCAGGTTAACACCTTCAAAAACTACCTGACTTCTCAGCCTGGCTTAGGGTATTTAAGGGAAAATCTAAGTATTATTCCAGGGGCTACGTGATGGTGGGGCGGGGGTGGTGTCTGTTATGCTTCACAGAGCCATTCCTCTGGCAACATGGTCCTCTGGTGGCCTTAGCAACCCAGGAACAGAGATGGGAGTAGTCTGGAAAGAATGCTAACCTGGAAGGATTGTGATCAGTAAGCATAAGGACATTAATCATAAGTTTCAAGGCAAATTTTTATGGCAGGGGATGTCCCAAGCTCTGGGTTAAGCCACTGGGGACAATCTATAGTTAAACTATAGGGCAAGGAAAAGTGAAGCCAGGGATGCTGTGAAGCCAGAGACACCTCTACTACAGAGGTCCCAACCAGGCCCTTCTTCAATAGTAGCATTGATATTACTCCATGGATTCTTCAACAGTGGTCTGCACTTTTGCCCCAGATTTCTGGGGTGATGAGGAAAATTAAGCTTGCCACAGAAAATATAGAGGAGGGGCAAGATTACAACTTAAAATGTTTTCCTACAACTCCTTCTCTTATTGCAACCTCTGACTACTTCTTCATTTCTACTTCCCATACACATGAGTTCAAGACAGCCTAAGTCTCCTAGTGGTTTTTCTCAAGTTTTATTGTTTGTTGTTATTGTTAGTTCCTGAAACCCATGTTTCCACCTGCCTTCTATAATCAATTTTAGGAATCATGTATTTTATAATCAATGCTTGTGGGTTTTATTTAAGAAAAAAATCTCCCAAGGTGGTTCCAGATAGTGATGTACTCACCTGAACTCACCTTCTCCCACAACCCATCAACTCTGCAGCTACATATCATGGACAAAAAAAAGGGGGGTTCTATGGAAAGTCACCTCACAAGGTGATCTGATCACAAATTCCTAACTAAGCATGTTGTGGCGAGTAGTCATGCCCCAGGCATATAACTTTTTTAGCAAAAGGTTTACCTTTGCCTGAAGTAAGCCCTATCTATTGTTTCTGTATATTTAAGTCAACACACCTTTGAAATAAGTCATAACCACCCTCAAGAGAGTACATACTCTTGTTAATTATCCTGTAATCCAGTCCCTGCCTTGCTTTCTCTCACCACCATATAATCTTCCTTACTTTCCTCCTTAATTTCCAATGCATAAAAGAAACTGCAAAAACTGTTCTCTGGAGCATTTGAGATCTTGCACCCTGGCATATATCATCAGTTTGGCTCAATAAACTTTTATAAAAAAATTCTCTACAGGTTTGGACATTTCTTACATCAACAATATGGAACAATTTCCATATTGTTGGAAAATGTCCATTTGGACATTTCTTACATCAACAAATGGAACAATTTCCTTAGAAAAGGACATGAAAATTAGCTGAGTAACTCCTTCACATCAGACAAATAAGAAAAAGCCTGCATTGAAGCAGGTAGGAGAGGCTAAGAACATTCTTGCCATAAAACTTACCCCAGCACAGTGACCCATAGTCTAGAGGAAACTCAAGTTACTGCAGACTCAAAGAATCTGGCTGCCTACGTGATTCCAAGCCAAAAAAGACACAAAGAGGAGATTGCAGCAAAGTGAAGGTTTACTTAAGGAATTGAAGCCAAGCCCAGACACAGGTGAACTAGTGCTCTCAAAACACCTGGCTGCCCAATGGCCTCTAGTGCCTGGATCATATAGGGAAAAATTATTAATCATGTTTACTATGGGAGCTGGGGTCATGGGCTCTACTGATTGGTCAGAGCTAAGGCAAAGAGCAGTTGATCATGGCATCAGGTCCTGATGTCAGTCATGGCATTGTTCTGTCCAGTTTCTAGGGATGCTGTCCCTGGAGCCATTCAGCTTTCATGAATCTGGAGCTGAAACATAACCGAGACCAAGGTGCTGTCTTTGTTTGGCTAAAACCTTACTCTGCTTTGAGGTTTGGTTATTGTATCTTGTTTATGGTTGATAGACTCAAAGCATTATTCTTATGTGAGTTTGATGCCAACCAGAATGTTCTAAGAGCTTAAAAGGAGTAGACAATATAGTATATTTACAGGAAGGAAGATCTGATGGAAAAAAATGCAAGTAAGTCATAGTTCTATCAAGCTAAACAAAGCTAGCTTGGATTAAAGCAAAATACATGCTAAGCAAATGAAGTTCATGTGCAATTACACTCAACTCGCAACCTGAGCTTCTCCCTGAGGAATAAATGGTTTAAACTCCACATAAAACACCCTAACTTTTGTGACCTGCACTTAACAGATAAGCCCCCAAAATATCTAGCTTTGACACAATGGGTCTTCCATACATAAAACCCACAAAACTATAGCAAACTAAGAAATAGTTCTTAAAGGGCTCTCACAGACTCACCCACCCCAGGGCAGAGCACAAAGGCAGCAGAGTTGAAAGTGCCCAGACTTTCTGTGAAAGAGGCTTATTTCTTTATCTTAAAGCATTGGCCTGAGGGGCAGGCATCTGATTTAACACATATCTAGGAGCCTACTGACATACTCTCCAAAGAGGCTGGTGGGTGCTGTCTCTGCACTCTCTCTCTCTCTGCCTCTCTTCAGCTCACTAGTATCTCCCAGAAAGGAGCTTCTACATTCATCTGGCACCCCAGGTTTTGTGGCTGCCATCCAAGGGATGCCTCTTGATGTCCTGGCTCTGGTGACCAGTTGGGCTTACACAAGTGAGTCCCACAGGACTGGAATAGAGAAAGAGTTCTTGACTGGCTACCATCCCCAGGGCCCAGCAGAGAGGCAACAGACTGAGAAATCCAGTCTTTCTGTGAAAGAGGACTATTACTTTATCTTCATAGTTTATCTTCATCGTTTATCTTCATAGCAGTGCCCTGAGGGTCAGGCTCACATTAAACACACATCTATGGAGGACTTCAGCTTATTGACTGAGTGTATCTGCTATAACTTGTTTGGAGCACCTTTACTTGTGTGTGAACACTTTCTTCCAGCTCTAAAATTTCAGTGACATCAGAAACATGGCAGAGTGAGAGATGTCCCCAGATCTCTCCCCTTGATACAACAAAAAGCTAAACAAAACTCAACAAAAAACACCTAACCTGCATAGCAGCACGTCTGATCGAGGGATCTGCGAATAAGAGCTACTACAGGTCAGAAACACAGGAGTCAGGCCACTGAGAACAAAGAAGCTTCCTCTCACAACTGGAGCTCCCTGCAGGAGGAGGTGGGGGGAGAAGGTGTGGTGGGTGCTCTTCATGCAGCAGCAGTGCCCAGGCATCAGGGCAGAAAGCAAAGAAGTGGCAATGGTAGAGAAGCAACAGTCGATTATTACCAGCCACAGTTGTAAAACGTGAGGCTAAGCTGCAGACCCCATCCCCCAACCCAGAGGATGCTTCCCCCAATATCCTTCAAGACCAAGCACCATGGAGCCCCTGGGGAATCTGAGCAAACACTGCCAAAACTATCACTAACACTGACAGGGACTGAGACTGAGGGTAGTGAGTGTGATTGAATATTTAGAAGAAAAAAAGACATTATTACTTTTTATTAATTAATTAATTTATTTTTTATGGTGACATTGGATAAGAAAATCCAGTAAGTTTCAGCTGCACATTTTAGCAGTATCTTTCCTTTAGATATGAAGAAGAAATAAAGAACTTTCCAGACATACAAAAATTGAAGGAATTCTCCACTTATAAAGCCTGCATTACAGGAAATACTGAAAAGGGTCAGCACACGTAAAACAAAATGACAAACAAAAAAAAAAACATAATTAAGAGTAAGGTGACTAGCAGGCAAACAGAAGCAGAGGAGGGCATTATTTAGACTTTATATAAAGCAGGGATCCAAGAAGCTTATATGCCACCTACTGGAAACCAAAAGAAAAACACCATGGTAGCAACAGGCCTTTATATAATAAATCTTTTCGGGGGAAAAAAAAAGCAGAATACACTTCCATTAGTCCATTCAACACCATGAACAAGCAAGGTGACAAGGCAGATCAGAAAGAAAGAGAAACATCTCCAGAAAGTAAGCTTAAAGATATAGAAATATGCAATTAAATGAGAGAGAATTCAGGATGGTATTTCTGAAAAATCTCAATGAGATACAAAAGAATTTATATCAACAATTCAAGAAATTGAAAAAACAACTAGATCAGCAGAATGAGTTTTTTAGCAAGGAGATTGAAACCCTCAAAAAGAATCAAATACAACTTCTGGAGGTGAAGGACACACTGAAAGAGGAAAAATGAAATAGCAAGCTTGGAAAATAGAGTTGACCAAATGGAGGAAAGAATCAGTAATATCGAAGACATAAATCTAGAAATAAATCAGAAGGAAGAAGAGAGAAACTGTAGAATAAAAAATAATGAAAGACAGAGAAATACAAAAACTAGCTGATACCATCAGGAGAAAAAACAAGAATAATGGGCGTTCTCGAAGGGGAGGAAAAGGAGCAGGGATTAGAAAGCATTTTCAGACAAATAGAGAATTTCCCAAATCTAAGGAATGAACTGGAGCTTGAAATTCAAGAAGTCAAGGGAAAATCCAATTATGTCAACCCAAAAAGGCCTTCTGCAAGACACATTATATTGAAATTATCAAAAATCAAAGACAGGATTCCGGGGAAGATGGCGGATTAGGTAAAAGCAAGGTTCATCTACTCCCAGGTCCGCACTGAAATTACAACCAAATTATAAAATAATCAACGTGGAAAATCACCTGAAGTCCAGCTGATCATAACACCTACATCTGATAATATAAAGGAGCTACATCAAAGCCAGTAGGAGGGCTGGACCCACATTCATTGGGTGGTGGAGGATCACCAGGAGAGAACGAGGCTGCAGAGGCTCTCCTTATGCCGGCTGGAAAATTACTGCTTGGCTATCGCCCATGGGAACATAACATTCTAACAATAAGCTTTCTGCTTCTGTACCCCCGCTTGCACAACCAACCTGTGAGTTGACAGTAAATAGAAGAAAAATAGACTTTTGTGTTCAGACGGAATGAGAAATGAGGTTTAGGGCTTAAAAACCCTGTACCTCTACATTTCAGGGCTGCTTAATTTGGGGTCTGCATACCCCTGGCAGACCCGGCTGGCTGAATAAAGAGTGTATTTCCTATAACTCACTGATTTCTGGTGGTCCATGTGTCTATCAGGGGCTGGCAGCTACAACATCCTGAAGGAGGGGGGATTCTGGTCTCATCTGGGGGCTTTCCAGTCCAGAGTCCTAGCCCAGGAAAGAAGAGATTCCAATAACCCTAACTGTAGAAACCAGAGGGGATTCCGGCTGTCTGAGTGATACGGAAGGAGACTGAACCCTTAGACATCCCTTTGAAGGACCCGTGCAAAGGCTTTCTGACCTGTGGACACTCACCTGGGACACCAGCAGTAGGTCAGAGGTTCACTGGGGATTCAGAATGAGGGCTGGAAAGGCAGCCACTATTGTGCCTTAGTCTGGCCCCCCCTACAGAGTAACCCAGCTGGATTGTGTAAATCCCTCCCACAGAGCCATTAGGAAGCTCTGGTCAGAGGGGATCAGCACCCCCCACCCCCGCTGCCCCAACCTGTAGGTTGCCTGGGGCATTCGTTGCTGGTTGCCTGCCAAGGCCTTCTCCAATTCAGGGCCAAGTATTCACAGTGGTAGGCCACTGATGTGAGCGGTGTTTCCAATCCCAGCAACAATGGCCACCGCTGTGAACCACATTTCCATTCCCAGAGGGCAACCAGCACTATGAGCCGCATTTCAGAGATAGGGTCAGGCAGATCACTGCTGCAAACACGAACTTGGGCGGATATAGGAGACCTGTGGACTAGTCCCAGACAGCAGCTGGACTTGCTGTGATCTGAGACTTCTGAGGGAACTCACAAGTTACCAAATTTGCAGCAAGACTGAGGCTGTATTGATCTGACTGCTATTGTCTCTCTGAGATCCCACCCCACCCAACCTTCAGATTGACCGGGGCAGTTGTTGCTGGATGCCTGCCAAGCCCTGCTCTCATTCAGGGCCAAGCATTCACAGTGGGGGTGGAGGGGTGGGGAGGGGGAGGGCTGTCACTGTGAGCCGCGTTTCCAATCCCAGCAACAGCAGCTAGCTCTGTGAGCCACATTTCAGAGGTAGAGTCAGGCAGATCACTGCTACCAACAAGAACTTGGGCGGATATCGGAATCCTGTGGGCCAGTCCCAGACAGCAACTGTACTTGCTGTGATCTGGGAATTCTGTGGGGAACTCGCAAACAGTTACCAAAGTTGCAGCAAGACTGAAGCTGTATTGATCTGAAGGCCATTGTCTTCCTGAGACCCCACCCCATCCAACTCACAAATTGCCCCAGGTGGCCCATTGACAGTCAATGCCACCACCCTGCTACTTCCCCACTCCCCCACCCCCATCCCAATCCACACAGGCAACAAATTTTGGTTAGTACAGGGTGGGCGCTGCTGGGAAATCAGTTGCTGGCAGACTTCTGCTGCTTGCAAGAGCTACAGTATTGTGGGGGCTGGGATCACAGGGGTCTGTGGGACCACCCCTGATGGCAGCTGGTCTCACTATGATCTGTGTCTACAGCAGGAACACCCAGGCACAGAAGTTGAAGCAAAACCGAGGCTGTATTTGCCACAAGGACCTTGTCTTCCTGAGATCTCGCTCCACTCAAGCCACAAAGTGCCTGCAGCCCATTGACAAACAGCCTCTTGTGCCCTGCTTGGCTCTGGGGTTGGGTAATTAGCATAGGCAATAGACCTTGGCTAGTGCAGTGATAGCGCATTTCGAAGAAAACAGTTGTGGACAGACCACTGCTGCCTGTACGAGCTGCAATATCTCTTAAGGGGATTGCAGAGGTCTTTATTGGCCTGTTGGCCCTTGACTCCCTGAGCTCCTGCACCATCCAGTGCACAAACTGTCTGCTGCACATTGATAGGTAGCTGCCCCTGCTCTGGGATAGCGCATTTTTAGGCCCAGGGTGGGCAGTAGTTGACCTTGTTATAAGTGGAAACTTGTATGGGGAGCCACAGAGACAGCACTGGCGTGTAAACTGACACTGCAGTGGCAGGGGGAAATTTACTCAATAGACCAAGAGACTCTTGGGGTCCCTGCCCCACCCAACACGCATATCACCCAGAGGCTCATCCAGTTTCAGAGACTTACAGGGAACTGATAGGCAGTGTCAGGCCTTGAGGAGCACTGGTCCCTCTGCTAAACTGCCATAGGTCAGGGACAGGGGATAACCGAGAGCTGCCTACAGCGTTGTCTCTTCCACTTCCTATAGATCCAGCATAGGCAACAACCATCATCAGATCGCTTTGTAGTTCTCACTGGTAGCCCTGAGCAATCAAAAGCAGTGGCTGACCTTGGCCCACAGGGGAGCCCCTCCCAAGGGGCCACAAAACCAATGCATCTGGAGGCTGGCACCAGACCACAATGGAGTCACTCCTGACTAATTCCATTAGTGATACACACAAAGGGTGGTCGCAACAAGTACACAAGCCTGTTAGGGCAAAACTCACTCAGTGGGGTCAGCCTCTACAAACAACTTTTATCCTGAGGGTACAGCCAATTCCCATAATTAGCTTGAATGTTAATCCCACTCACTGATTTACTAACAACAATAAAGGCTCCACGACAATAGAAGATCACACACAGCCCACACAAAGTTTATGTCCAGAGCTCCCGGCACAAGGGATCAGGGAGAGGGCGCCACTGGGCCACACAAGACACCTTCCACATTAGGCCATCTGACCAAGGCTGAGAGACAAAACAAATATTCCTGACACATATAAATGAAAATAGAGAGGCTAATAAAATGAGAAAACAAATAAACATGCCACAAATGAAACAACAGGAGAAAACTCTAGAAAATAAGCTGAGTGAAATGGAAGCAAGCAACCTACCAGAGACAGAATTCTGAATAACGGTTATAAGGATGTTCAACGAAATTATGGGGAGAATGGATGAGCACAATGAGAACCTCAACAGAGAGATAGTAAGCATTAAAAAGGACATAGACAGAAAAAATAACCAGACAGAAATGAGGAATAACTGAAATGAAGAATACACTAGAAAGATTCAATAGTAGATTGGATGAAGCAGAAGTTCAAATCAGAGAACTGGAAGACAAGGTAGCTGAATACACCCAATCAGAACAACAAAAAGAAAAAAGAATTTTAAAAAATGAGGATAGTTTAAGGTACCTCTGGGACAACATAAAGTATAAAAATATCTGAATCATAGGAGTACCTGAAGAGGAAAAGAGAGAGCAAGGGATTGAGACTCTATTTGAAGAAATAATAACAGAACACTTTCCTAACCTGGCAAAGGAATTAGACATACAAGTTCAGGAAGCACAAAGAGTCCCAAACAAGAGGAATTCAAACAGGCTTATACCAAGACACATCATAATTAAAATTCCAAAGATCAAAGACAAAGAGAGAACCTTAAAAACAGTAATAGAAAGGAAGCTAGTTACTTACAAGGGTACCTCCATAAGAATGTCTGCTGACCTTTCAATGGAAAATTTGCAGGCTAGACAGAATGGCAAGAAATATTCAAAGTTATGAAAAACAAGAATCTACAACTATGGATGCTCTACCTAGCAAAGATTTCAATTAAAATAGAAGATGAGATAAAGAGCTTCCCAGACAGGAAAAAGCTTAATGAATTCATTACCAACAAGCCAGCATTACAAGAAATGTTAAATGGTCTTCTGTAAAAGAGAGGAGTAAAAGAGAAAATAGAAATAACAAATATGAATAATAAAATGGCAGTAACAATGTACCTATCAGTAATCACTTTAAATGTAAATGGATTAAATGCTCCAATCAAAAGACACAGGGTAACTGAATGGATAAGAAAACAAGACCTATGCATATGCTGTCTACAAGAGACCCACTTCAGATCAAACAACATTCGCAGACTGAAAGTAAATGGATGGAAAAAGATACTGTATGCAAACAAAAATGCAAAAGAAAGCCAGGGTATCAATACTTATATCAGATAAAATAGACTTTAAAACAAAGGCTATAATAAGAGACAAGGGTATTACATAATAATAAAGGGATTGATAAATCAAAAGGATATAACCCTAGTAAATATATACGCACCCAACATAGAAGCATCTACATACATAAAGCAATTCTTGACTGACATAAAAGGAGAGATCAATAGTAATACACTCATAGTAGGAGACTTTAACGCCACATTGACACCAATGGACAAATCTTCCAGGCAAAGAATCAACAAAGAAACAAAAACCTTAAAAGACATACTAGACCAGATGGACTGAATAGATATTTTCAGAGCATCTTTCCCCAAAGCAGCAAAATATACATTCTTTTGACACAGCAATTGCACTTCTGTGTATTTATCCAAAGAAAGCCAAAACAATAATTCATAAAGATCTCAAGTGCACATGGAACATTTTCAAGGATAGACCACATGTTAGGACACGAAACAAGTCTCAATAAATGTAAGAAGATTGAAATCATATCAACCATCTTCTCTAATCACAATGTTATGAAACTACATATCAACTACAAGAAAAAAACTGAAAAATATGCAAACGCATGGAGGCTAAATAACATGCTACTAAACAATGACTGGGTTATTAATGAAATTGAGGAAGAAATAAAAAGATACCTAGAGACAAATGAAAATGAAAACACAATGACTCAAAATTTATGGGACACAGTGAAAGCAGTCCTAAGAGAGAAGTTCATAGCAATATTGGTCTACCTCAAGAAACAAGAAGAAGCTCAAATAAACAATCTAACCTTACAATTAAAAGAACTAGAAAAAGAACAGCAAACAAAGCCCAAAGTGAATAGAAGAAAGGAAATAATAAAGATCAAAACAAATAAATGAAATAGAGTCTAGAAAAACAATACAAAAGATTAAGGAAACCAAGAGCTGGTTCTTTGAAAAGATAAATGAAATTGACAGACCCTTAGCAGATTCATCAAGGAAAAAAGACAGGGGACTCAAATAAATAAAATCAGAAATGAAAGAGGAGAAATAACCACGGACTCCACAGAAATACAATGGATCATAAGAAAATACTATGAGCAATTATACACCAACAAATTGGACAATCTGGAAGAAATGGACACATTTCTAGAAACATACAGCTTCCCAAGACTGAGTCAAGAAGAAACAGAAAATCTGAACCAACTGATTACCACCAATGAAATAGATCAGTAATCAAAAACTTCCCAAAAAACAAAAGTCCTGGTCCAGGTGACTTCATAGGTGAATTTTACCAAACATTCAAAGAATAATTATCACCTATTCTTCGCAAACTATTCCAAAATATTTCAAGAAAAGGGAAGGCTCCCTAACTCCTTTTATGAGGCCACTATTATCTCGATTCCAAAACCAGGCAAAGACATTACAAAAAAAGAAAACTATAGGCCAATATCTCTTATGAACATTGATGCAAAAATCCTCAACAAAATATTAGCAAACCAAATTCAGCAATTTATTAAAAACATTATACAACATGATCAAGTTAAATATATTCCTGGGATGCAAGGTTAGTACAGTATCCTCAAATCAATTAATGTGACACATCACATTAACAAATCAAAAGATAAAAACCATATGATCATATCAATAGATGCAGAAGAAGCCTTTGACCAAATCTAACATCTATGTTATAAAAACTCTCAGCAAAGTGGGAATAGAGGGAACATACCTCAACATAATAAAGTCCATATATATTACAAACCTACATTTAACATCATACTCAACGGGGAAAGGCTAAAAGCATTTTCCTTAAGATCAGGAACAAGACAAGGATGCCCACTTTTACCACTCTTCTTCGACATTGTATTGGAAGTTTTAGCCACAGCAATAAGATAAGAAGGAGAAATAAAAGGCATCCGAAATGGAAAGGAAGAAGTAAAACTCTTGTTATTTATTGATGACATGATACTCTATATAGAGAACCCTAAAGATTCCACCAAAAAACTGTTAGATCTGATCAACGGATTTAGTAAAGTAGAAGGTTACAAAATAAATATTCAGAAGTCAGTGGTAATTTTTCACACTAGTGATACTTTCAGAAAGAGAAATTAAGAAAACGATCCCATTTACAATTGCGTCAGAAACTATAAAATACCTGGGAATCAAATTAACCAAGAAAGTAGAAGACCTGTTTTCAGAAAATTGTAAGTCATTGAAAAAAGAAATTGAAGAAGATACAAATAAATGGAAGCATATACTGTGTTCATGGATAGGAAGAATCAACATCATTAAAATGGCCATACTACCCAAAACAATCTATAGATTCAATGCAATCCCTATCAAAATACCAATGGCATTTTTCAGAGAACAAGTAATCCTAAAATTTATATGGAGCCATAAAAACCCCGAATAGTCATGGGAATCTTGAGAAAGAAGAACAAAGTTGGAGGTATCACACTATCTGATATCAAACTATATTACAAGGCTACAGTAATCAAAACAGCATGGTACTGGCATAAAAACAGATACATTGCTCAATGGAACAGAATAGAGAGCCCAGAAATAAATCCACGACTATATGCTCACTTAATATATGACAAAGGAGGTAAGAATATACAGTGGGGTAAAGACAGTCTCTTCAATAGATGGTGTTGAGAAAATTGGACAGATACATCTGAAAAAAAAAAAAGTTGGACCATCTTCTTACACCATATACAAAATAGATTCAAATGGATTAAAGACTTAAATGTAAGACCAGAAACCATAAAACTTCTAGAAGAAAACATAGGCAGTAAACTCTTTCATATTACTAATAGGAATTTGTTTTCAGATATATCTCCTCAGCCTACAAAAAGTTTTTGTACAGCAAAGAAAACTATCAACAAAACAAAAAGACAACCGACTGAATGAGAGAAGATATTCGCTAATGATACATCTGATAAGGGGATAATATCCAAAATATATGAAGAGCTTATGCAACTCAACAACAATAAAAAACAAACGATCCAACAGATATTTCTCCAAAAAGGGAATACAGATGGCTAATAGACATATGAAAAGATGCTCAAGGTCACTAATCATCGGAGAAATGCAAATTAAAACCACAATGAGATATCACCTCACACCTGTCAGAATGGCTATTATCAATAAATCAAAGAACAACAAGTGCTGACAAAAATGTGGAGAAAAAAGAACCATCATACATTGTTGATGGGATTGCAAATTGGTACAGCTGCTATGGAAAACAGTCTGGAGGTTTCTCAAAAAATTAAAATGGATATACCTTTTGACCTAGCAATTGCACTTCTGCGTATTTATCCAAAGAAAGCTAAAACAATAATTCATAAAGATCTATGCACTCCAATATTCATGGCAGCATAATTTACAATAGCCAACATATGGAAGCAACCTAAGTACCCATCAACAGACGATTGGATAAAGAAATTATTGTTCCTATATACAATGGAATATTACTCGACCATTAAAAAAATGAAATCCTACCATTTGCAACGACATGGATGGACCTAGAGGTTATTATGCTGAATGAAATAAGTCAGACAGTGAAAGATAAATACCCTATGATTTCACTTATATATGGAATCTAAGAAACAAAGAGAACAAACTAATCAAAAACAGACTCACAAATATAGTGGACAATTTGGTGATGGACAGAGAGTTGGGAGAATGAGGTGAAAGGTTAAAAAATACAAATTAGTAGTTGATAGTCATGGGGATGGGGAGCACGGCAGAGGGAAAGCAGTTAGCATTAATATGATGGCTAGGTGGACGGCCAGGAGAGGGAGGGAGCAATTGGGGGGATCATTTCATGAACTATATAGATGTCTAAGCAATATACTGTATACTTGAAACTAATTTAAATAAATAAATTTTTAAAAAATAAAAGGTTTTATCTCTGAAAAAAAAAAATCAAAGACAAAGAATTCTCAAGGCAGCCAGAGAAAAGAAAAGGGTAACCTGTAATAGAAAACCCATTATATTATCGTCAGACTTCTCAGCACAAACTTTATAAGCCAGAAAGGAATGGAATCACATATTCGAACTATTAAATGAAAGGAATAACTAGCCAAGAATAATGTATCCAGCAAAGCTCTCCTGTAGATATGAAGGAGAAATAAAGACCTTTCCAGACATACAAAAATTGAGTTTTCTCTGCTATGAGGCCTGCATTATAAGAAATACTGAAAACGATCAGCTCAGCTAAAACAAAATGACAAAATATATATACAACTAGGAGTAAGGTGACAAACAGGCAGATAGAAGCAGAGGAGTGCAACCCTTACTAAGAACAGGGCATCATAAGCTTAAACAATAAGAAGAGATTTGCTATAGCAAGATAATACTGAATATTCAGCATACATAGGGACAAATTGAGATAACAATAACAGAAAAAGGGAGGATTCAAAGATCCAAATTCGCAAAAGGGAATGGAGATAAGGTACATGCAAAAAAAAAAATGGACTACTATATATATATATATAGCTATCCTCTACATATTCGTAATGGTAACCTCACCCCAAAAATTCAGAACCGAAGTATATAACATAAAACAAGAGGACCAGAGAGAAAACCTACAAAACCCAACCAAAATAAAATTTAAAAGAACCAGAAACACAAGGACAAGGAAGCAATGGAAACACCGAGCTACCAGAAAGCAAAGCATAAAATGGTTATAGGAAAACCTCATATTTCAATAATCATCCTAAATGTTAAATAGACTGAACTCACCAATAAAAAAGCAGAGAGTTGCAGATTGGATCAAAAAACAAAACCCAAACATATGCTGTCTCCAGGAGACACATCTCAGTTCCAAAGACAAATATAAACTCAAAGTGAAAGGGTGGAAAATGATATTTCAAGCAAATGGCATGCAGAGAAAAGCAGGAATAGTGGTACTAATATCGGATGATATAGACTTCAAAATAAAAAAGATAAAGAAAGATACTGAGAGACACTTCATAATGATAAAGGGAATCATGCACCAAGAAGACATAACACTTATTAATATCTACGCTCCCAACCAGGGAGCCCCAAAATATATAAAGCAATTACTAACAGAACTATAGAGAGAAACAGATCAAAACACTATCATAGTAGGGGACCTAAATATCCCACTGTCAGATATGGACAGAAAATCAATAAGGAAGTAACATCCTTAAATGACCCGTTAGACCAACTGAACATAATTGCCATTTACAGAGCCTTCCATCCCAAAACAGCTGCTTATACATTCTTCTCTAGTGCACATGGAGCATTCTCAAGGATCGACCACACACGGGGACACAGAGATAGCCTCAACAAATATAAGAGGGTTGAAATCAGACCAACCGTATTCTCTGATCATAATGTTTTGAAGCTGGAGATCAACTGTAAAAAGAAAGCAGGAAGAACCACAAATACATGGAGATTAAACAACATGCTACTGGAGAATGACTGGGTCAGAGAAAAAATAAAAAGAGAGATCAAGAGATACATAGAAACAAATGATAATGATAGACAACATATCAAAACTTTTGAGACACAGAAAAAGCAGTCATAAGAGGAAAGTTCATATCATTACAAGCCTATCTCCAAAAACAATGAGCCCAAATAAACAACCTAACACTTCATCTTAAAAAAGGAGAAAAGGAAGAACAAATGAAGCGTAAAGTCAGCAGAAGGAAAGAAATAATCAAAATTAGAGCAGAAATTAATAAAATTGGAAAAAAATTTTAAATAAATGCAACAAAGAGCTGATTCTTTGAGAAGGTTAATAAAATTGACAAACCCTTGGCTAGAGTCACTAAAAAAAAAAGAGAAAGGACACAAATAAACAATATTAGGGATGAAAGAGAGGAAATTACAATAGACACTGCAAAAATACAAAGAATCATACAAGAATATTATGAAAAAGTATAGAACACCAAATTTAACAACCTAAAGAAATGAACAAGTACTTAGAAAGATGCAACCTTCTTGACTGAATCAAGAAGAACTGGAAAATCTAAATAGACCAATCGGCAGTATGGAAATTGAAACAATCATCAAAAACCTACCAAAATGGAAAAGTCCAGGAAGATGGCTTCACCAGTGAGTTCCACCAAACATTCAAAGAAGATTTAATATCTATTCTCCTCAAACTCTTCCAAAAAATCAAAGAGGGGGCAGTTGGCTTTCGGCAGCATTGGTGGTACAGTGGTGAGCATAGCTGCCTTCCAAAAAATCAAAGAGGAAGCAATACTTCCCAACTTATTTTATGAGGCCAATTTTACCCTGATACCAAAACTTGGTAAAGCTAACACAAAAAAAGAAAACTACACACCAATATCTCTCATGAACACAGATGCAAAAATCTTAAATAAGATACTAGTGGACCGAATACGACAACATATTAAAAAGATTATACACCATGATCAGGTGGGCTTCATGCCACAGGCACAAGTATGGTTCAACATATACAAATCGATTAATGTGATATGCCACATAAACAAATTAAAAAATAAGAATCATATGATCATATCAATAGATGCAGAAAAGCCTTTGACAAGATACTGTATCCATTTATGATTAAAACACTTAACAAAATCGGTATAGAAGGAAAGTATCTTAACATAATAAAGGCCATATATGACAAGCCTTCAGCCGCCATTATACTTAATGGTGAAAAATTAAAAACCTTTCCTCTAAAATCAGGAATAAGACAAGGCTGTCCACTATTGCCACTGTTATTCGATATGACATTGGAGTTCCTAGCAAGTACAATCAGGCAAGAGAAAGATATAAAAGGCATCCAAATAGGAAATGAAGAAGTCAAACTGTCACTATTTGTGGATGATATGATTCTCTATATAGAAAACCCTAAAGACTCCGCAAGAACACTACAGAAACAATAAACAGTAAAGTTTCTGGATACAAAATCAACATCCAAAAATCCATAACATTCCTATACTGTAATAATGAAGTGTCAGAAAAAGAAGTAGAAACAATAATTCCTTTTGCAATTGCAATAAAAAGAATAAAATATCTAGGAATAAATTTAACAAAACATGTGAAGGATCTATATGATAAAAACTATAAGACCCTATCAAAAGAAATTAAAGAAGATACAAAGAAATGGAAAGATATTCTGTGTTCTTAGATTGTAAGAACCAACATAGTTGACAGGACCTTATCACCTAAAGCATTATACAGATTTAATGCAATCCTCATCAAAATCCCATCAGTATTTTTAAAGAAATAGAACAAAAAATTATCAGATTTGTATGGAAGCACAAAAGACCCTGAATTGCCAAAGCCATCCTGAGAAAAAAGAACGAGGCTGGAGGCATCACTCTGCCCCACTTCAAATTATACTACGAAGCGACAGTAATCAAAACGGCATGGTATTGGCAGCAAATCAGACACACAGACCAGTGGAACAGATTCGAGAGTCCAGAAGTAAACCCATATTTATATGGACAAATAATTTTCCACAAAAAAAAACAAAAACACACAGTGGAGAAAGAAAAGCTTCTTCAATAAATGGTGCTGGGAAAACTGGAAAGCCACCTGCAAAAGAATGAAACAAGACTATTGTCTATCACCACACACCAAAATTAACTCAGAATGCATTAAGGACCTGAATATAAGACCTGAAACAATAAAATCCATGAAAGAAAACATAGGAACTAAACTCATGGACCTTAGACTTAAAGAAGATTTTATGAATTTGACCTCAAAGGCAAGGGAAGTAAAAGCTAAAATAAATGAATGGGACTACATCAAACTAAAAAGCTTCTGCTCAGCAAAAGAAACTGTCAATAAGGTAAAGCGACAACCATTCCATTGGGAAAATATATTTGCAAGCAACACCTCCCATAAGGGCCTAATATTCAAAATATACAAAGAACTCATACACCTTACTGTTGAGTTTTACACCTGAAACTTACTGGATTTCGTTAACCAATGTCGCCATAGTAAAAATTAAAAAAATAAAAAAATAAATAGAAGTAAAAATAAAAATAAAATAAAATAAAAATAAAAAAATAAACATATATTTGTGGCTGACTATAATCCTTTCCAGAAATAGGAAGGGGTCATGGACACCATCTTTGAATTCAGTAAAGTTTTAGAATATGAAATCTATATACAAAAATCAGTTGGATTTTCATACACTAATAACAAGCTATTAGAAAGAGAAATTAAGAAAGCAATCCGAATCACAATTACCTCAAAAAGAATAAAATATTTAGGCATAAATTTACCAAGGAGGTGAAAGGCCTGTACACTCCAAACTATAAGACGCTGATGAAAGAAGCTAAAGAAGAGACAAATAAATGGAACAATATTCCATGCTCACGGATTGGAAGAATTAACATTGTTAAAATTCTGGTACTACCCAGAGCAATGTACAGATTCAATGCAATTCCTGTCAAAATTCCAATGGCATTTTTCACAGAAATAGAAGAAACAATCCTAAAATTTGTATGGGACCATGAGAGGCCCTGAATAGGCAAAGCAATCTTGAGAAAGAAGAACGAAACTGGAGGCACAGCAATTTCTAGTTTCAAACTATATTACAAAGCTATAGTAATCAAAACAGTATGGTATTGTCATTTAAAAAAGACATATAGATCAATGGAACAGAATAGAGAGCTCAGAAATGAATCTATGTATATACAGTCAATTAATTTACAACAAAAGAGCCAAAAATATACAATGGGAAAAGGAGGGCCTTTCAAAATAATGTTGGAAAAACTGAATCATCACATGCAAAAGAATGAAACTGGGCCACTATCTTATACCATGCACAAAAATCATTCAAACTGGATTAAAGACTTGAGCATAGGACCTGAAACCACAAAACTTTTGAAAGAAACATAGCCAGTAAGCTCCTTGACATTAATCTTAGAGAAAATGTTTTGGATTTGACACTGAAAGCAAAGACAACAAAAGGAAAAATAAACAAGTAGGACTATATCAAACTAACAAGCTTTTTCACAGCAAAGGAAACCATCAACAAAATGAAAAGGAAGCCTAGAGAATGGGCGAAAATATTTGTAGGTCATACATCTGATACAGGGAAACACTAACTTGAAAAGATATCTGTACGCCCATTTTCATGACAGCATTATTTACAATAGTCAAGGCATGGAAGCAACCTAACTGTCCATCGATTGATGAAAAGATAAAGAAAATGCGATATACATATACAGTGAAATATTATTCAGCCATAAGAAGGAGATCTTGCCATACGCGACTAATGGGTAGACCTTGAGGGCACTGAAGTAAAATAAGTCAGACAGATAAAGGCAAATATTGTATGATCTCATATGTGAAATCTAAAAAAATATAAACAAAAACAAAACAACAAAACCCTGGACTCATAGATACATAGAATAGATTGGTGGTTGCCAAAAGCTGGGGTGGGGTTGGGGCCCGGGAGGAGGTGATTAAAATGGATGAAGATGGTCAAAAGACACAAACTTCCAGTTATAAAATAAATAAGTCCTAGGGATGTAATGTACAGCACGGTGACTATAGTTAATAATACTGCATTATGTACTTGAAAGTTGCTAAGAGAGTAGATCTTAAAAGTTCTCATCACAAGAAAAAATTTGGAACTGTGCGTGGTGATGGATATTAACTAAACTTATTGTGGTTACCTCTATTGTTTAGCAGTATAATTTCACAATATATACACGAATATAAAATCATTACGTTGTATACCTGAAACTAATAGAATGTTATATGTAATTGACATATCTCAATTTTTAAAAATCTCAATTAAAAAACACTCGCAATGGAAATAGAAGGACACTGCCTCTACATAATTAAAGTCATATGTGAAAAACCTGCACAAAACATCCTTTTCAACAGTGAAACACTGAAAGCTTTTCCTCTAAGATAAGGAATAAAGCAAGGATGCCTGCTTTCACCACTTCTATTCAAGATAGTTTTGGAAGTTATAACAAGAGCAATAAAAGGCCAAATTGGAAATGAGGAATAAAATTATCTCTGTTTGCAGATAATATAATTTTATATGTATATAATTTTATATGTAGAAAATCCTAGACTCCACAAAAAAGCTGTTAGATCTAATACACAAAAATCAGTTGCATTTCTATACATAATGAACAAGTTGAAAAGAAAATTAAAAAAACAATTTCATTTACAATAGCATCAAAAAGAATAAAATACTTAGGAATGAACTTAGCCACAGAAGTTAGACTTGTACGATGAAAACTACAAAATATTGCTGAAAGAAATTAAAGAAGACATAAATAAATGGAAACACATCCCATGTTCATGGATTGGAAAACTTAATATCGTTAAAATTTTAATGCTACCAAAAGCAACCTACAGACTCAATACAATCTCTATTAAATTCCAAATGACATGTTTTGCAGAAATAGAAAAACTCATAATGAGAATTTGTATGGAATCCAAAGGGTCATTGAATAGCTAAAACAATCTCAAAAAAGAACAAAACTGAAGGACTCACATTACCTGATTTCAAAACTTATTAAAAGCTACAGTAATCAAAGCAGCATATCAATCAGTGGAATAGAGAGCCCAGAAATAAACTCTTGCATATATGGTCAGATGACTTTTGAAAAGGCTGCCATGACCATTCAATGGGGAAAGGACAGTCTTTTCAACAAATTTAGCTGGGGAAACTGGATATCCGCATCCAAAAGAATAAAGTTGGACTCATCGAATACCATACACAAAAATTAACTCAAAATGGATCAAGGACCTAAATGCAAGACTTAAACAATAAAAATCTTAGAAGAAAAGAAGACAAAAGTTCATGTCATTAGATTTAGCAATGATTTCTTAGATACAACACCAAAAGCACAGGTATCAAAAAAAAATAGATAAATTGAACTTCATGAAAATTTTTTAATTTTGTACATCAAAAGACACTATCCATGGACATAGTGTAGACACTATCCACAGAATGAGAGAAAATATTTTCAAATCACATATCTGATAAATGGTTAATATCCAGAATATATAGAGAACTCAACAACTGAAAACCAACCAACAACCAACCAAACAAACAAAAATGACCTGATTCAAATACGAGCAAAGGAATTCAATAAATATTTCTCCAAAGAAGGTACATAAGTGGCCAATAAGCACATGAAAAGATGCTCAACATCACTAATCATTAGGGAAATTCAAATCAAAACTACAATGAGATACCACCTCACACCCATTAAGATGGTTGCTATCAAAAACACAAAAAACAGGTGTTGTCAAGGTTGTGGGGAAATTGGAACTCTGCACTTTGGCGGAAATGTGAAATGGTACAGTCACTGTGGAAAACAGTATGGAGTATTCACAAAAAATTGAAAATAGAACTACCATATGACTCAGCAATCCCACTTCTGGGTATATACCCAGAAGAATTGAAAGCAGAGTCTCGAAGAGATATTTGTACACCAATATTCATAGCAGCATTATTCATAATAGCTAAAATGTGGAAGCAACCCAAGGCCCATCTGCAGATGAATAGATAAGCAAAGTGCAGTATATACATATAATAGGCTATTACACATCCTACAATATGCTACAATATGCAAATTCTACAATATGCTACAACATAGATGAACCTTGAGGACATTATGTTAATGAAATAAGCCAGTCATGAAAAGACAAATACTGTCTGATGCCACTTATATGAAATATTTAGTCAAATCATAAAGATAGAAATGGTGGTTGCCAGATGCTGGGGGAGGGGAGAATATGGAATTCTTGTTTAACAGATAGACAGTTTTAGTTTACAAGATGAAAAGAGTTATAGGATACATGGTAGTAATGGCTGCACAACAATGTGAATATATTTAATACCATTAAACTGTACACTTCAAAATGGTTAAAATAGTAAATGTTACACTACATGTATTTTAACAGTAAAAAAGGAAGAAAAAAAAGTCATGGACTGGCTCACTTTTTCCTTGAATATTTTGAAGGGGTAGACCCACTACTATCTGGCATTAGTTGTTGCTGTGAATAAGTTTGAGCCCAGACTCACTTTTTCCTTATAAGTGACCGGATTTGTTTTGCTCTCTGTCCAAAGGATTATTTATTCACCTTTAAAATGCAATAACTTTAGGGCAATATCTCTGAGTTGACAATTCTACTTTCAATAAATATTTCAACTTTCACTGGCATATGATTTATCCTTGCAATATGTGGATTTTTACTTCAAAAGAGTGTCTTTCCATTACACATATTTTAAAATGTCTTCTGTTCCATTGTTCTAGCCCTTTGTTTCTTCTTTACGAACTCCAGTTAGGTGTCTGTTAGCTCTTCACTGCCAGTCATCGATACCCATTATTGTCGCTCTTTAAACCTTTCATCTTTATCTCGATTTGTGTTATATTTTGTCTGCTTTTAGATTTCTAGCCTTTATATTCTTACTGTGCTTTCTATATCTATTACCCCTGGTGTTCTTTTTAATTTTGTCTTTGTCTCTTCAGTGGTTTTTTCTTTATCCTTTTATTCTTTTCCCAGATAATGCTAGTTCCTTCTTACCACTTTTTGTTGAGCAGTAATTACCTCCTGTTGTCTGCCCATCTCATCCCTGAGTTATTGTGTTTCTACTTTGTGTCATTCCTTCATATTTGTGGTTGCATCATTAAGTATTTTAATACTCATATGGAAATATTAGGATACAATTTTTTTCTGCTCCCTATCAATATATTTCTGGTGAGATTTCTTTTTATATAGAGCATTTGTGTTCTTTTCTGCACGTGTCTCTGAATGGATGCAGATGGAGAGAAACAAGAAGTCTTCCAGGTGTGCGAATGCAGTATTGTCTCCTCTGTTTCTAAGGACTGGTTCCTGAAAATATGGTGTTTTTTATACTTATAAGGAGCATTCAAATAGGCTTCTACTCTGAGCTCTATGCTTCCCTGCTTCTTTTATGGGCCCCTGCCAAAGGTACAGACCTAGCCATACAATGTGATCCCTTCACATTTCAAATGCATATTTTTTTTCTGGTGATTACTGAGTTCTGTTACCAATAGGCCCCCTCTGCCTTCTTTCTTCCATACTGCCCCCAATCCCACTCTGTGCAGTCTCCTACACAGCTCTGCTGGTATCAAATGCTTTGGGCAAACAATTATGCATATTTTTATAAGTCTGCTAGTTTCACTGAAAACAATTTGTAAGTGTGGGGGGAAGGGTAAGTCTCTCTGTGGAATATAGAGTTTCCACCAGGAGAAATAAGAACATTCAGAATCATGCTTATTGATTGACAAAATGTCACTGTGTTCCTACCAGAAGTTTCATGGAAAATATTTAGTTATGCAATGACTAAAACAATTACCAGCCACAGAGCCTCACTGAAAGAGCTATTAGAAGATGTACTTCAACAAGAAGAAACAGGAACTCAGGAGGAAGAAATGGGAAGTGAAAGAAATAACTACAATAATCAAAAGATATGTTGCTAATTAATTATTAAATTAATTGTATTAAATTAATTATACTTAAATCCTAATAAATTTCAATATTATTAAATTACCTTTACCGAATACATTACATTGTATTAACTACTAATGATAAATGTCTACGTTTAAAATAAAGATGAAATCTAAAACTCTCGACAAAATTGCAAGTTGTTCTAAGAACCTTTTCCTGTTTGGGAGGAGACTAGGGACACTGACTAACTTTAGATTGTGTTAGTTTATAATTTGAGTTTGTGTTTTCTGATTACCAATGAAAACGAGCACTCTGTGACTCAAAGTTCAGTGAAGAGAACAGAATTCATTCCAGATAGAAAAGAGTCAGGAGTTACATACCTGTTGGAAGAGTTAGGAAAATGGAAATCATGGAAGCCACCACCAAATGCCTCAGGTTGTAGCGCCAAAGTGGGTAGTTTTCAAGAGGTGACCTGGAAGCTGTTATAGTTCTCAACAGCCTCTATAAAGCCCCCACTAACTCTTTCAGTTGGTAGCAGCAAAGTGGCTGGTTCTCAAGAGCACTCAAGAGCCACTGTGAATCTCAATCTACTCACTCACCTGGCTGCAGCTGCCTCCAGATACCTTAGACGTGTTGAAGTAATACAGAAGTGACAAAACATGGTCAGCAAATGCATTCCTTTCCATATCCTTATTGACATTTGGATATCTCCTGGTGAAGTGTCCATTTAAGTCTTTTGTTAATTTCTATGTTGGGTCACCTGTTTTTTCTTATTGATTTGTAGAAATTCTTCCTTTATTCTAGCTCAGAAGTTATTTTCTTTCAACAGCTCTCATTTATTATCTCCTGGCACCAAGGTCTCATCTGAAGAAACATTGTCTGTATTATTGATGTCTCTTTGGAAGTATTGAGTTTTTTTACTTTTTCTAACTACTTTGGTTTCCACCTGTTTCACTGCTATAGGAAGAGGTGTGTTGTGACTTTTTTTTCATTCTATTTGGGGTTTGTAGTGGTGCTTTTCATCTGTGGCTGATGATGTCTTTAATTCTCAGCCATATCTGCTCAGCTTCTCTCTCTCTCTCTCTCTCTCTCTCTCTCTCTCTCTCTCTCTCTCTCTCTCTCTCTCTCGCTCTCTCTCTCTCTCTCTCTCTCGCTCATCTCACTTTCCACACTTAATATTTGATACCCTAAAAGAGTATAAAATATTGACCACACCCCTTTCCAGCAGCTTCCTCATATCGTCTCTACTTTCTTGCCTCACATTTTTCTGCTCAGCCTAATCAGGCTTTCACCACCTCCACTTCTCTGAAATAGCACTTATCAGTGGATTAAATAATGACCTCTATATTGACAAATCCAAATGTCATTTCCCTATAACTTAGTTGGCTTTGCAACAGCATTTAACACAAATAATCGTGTCTCCCTCTTGAAACACTTTCTCCTCTTGGCTGCGATGACATCACACTTTTGTTTCCCTCCTTCCTCAATGGATGTTTCTGCTCTTGGTTCTTTTCTTACCTCGCTCCTTCCTCTCAATTTATAAAGGTTGGGACACCCTAGAGATATCTGGACCAAATTCTCTACTGTAGCTACAAACCCTAGACAACTTCATCTAGTATTCTGATAACTCTCAAGTCCATGTCTTCAACCTTGACCTGTTCCAAGAACTCCAGGCTCATATATCTAACTGCCCTCCCAAAAGAGAACTCTTGATTCTTCTCCCCACCAAGTAACATGCTTTCTCTCTCATCCTCTCCCACCTCCCTTTGCTCTTACCCAATACTTTAATCACTCACACCCTAACTTCAATCACACCTAACAATAGCCATTATCCATATTCCTACAGATCTCTGCTTCTTTATTTCAAATACAGAAAAGAAGCCGAAAAACTGTTATTCTTGGGAGGGTTTGAGATCTTGCTCCCCAGAATATGTCATCAGTTCCATTCAAATAAACCGTTTTAAAAATTCCTTACAGATTTGGATGTTTCTTATGTTGATAAATATTAACATTCCAATTAGAAATAAATCTCTGTCTAATAGATTAACAGGGTTGTGGAACTTAACAAAAAGCTATATTGGGTATCATGGGTTCCAAGAGATACCGAAGGGCTTAGAGAGAAGAAAATTATGTGGTAAGTTATCTAACTCCACTACCCAAGGTGGGAAATTGTGAGGTACATCAGGAATGTGGTAGAGTGCCAGGGAACTGGGAAGCACTGGGGAAATTTCCAAGATGGAGGAGGACAGAAAAGGAGTCCCCTGTTGTTTAGAAAGTCCTGGGCTCACTCTTGAACTGCACATACAAAGATCATGTCACAAACAGACTACCAAAGTTTTGAGAAAGAAATTAAGAGACAAGCCACCACCCAGGTTCCAGACTTGCTACTGGGTGGCACACACATGAAACAGATCCAATTAATATTGCAAAGGCCTGGAAAACAAAATTGACATTAAAACCACAACCACAAAAGATTGATAGAAATTTGTGACTTGAACTCAAACAGCTCAACTACCTGATGAAACAAAAATATTAGCATTCTCTAACAAGATTGAATCTCATGCCGTATTATTCAAAATATTCAGAATGTAATCCAAAATTACTCATAATATTAAGATCCATGAAAATTTCAACTCACAAGAAGAGGCAATAGATGCCAATGGAAAAAGAACACAGATATTGAGATTATTTGACAAAGGTTTCAAAGGAATGACTATAAAATACTCCAACAAGTAAGAGCAAACACTCGAAATGAATGAAAAGATAGAAAGTCTCAGGAAATAGATAAAAATATTTAAAAAAAAAACTAAAGGAAAATATTTAGAACTGAAAAATAGAATAAGTAAAATAAAATTTTAATTCACTGACTGATCTCAACCACATAATGGAGATGGCAAAGGAAAGACTCAATGAACTTGAATACGGATAACAGAAAATAAGCAATATGGACAACACAGAGTAAAAAAGATCGAAAAAAGTGAACGGAGCTTCAAGGACATGAAAGACAATACCAAAAGGTCAAACATTCATGTCATCAGAATCCAAGAAGGACAGGATAAGAGTGTAGTGAAAAAAAATTTAAGAAATAATGGCTTAAAACTTCTCAAATTTTGAAAAACAGGTAGTACAGGAATGTGAAGAGAAACAAATGAGATGAACCTGGTGGAAGATGGGGTCAGTACATTCCCCAGATGGAGGTAGTACATTCCTGTACTACCTCCACTTGAGTCTTCAAGTGGAGACTCAAGTTCTGAAGAGAGAGAGACAGAGAGGCGGGCAGGGGTGGGGGTGGGGTGGGGAGTGTCCTTCATTGCACACTGAAATTCAAGCATGCACCAGAGTTAGAGAGAAAAGAAAAGTTTATTAGTTAACAAATAATGCTCCACAGACAGAGACGCGATCTCCTCTTAATGACAGAAAACAAGAGAAACCCTGAGTGTCGGAGGAATTCAGTTTAAATCTGTTTTCCTTTCCAGGTGTGGGTATGCAACATTTAAGGCATGGGGAGGTAGTTCTTAGTCATCTCAGCAGAAATCTTCCTGTAGATTCCCTGTGGTCTGGCCATATGCTGATCAGCCAGGTTCCCATGTCTAGGAGCATGAAGTAGGCTCTGAATACAAGCTGGTTTAATATTTAGTCAATTTATGTAGTTCTCACACCTCTTTCCTATATTAAACTCTATAACTGCCCAGGCATTTTACCTAGAGGTAAATTT
>NW_024344253.1:6512952-6527848 GCF_902729225.1 Pteropus medius
TAAAAAATTACTAGCAATGCAGAGAAGCAGGAAAGTGTGACCCATAACCCAAAGAAAATATAGTCAGTAGAAACAGATCAGATATGACAGAGATGATGGAATCGGTAGACAAAGACTTTAAAACAGCTATTACAGAAATTATCATAAGGTAAAAAGGAGAGAAACGAAGATATAAAAATAACCAAATGGAATTCCTAGAGACAAAAAAGACAGCATTTGAAATAAACATTTCACAATATGCAACTAACACCAAATAAGACAGTCACAAACCAAACTGGCACACTGAATAAAACAAAGCATAAAAATGACTTTGCTGCAAGGGTTTCGACCTGTAACTCTCAGGAAACTCAAGGCTACAGGAGCAATGAGTTCTGAGTTGGTCACAGACTAAGGGGTTTAATGGTGTAAGTAAGAAAGTTATTTGGCTTTTTCAAGTAATTAGCTACCTATTGGTATTCTTTCTTATTTGGATCAGGATAGCCGAATCAGGGGAACAAAGAAGTCCAGAGATGGCATGAACAGACTTGGTGTTTTAGGGATTGGCTGGTGTCCTCTGCTGATTTCTGAGAATAGCCATAAATTGCTGTAATGTTAAGTTAAGTTTGTTTTATGTGCCTGCGTTGACTGTCTCGATTTTGTCCCTGACATAAATGATGCCATTTTTGGTTCTGTAAGATACTGTAGATCAATGAACTCAAAGACATAGCAATAAGAACTATCCAAAACAAGACATAGAGGTAAATATTTAATGTATAAAAAGCTAAAACTTTGTGGAACAGAATAAATATAAAACAACAAAAATAGGCTAGAGAAAAAAAATGGCATAAATGATAGAAGCTCTATTCATCCCTCTGGCGACCAAATCAAAGTTGTGATGGAAACAAGGAGCAGCAGCAAGGAAAAATCACCTGGGATGAACAAGCCATACAACTAGGGAGAAATCCAAGAAAGCACCCTGCAATGGCAGAAGGTAGAACCGGGAGAGGATGCAGGGATGCCTGGTCTCAAGCAGCTGAGTGAGACGGAGGCTGCAGCAGTGGCAGCGGCAGACACCTCTTAAAGGGGCCACGTCCGTAAGCAGATTTTCGCAATGTTGGACCTGCTCACTCTGAGCACCAGTGCCAATTCAGCTGATCACAGGGACTTAAAGAGAGACATTGTCGGAGTGAGGGCCAAGGCGAGACTTGCTCGGTACAGAAGTGCCAGCAATATCCATCATTCCCTGTTGAGCCCTCCCCTTCCCAGTGCACCGGACACAACGCCGCCATAGCCGTGAGGTCATCAAACTGGATAACAGAGATCACTTCGCCCAGAGGATTCCCTGAAACCCCACCTCCCCCAACTAACAGCCCTACCCAAGCCACATCCAGGTATATCCTCAGGAGTCAAGTGCTCCTTGCTGAGACTCACACTGGAGGAGGCAGCTGGCCTCAGTTTCTGGTGTGGCCTTTTGAGGCAACTATAGGCACAGCATCTGTGGATTGTTTGCTGAGTCTTAACACATGGTCCCGGAGGGGTAGAGGCTTGGGCTAAATTTAGTCTGCAGCTGAACCCCTCTCAGGACTATGCCACAGGACACCTACTTCACAAATCCACACTAATAAGACTGGGAGACTTAGGAGCTTTGCTTAGTACATAGGAAAGACATGGAAAGGCAGCCAAAATGGGAAGACAAAGAAGCAGAAACCATATGAGAGAACAGAACAGAGATCCAGATATAATGGAGTCAAGTAATCTAATAGATGCAGACTTCTAAACACTGATTATAAAGATGTTCAATGAACTTTTGGGAAGTGTAGAGAACTCCAACAAAGAGATAAAAAACATAAAAATGGAAATGGAATTATAAAAGGGAACTAGTCTGAAATGGAGAACACATTATCTGAGATGAGAAGTATATTAAATGGAATAAACAAAGTGAATAAAGAAAAGAATCAAATGCCCTATCCAAAGGATGGGAAAGCCAAGGACATGCATTCAGAATGGCAAGAGATAAGATACCAAGATTATAAAAATGATTTAAGGAGAATATGAGACACTATTAAGGGTCCAAATATCCATCTGATTGGTGTAACTGAAAAAAATCAAGATGTTGATCAGCTGTTTGAAGAAATAATGATGGAAAACTTCCCTAACCCGGTGAAGTAAATGGACATACAACCCCAGGAAGCTCAGAGAATTCCAAAAATCAGGGATTCAAAGAGGCCCACACCAAGACACATCATAATTAAAATGCCAAAGTTTAAATACAAAGAAAGGCTATTAAAAGCAGCAAATGAAAAACAGATAGTTTCTTACAAGGGAACACCCATAAGACTGGAAGCTAATTTCTCAAAAGAACTATGCAGAAGGTCTTGGCAAAAAATATTCAACAAGATGAAACCTAGGTTCTACAACCAAGAATAATTTATCCAGCAAAGCTATCATTTAGAGTTGAAGGACAGATAAAGAGCTTCCCAGACAAAAATAAGCTAACGGAATTTATCACCACCAAGCCAATGTTACAGAAAATATTGAAGGGACTTCTTTAAGAAGAAAAATCTGTATCAAAAACAGGAATAAAGAATGGTAACAACTACATTCCTATTAATAAGTACATTAATGGAAAAGAATTAAGTGCTCCAACCAAAAGATAGAGTGACTGAAAGGATAAGAAAACAAAACTCCTACATATGAAAAGGAAAGGGATGGAAAAAGATATTGCTTTGATGGACCTAGGAGATATTTAAGTCAGACAGAGAAAGATAAACACTATATAATTTCACTTATATGCAGAATTTAAGGAATGAAAAGAAAAAAACAATCAAAAGCAGACTCACAAATCTAGTGTACAATTTGGCAATGACAGAGGGGAGGGGGTTTGGGGGAGCTCTGAGAATGGGGTGAAGGGTTAAGGAAGTACAAATTAGTAGCTGATGGATGGTCACGGGGATGGGGAGTACAGCATAGGTAATGCAGTTAGCATTAATATGTTGGCTACGTGGAGGGTCAAGGGAGGAAAGGAACAATTGCGGGGATCATTTTACAAACTATATAGATGTTCAACCAATGTACTGTATACTTGAAACTAATTAAAATTTTAAAAATAGGCTAGAAAAATATCTGCAATAAATATACAAACACTGTCTATATTACATAAAGAACACTTGCAGGTTGGCAAAAAAAAAATATTGAGATTCCAAAGATTAATGTATGAAAAAGTAGGTAAAGAAATGAGATGAAATTCAATCAGAAAACAAACATACAGAACAATGTTCCACTTCACTGAGTCAAATAAATGCAGATAAAAATATCACCAAGGTACTAATTTACAGCAATTAAATTAACAAAAATTTAAAACATTCCAAACCATATGCCATCTGCCAGGATGCATTCCAAAAGAATAAAATAGTTAAATGTAAAAATGAAACCATGAAAGCTTTTCTATGACTCAAAATCTAGAATCCATAAAAGCAAAGACTGACGAGACAAAAGACAAATTGGCAATGGATATTTGCCATTCATATCACGAAGGGCTAAACCCCCCAATATTTAGAGTGCCTATGAAATGAGAAAAGAAAAGAAGGTCATCAAGCCAATAGACAAATGGCAAAAGACATGTAAAGAGAGATCACAAGAAGGGACAAAAAAGTGTTTTTTAAACATAAAAAAAGAGATTCAACCTCACTCATAATAAGACAAATCAAATGAAAAAACACCAAGGTACCATTTTTCACCAATTGGACTGGCAAAAATCTAATAAGAACAATAATAAAGGTATATTAAGAACAGTAATAAAGGTAATAAAGGTAATCAACACTCTCTTGCTATATCCCATTCACTGATCTAAGTGCTTTAGACACATTAACTCACATATTTAGTAGCACACTCCTTTGTGTATAATAGCATAATAAGGTAATCACACTCCTATGTTGCTAGTGGGTATATAAATTGGATACAACTCCTATAGAGGGCAGTATGGTAATATTTAACAAGATTACAAATATATATACCCTTTGATCCAGGAGTACCATTTCTGAGAATTCATTAATCAAATATACTTGCACACAGGCAAAATAATGTGAGTAGAAGGTTAATCATTGCCTCACTGTTTGCTTTAGTAAAAGACAGGTGGAAAAACCCAAATGTTCATCAGTAGGTAACTCGCTAAATACAATACAATACATTTATACAATGGAATATTTTACAGTTATAAAAAGAATGAGAAAATTCTCTGTACTGATATAAAAAGATTTCCAAAATACAAAAAAAAAAAAAAGAGGCAAGATTAAGAACAGTGTGTTTCATATTCTCTCTTTTGCATGCATTTATTTTGCTGGTTTGTTCATGAAGAAGCTCTAAAAGAGTGTACAAGAAACTAAAACTAACAATGTGGGCCCTGGGAAGGAGGTGTGTGGGAATTGGAAAGAAGAAGATAGAAAGAAGATATTTTTAATTTACACTTTTCTATTCATTCTAAAAATTGAAGTGAAATGAGTGCATTTACAAGTTCTTGGAGACTATAGTATGTACTGGTACTATATTATGGGTAACAATTTGCCTCCAAATATTTAGAAACATAAAAAAAATTCATAATCTTATCACCATTAATTTTTTTCCTAGATATTTAATCTCCAGAAAGAATTCAATAGAAGGAGAAATTTGTAAAATTACTTTTTAACACTAAAATCATTACTACTAAATGTAAAATTCAGAGTGTTCAAAACTATCATTGTAATCTACCAAATGAGATAAACAAACCAAAACCATACTTATAAAAACCGTGTAGCTTTCCCAACACCCAGATCTTGAGTTATAAATACCATCCTCCAATCAAAGAAGCCAGGGCTCTTTGAGGAATTGACTAACTAGGACTCTGACTCTAGGGCAGAGAAAATACAAGATAAATCTGGACCATCTCATAGAGCCAGAAGTAAGGAAGTGCTTGCTTGCTTCCTTTCTTTCTTTCTTTCTTTCTTTCTTTCTTTCTTTCTTTCTTTCTTTCTTTCTTTCTTTCTTTTTCTTTTCTTTTTTTTCTTTCTTTCTTTTTCCTTTTTCCTTCCTTCTTCCTTCTTCCTCTTTTCCTTCTTCCTTCTTCTTCCTTCCTTCCTTTCTTCCTTCCTTCCTTCCTTCCTTTCTTTTCTTCTTTTTTTTTCTTTCTTTTCTTTCTTTTCTTTTTCTTTCTTTCTTTCTTTCTTTCTTTCTTTCATTATGGTGACATTGGTTAACAAAATCCAGTAAGTTTCGGGTGTACAATTCAACAGTAGGCATATATATATAATTGCATTGTGTCTTCACCACCCATAGTTAGATTTCCTTCTGTCACCACATATTTGACCCCTTTTAACCCATCTACCTCTCCCATCCTCCCGCCGCCCCTACCCTCTGGTAACCACTAGTCTATTGTCCATGTCCATGAATTTCTGCTTGTTTGTCCATTTGTTTGTTGCTTTTAGGTTTATATCCCACATATAAATGATATCATGTGGTTTTCAACTTTTTCTGTCTGGATTATTTTGCTTAGCTTGATTATCTCAAGGTCCATCCATTTTGTTGCAAATGGCAGTATTTCATCTCTTCTTATGGCTGAGTACTATTCCATTGTATATATGTACCACAGCTTCTTTATTCAGTCATCTATCGTAGGACACTTCAGTTGCTTCCATGTCCTAGCCACTGTGAATAATGCTGCTATGAATATCGGTGAGGAAGTGCTTTAAAAAATGAAAGGATGGGAGCATGGCACAGGGACATAGTAGCCAACCTGAAAGAGTCACCATTGGCCAAAGCCGGAATAATTTGGGCTACAAAATAAATAATGTAGGATTGTATTATAACCCAAAGTAGTATATACACTGATAAAATAGATGATTCCATAAATATATAAATGGGAGAAAAAACAAATGGCAAAAGGAGATAGCATAATAACCTCACAGATTGGTTGCGAAAATTAAATGAGATAATTTTATATAAAGAGTTTAGCAAAGTGTGTTCTAGGTAAAAATAAATCTAGCAGAAAATGATTGGCAAAGTAGAACTTGGATTCAGGGAAAGTTTTCTTCTTTGTCTCAGAACTCATACTTATCAATACTCAAATTCCAGGCAAGATAGATGTACTGATGGACACTCCCGTTGTGATGAAGATAACATGGCTTTTTTGAGGTACGTGTTGACTGGGAATAAAGCAGAGCTGAATTTATTAGCAACCTCTTGAAGATGGCCTGAGGGTTCTACAGGTGGCCACACCGAGCAGCAGATATAAATAATTCCTTGTTTGGAATTTCCGTTTCAATATTTCCAAACCCCTTGTAGGATACTGTTCTGAGTTGCAATTTGGTCTGTTTGTTTAAGAAATATAAAGAGATAGGCCTTTCCAACATATGTCATGTAACCTAGTAGATTTGAAAAAGAACCAAATATAACAAATATAACACATTTTAAAATACAACAAGTAATTAAAACTTAATGAATAGGTTTGATAGCAGGTTAGACACTGTTTAGGAGAGAACTAGTAGAAGATAAAACATTCATACTTACTCAGAATACAACCAAAGGGAACAAGGAAATGGAAAATATGAGGTAAAAGTTAAGAGAAAAGCAGTAAGAGGGGCTAATATACGTCTAATCAGAGTTCTTGACAAATAGAACGGACAAAATACTGAGGATATAATAGATAAGAATATTTCAGAACAGAGGGAGGACACATATCCATAAATTCAAAGATTACAGAACTCCTTAGCAGGAAAATTTTAAAGTTTAAGAGAAACCTACACATCAGCACACCATGATGAAACGCAGAACATCCAAGACAAAGAGAGGTTCTTAAATGAAGTTGCAGAACGTATTGAATGACACTATGAGAACGCAATCTGTGGGAGGTACTACAGGAAAAAACACTTTGTTCCTTCAATAACTTAGAAATAAAAGAAACAAATAACTTAAAAATGTAAAAAAGAGAGAATAGAAAAAACAGATTTTAAAAATTAACAAATGTAAAAACTACTAGCAATATGAGCATCTTATTCAAACAGAGTAAAAAATCTTGTCTGAGACCATTGGAAATTTAAACACTGGGTATTTTATGGTATTAATAAATTGTTAATTTTTAGAGGCAATACTAGAATTATGATTATGATTAAGAGAAATCTTTTATATTTTAGGTTTGCCTACATATTGAAATATTTACCTACGAAATAATGTTGTCTTTGATTTGCTTCAAAATCAAACAGGGTGGAAAGTGGGTAAGAGTATAGATAAAACAAGATTGGCCATGAATTGATAACTATTGAAGTTGAGTTATGAGCAAACAGGAATTATTCTACTATGTGTCCACTTTTTCATATAACTAGGTTTTTCTAAAGCCAAATTGCTTACAAAGTGAGTTGATTTCTCAGGTGTTGTAGAAACATCTATGGAAAGCAAAACACAATGAAATGACAACTCTTAGAACCAGTGCAAATGTATTTCAAGAATGAAAGCAAAATAGAGACATTTATTTTGCTACCAGCAATCTCTCAATAATGGAAATTCTAAATTATATACTTCAGGGAAAAAGAAAATGGTCCCAGGTGGAAATTCATAATATCAAGAAGATATAAAGAATACAGAAAGTTGTAAAGATATGAGTAAATGTAAATGAAAATGGATTCTATAAAACATTGGTATGATGAAGATTTTTTAAATATGAAAACACCCAGTCTAGAAAGAGAATAGCATAATTTAAAATATTCTACAATAGTCAAGATATGGAGGCAACCTGATGTCCATCAATGGATGAATAGATAAAGAAGAGGTTGTACATATATACAACAAAATGTTACTTAGCCATAAAAAAAGGAATGAAATATTGCCATTTGCAACAACATAGATGAACCTAAACAGTATTATGCTAAGTGAAATAAGTTATACAGAGAAAGACAAATACCATATGATTCCAACTATATATGGAATCTAAAAAACAAAGAAATGAACAAACAAAACAGAAACAAACTCATAGATACAGAGAACATTTCGATGGTTGCCAGATTGGAAAGGGGTTGTGGGGCTCAGTGAAAAAGGGGAAAGGGATCAAGAAGTACATATTGGTAGTTACAAAATAGTCATGGGGATATAATTATACTATAGTATAAAGAATATAGTCAATAATATTGTAATAACTATGTATGGTGTCAGATAGGTAATAGACTTATTGGGGGTGATCACATCATAGTGATACAAATGTCTAATCACTATATTGTACACCTGAAACTAATAGAATATTGAAAGTCGACCATGTGTGAAAAATAAAAATTATTAAAAATAAAATAAAATATTCTAAGGTTCTTGTATTTTCTGAGATGAATGTAAAAATATTAATTAAATTTTGATTTTGGTACATTAAGAATGTATGCTGTAATTTCCAAGTTAAGCGCTAAAAGAAAGTGAAACAGTACAGAACTTCCAAGCAGCTGACGGAGGGGTTGGAATGATTTAACAAATAATAACCAATCCAAAAAAAAGTAATAAAGGATAGGGGAAAACATCACAGAACAGGCAGGACAATTTGAAAGTATAAAATTAGATGATATATAAAAAACAAAATATATCAATAATTCCATGAAATGTAAATGACCTATATGTTCCACTTGAAATCAAGTATTGGCTTATTGGTTTTTAAGAGAAACATGTAATATATGAGTTTTTAGGAGGGTTGAAAATTTTTTAATTGAGAAATATTATATTAAAAATGTGTGAGTCTACAGCCATGCTACCCTGAACAAGCCCGATCCTGTATGATCTCGGAAGCTAAGCAAGGTCGGGCCTGGTTAGTACTTGGATGGGAGACCACCTAGGAAAACCCAGGTGCTGTAGGTGTAAAAATTTTTTAAAAAATAAGGGATTGTAAGCTGACAAGTTTCTTTTAATCTGTGAGGTCAGTCAAGGGTTGCCTCACCTTTAAAAAAATTAAATTAAATGAAAATTAAATAAATAAATAATGAAAAATGTGTGTGTGTGCATACCCAAAGGAATTGAAAGCAGGGAGTCAAAGAGATCACTTTTATACCAGTTTTCATACTGTCACTGTTCACAACAGCCGAAAGATGGAAACAACCCAAGTGCTCATAGACAGATGAATGACTAGGCAAAATGTGGTATATCCATACAATGAACTATTATTAAGCCACAGAAAGGAATGAAATTCTGCTACATGCTACAGCAGGGATGAATCTTGAAAACATTATGCTAAGTAAAAGAAGCCAGGCACAAAAGAGCAAATATTGTATGATTCCACTGATAAGAGGTACCCAGAAGAGGTAAGAGAGGGAATTCCCCCCAGAGGAAGGAATGGAGAATTATTGTTTAATGATAGCTTCCCTTTGAGAGAATTGAAAAGTTCTGGAAATAGATAGTGGTGATGATTGCACAACAATGTGACTGTACTTAATGGGGCTGAATTGTGCACTTAAAATGGTCAAGATGGTAAAGTTTTTGTTATATATATTTACCACAATAAAAAACTAGTACGTATACATATATACACATATATATACACACATGATTATCTAGCAAGTATTTGTCACTCTGCTATTTGCAGAAACAAAAAATTGAAGGCAAGCAGCATTTCTAGAGATAAGGAGGTTCAGTTCATATTGATGAAATGCTCAATTAATAGAAAGATATAATAATTTTAAATTTATATGAACCTTATAACATAATCTCAAAACACATGAAATAAAAATCAACAGAACTACATGGAGAAGCAGTCAAGTCCACACTCATACTGTGAAATATTCATATACCTCTCTCAGTAATTGATAGAACAAGCAGATGAAAAATCAGTAAGAATATAGATTTTTAACAAAATAAAAAAAAAAGAAACAAACAGAAAAAAAGACTATAGATTTGAACAACACAATAAACAAACTTGATCAAGTGGACATTTATAGAACACAGCACCCAACCTTGCATAATACATATTCTTTACAAGAACATACAGAACCTTTTCAAAAATGGACCACAGGACAATAAAGTAAGTCTCAACAAAATGAGAAGATTGCAATCTGGCAAGCCATATTATAACTACTATGCACAATCAAGCCAGACACCAAGAGCAAAAACTTGTTTATGAAGAAAACAGCTTGGTATCAAACTGAACAATTGGAGTAGAATAATGAACTCAGAAACATATTTGTCATTGTTGACAAAGGTGGTGCTGTAGATAGGCATATTTGTCATTGTTGACAAAGGTGATGCTGTAGATAGGAAGGGAAGGAGTGACTACTTGATAAATGATGCTGGATCTTTATTCATATCATACACAAATCAATTTCAAGTAGATTAAAGGTCTAAATGTAAAAGATAAAACTAAATTTTTCAAAAGAAAATATAGAATACCTTCAAGACCCCAAGGGAAATTTTCTTTAAAAAGACATAAATAATACTTATTCTAAAGAAAGAAATTAATAAACTTCTGTTCATCAAAAAACATTATACAATTGCTGAAGATAGGTAACTGGAATGTGGGAGTTTATTATATTTTCTCTCTATTTTTATGTATGCTTAAAATGACAAAAAGTTTTTTATAAAAGGCTCATAAGAAAATTATAAGAGAACTGATGTTGAAGAGGATATTTACAACACATATATCCAAAAAAAGATAATTACATTATTCTTAACAGCTTATTATAGAAAACCATCCAATATCCATCGACACTGAAATGGATAAATTAATTGTAGTATATTCGTACAAAAGAGCACTACAAAACAATGGAAATGGATGCACTATAGCTACATGCAGCAATGTGAATGAATATTGCAAATATAATATTAAGCTAAAGAAGGTAAAAATAATTTAGTTTGATTCTGTTTATACAAAGTTCAAAAAGGCAAAACTAAATAATATATATATACACAGAAAATATATAAAGATATGCAAGGAAAAGGTTATCACAATGTTAGAAGAGTAGTAATTTCTAGGAGATATTTTAGGGAATTTGGATAATAGGATGCCGACAATATTCTAATTCTGGAACTGGGTGTGCTTACCTGGCTACTTCTTAAATGCTTTAAATTTTTCTTTAAATTCCATATATATGTGTGTACTTTTGTATGTTTTATACCGTCCACATTTTAAAAGGTTAAGAAAAGAAAAAGTCATGACATTTTTAAAGATAACCACCACTGTAGGGTAAATTATTGAGTAACTAAAATTTCACAAGAAAGATTTAAAAGAGTACCCAGAAACTGGTTGTCCAATTAGAAAAAAATGTATAATCAAAAAGAACAAGAGCAAGAGAGACACACAGACAGCGAGGGATTGTCACGCTTCAGGTCTTGGTTAAAACAATTCACACTCTACTTGTTAGAAATACAAACAAGGAGCAGGTGTACCAAGTTAGATTAAGGTAATAGGACAGACCAGTGGCTCTTATCCTTTTGGATATATCAGTTTCACAAGAATTCGACAAAACTTAAAAACCCTTTCTCCGGAAAAATCACATTTACAGGAAGTTTGTATCCAATTTCAAGGCATTTGCACATCCACTGTAACTCAGCTGTGAACAAGAGGGGGAAGCTTCATAAGAACACAGGCCTGGAATATATTTTTCCAGGCCTTTTGAGCCACAAAGTAGGCCATTTGGATCAGCACACCTCCATACGTGACACAGTCACCCAAAACCAGACTTCTAAAACCAGAAATAGTACAGAAAAGACTGGGACACCCCCGCAGAATGGAGACTACCTCAGAAACCTTCCTGAACGTGATGAACTAAGAGATACTCTAACCATTTTAGGCAAACTTAGCAGTTAAAGAAATTCTGCTTGGTAATTTAGAAAGGGTAAACCCTCTAATCAGACCCTGGCAGTGGTTTCCAAACCATTCAGTAGCTCACCAATGAAATCGAAGAGGCTATCAGTCCTGCTATTGTAAAGGGCACAAATCGTGTCCTTTGCACAACTAGTTGTACTTAAACAGAATAAAGATGAGCTCAGTCTGGGGCAGTTCCTAGATCATGCTTTAAAGATGCCAAAAGTAATATAGACATTTTCGGGGACACTGTATTAAGGAAAACAGCAAATATGGTATGGAAATGGCAGAGTAGGTGCATACAACCTTTAATTTACAGCCAAGATGATGCAGGACAGGGCAAATTTCCACAAGTTGGTGGGAGGACCAAGCCCTGCACCAAGAAGAAGAAGGTTCTTTGGCAAGGAGCGTAGAAAGAATTCAACACACACACCAAAGTTAAAGTCAAAAGGAAAGTTTACTAGAAAAGGGGTAACACAGACGAGAGTATGGTCTCCTCTCAGAGGCAGAGAGTGAGAGGGACAGTGAGAGACAATGAGAGAGAGAGAGACAGAGTAAAGGCACTGAGAGGGATCCTGAGTATTCAGGGAATTCAGTTTATATATCATTCTTTAGTTCCCATTTCCTTTGATATAAACAAAGAGAGAGGAAAGGGAAGAGTATATAGGTGAAAAGGTAAGAATACTTAGAGTGAAAGGCCTGCAGGCAGTTCCCAGCCTTTAATCCATAGGTTCTCCCATGGTTTTAGCCATAGGGAATGACTCTTGGTTCCTGGTTCCCCTTCACAGGTGTGGAGAATGGGTTGTTAGTAATCCAACAGAAATCTTCCTTTATTCTGCAGGTGTGTCTCCTGGCCTGGCTGCAGGGCTGATCAGCATATTGCAGTCTCTGATTGTGGCTTCATTAACATTTTAATTCTCTTGCCTCCTCCCTATATTATTGTGATTTAAGGCAAAATATGTCACTCATGGACTTGATGGGTACTAATTTGCACTTGGTTATATATAGGCTTATTGGTTTAAGAATTTCTGTTCAAAAAATAGATTCCTACTTTCTGCCCAATTTTTCTGTGAACCTAAAACTGCTCTAAAAATAAAATCTATTAGTTTTTAAAATGTATGCTCTGGATATAAATAATATTCTTTATTAAAAAACTGGGAATCAGTGTAATCTTTGTTAAACAGTTACAAAATATCAGTGATAGCATTTCTGATCTTAATTCTTAGAAAAAAACTAAACTAGATTTTCTTTCTCTTCAGAAAGAATGTAAGGAAACCTAAATTATAAAGTATGTGCTTCTTAAAATAAAGTTGAATTATTGTTCCTGGTTAGATAAATCAGGAGAGGAAGTTAAACTGAGTGAGCATGCAAAAAAAAAAAAAAAGATACTTTAACAGATGTGCTTTTGAGGACAACTGAAAGTGACTAAAATGTACAATAGTAAGGAAAGCTGGTGATGTTTCACTACTAGGGCAGCCATGGAGCTTAAAATATTTTTTGCTTTTACATAACAACGTAATTAAAATGCCCTAAATGGAAAAGTACTTTGGAGTATTGACTATGCATGGAATGAATCTCAAGCAGGTTATGGGTATAAACAGCTGTGCATTATTTTTCATTTTATTAATATATTTTATTTAAGCCAATATATCCAAAATATTGATCTCAACATATAATCAATATAAAAATACCAATATTTTACTTTTGTGTGAGTGTATTGTCTTCAAAAAGTTTGTTTTACACTTATAATACATCTCAGTTTGGACTGGCCCATTTTAAGTTCTTACTAATGGCTAGTAATTTTCTTTTTTTTTTTAAATTTTATTAGTTTCAAGTATACAGTACATTGGTTATCCATTTATATAGTTTATAAAATGATCCCCCTAATTGTTCTTTCTCTCCTCTGGCTCTCCACCTAACCATTACATTAATGCTAACTGCATTCCCTATGCCATGCTTCCCATCCCCATGACCATCTATCAACAGCTAATTTGTACTTCTTTAACCCTTCACCCCATTCTCCCAGTCCCCCAAACTCCCTCCCCTCTGGCCATCACCATATTATCCTCTATATCTGTGAGTCTTTTTGATTAGTTCGTTCTTTTTGTTCTTTAGATTCGCATATAAGTGAAATCATATGGTATTTATCTTTGACCTATTTCATTCAGCATAATAACCCCTAAGTCCATCCATGTCGTTGAGATGGTAGGATTTCATTTTTGTTTGTTTGTTTTTTTAATGGCTGAGTAATATTCCATTGTGTTGTCTCTCGATGGGCATTTAGGTTACTTCCATATATTGGCTATTGTAAACTGTGCTGCTGTGAACATAGGGATGCATAGATCTTTACAAATTATTGTTTTGATTTTCTTTGGATAAATACCCAGAAGAGCAATTGCTGGGTCAAAAGGTATATCCATTTCTCATTTTTTGAGAAATCTCTAGACTGTTTTCCATAGTGGCTATACCAATATGCAATCCCACCAACAGTGTATGAGAGTTTGCTTTTCTCCACATCCTCACCAACACTTGTTCTTTGATTTATAGATAATAGCCATTCTGACAGGTGATATCTCATTGTGGTTTTAATTTTCATTTCTCTGATGATTAGTGACCTTGAGCACCTTTTCATATGTCTATTGGACATCTGCATTTCCTCTTTGGAGAAATAACTGTTCAGGTCTTCTGCCTATTTTTTAATTGGATTTTTTTTTTATTGTTGTTGTTGTTGTTGAGTTGAATGAGTTCTTTATATATTTTGGATATTAACCTCTTTTCAGATGTACCATAAGCGAATGTCTTCTCCCATTCAGTCGGTTGTCTTTTTGTTTTGTTGATGGTTTCTTTTGCTGCACAAAACCTTTTTAGTTTGATATAGTCCCAGTTGTTTGTTTTTTCTTTTGTTTCCCTTGCCCAAAGAGATATATCCAAAAAGAAATTACTGTTAGCAATATCAGAGAGTTTACTGCCTTTAAACCATTTCGAGTCTATTCTTGTATATGGTATAAGAAGGTGATCCAGTTCCATTTTTTTTTTTTTGCATGTATTTGCCCAATTTCCCCACCACCATTTACTGAAGAGACTGTTTTTACCCCACTGTATATTCCTGCCTCCTTTGTCATATAGTGA
>NW_024344253.1:6531804-6542011 GCF_902729225.1 Pteropus medius
ATTTTCCCAGAGCAACAGCCTGTTCTAGGAACCAAGACAGTGTGAGACATAGGGGAATAGTAAATCAAACAGTCTTCCTATAGGTTTACTATAGGAAGCAATTCCTGTTCTGGCTGGGAACTAGCTGGATCCAGCTGCAGGGCCAGCCAGCACTCACATCATGAAAGAGTCTCTCCCCCATAGCAGAGATGCTTCTTTAACATAGATTTTTTTCTGAGTGTAGGTGATGAAGACAAGCAGGTCTAACTCTGACTTGTTCTTTCTTCTATGTTCATAAATGATAACAATAAATATGCAATGCTAAGAAGTTATTATAATTTATAATAAAATGTCGATGCATTTAATTTATTTATTCATATGATTCATTTCAGACAAATTGACAATCTTATTCTTCTCATAAAGATCACTTCTTGAGCCCAATGAATAAACTCTTGAGAACTCTTATTTGATGCTGACTAAATATAGGTTTTGGCAGGTGTAAGCAGGTTGAAGTCAAAAGTCTGTTGCTATGACTCACTGATGGTCATTGAAACACCTAAACATCTAGAAAACTGTCGTCCTTTCACTTTTCAAGATATTTTGTGCCAGATTATGTTGGATTATATGTATAGGAGAAGTAGGTTTTTGCTGTGTTCTCACTCCCACCCCAGGCTCCTCAGCCCAGGATTCCATGCCAGGAAGAGAAGTCTCCACAACTTCTGCCTGTGAAAACCAGCAGAGATATTGGTTGACTGAGACTGAGAGAATCTCAGGCATTCCTCTTAAAGGGCCCACACAGGAAATTGCCCACTGACAGACTCACTTGCTCTGAGCTCGAGCACTGGGACAGTAGCTCAAAAAGCAGCAGAAACATATAAAGAGGAAATGAACTGTATAGCTTCAAGACAAGGGCTGAAGGGGCAGCTTTCTCCCAAGCAGAACTGTGGGTAGACTCCATTGTTCCTTTGTTGAAGCCTACCCTCCCCTGGTATGCAGACTCAGGTGGCCACCATACCTGAGTCTCTGTCAACCTGGCTAACACTGGTGCCCCACCCTGGTGATTCCTTGAGAGCGTTCCCCAATTAACTTGTGGTCCCACTCAAGCTACTTCCACTGGCTTTCCCATACAAATGGCCTGTCTTGACTAATGCTTCTCACTTTCCTAAAATCTCTCAAAAGTTAAAAAAACCCAAACAAGCAGCATCTGGCCTTGACATGCCTTGTACCTCTTGCTAAGGAATCCCAAGCCAAGCACCAGTAGTAGCTGTCCTTGGTTCGCAGCTTGGCCTCTCAAGTCACCTCCAAGCTCTGCGTGGATGGTGGCCATCTGTGAATTGTTCTGCGGCTCAAACCAGTTATCCTGGGCAGGGCAAAGGCTGCAGCTGAATATGATTTTCTTGGGTGGGCCTCACCCAGGAAGTCCCAAGTTAGCACACTGAGTGGCCAGCTTCAGATCCAGCCAGAGCACAACCTGGCTGCCTCCTCAAATGACATACCCTAAGGGCAGAGTGGACAGGCACCAGAGCCTTGCTAAAGTGAATCTGGTTCTACAAGTTCAGCTCCTGCACACTAGCTCCTCCACTGGTCATGGCCAGTACTCACAACCAAGGATCAATCCCTCCCATTGATATGCAAACAGCAACCCAGGCTGAACTACAACAGGAGGGAACACATAACCCACACAAGAACATACCTGGAACATCCAGCTCAGGTGGCCAGGGAGACTGCACCACTGGGTCCCATAGGACACCTACTACATAAAGCCACTTGACTAAGTCTCGGAGACATAACAACTCTACCTAATATATAGAAACAAACACAGGCAGACAGCCAAAATGGGGAGACAAACATGTCCCACATGAAAGAACAGAACAAGGTGTCAAAAAAAGAACTAAACAAAATGGAGACAAGCAATCATCCAGGCACAGAGTTCAAAACACTGGCTATAAGGATGCTCAGTGATCTCAGTGGGAGCTTCAACAAAAAGACAGGAAACAGAAAAATAAAGGTGAAAAATGTAAAAAAGAACCAATCAGAAAAGAAGAATACTATAATTGAAATAAAGAATACATTAGAAGGACTCGGATACAGCATAGGACTGAATCAGCGATTTAGAAAACACCCAATCAGAACAGTAAGAAAAAAAAATCCAAAAAACATGAGGATAATTAAAGGGCCTCTGGGACAACATCAAGCATACCAACGTTTACATCATAGAGGTACCAGAAAGAGAGGAGAGCAAGCAAGCAAGGAATTGAAAACTTTTTGAAGAAATAATGATGAAAAACTTCCAGAACCTAGTTAAGGAAATAGACATACAAGTCAAGGAAGCGCAGAGTCCCAAACAAGTTGAACCCAAAGAGGTCCACACCAAGACACATCATAATTAAAATTTAAAGGTTAAGACAAAGAGAGAATCTTAAAAGCAGCAAGAGAAAAGCAGTTAGTTACCTACAAGGGAGAGCTCCCATGAGCGTGTCAGCTGATTTCTCAGCAGGAACTTTGCAGACCAGAAGGGATTGGCAAGAAATATTCAAAGTGATGAAAAGCAAGGACCTACAACCAAGATTACTCTATCCAGCAAAACTATCATTTAGAATCAAAGGGCAGATAAAGAGCATCTGAAACAAGAAAAAGCTAAAGGAGATCATCATCATCAAACCAGTATTGCAAGAAATGTTAAAGGACTTCTTGAAAAAAAAAAAAAGGAGAAACAGAAGGAGAAGAAGGAGGGGAAGGAGGAGAGAAGGAGAAGGAGGAGAAGAAGAAGATAAAAAATATGAATAATAAAATGGCAATAATAAGCAACAATACATATCTATCAATGTAAATGGATCAAATAATCCAATCAAAGGATGGGGTGGATAAATAGGTAAGAAAATACGACCCTTGATCAAAAGACATACACAGACTGAAAGTAAAGGGATAGAAAAAGAAAATTTAATGGGGGAAAAAAGCTGGTAGAAGACTTATACAAAATAAACTTTAAAACAAAGGCAATAACAAGAAACAAAGATGGACACAGTAAGCCCACTTCTGGGTATTTATCTGAAGAAACCTAAAACACTACTTCAAAGGGTCAGGTGAATCCATATATTCATTGCAGCGTTATTTATAATAGCCAAGATATGGCAAGCTGAGTGTCCATCAATGGATGAATGGATAAAGAAGAGGTGGTGCATATAAAAAATGAAATATTAGTTAGCCATATAAAAGAATGAAATCTTGCCATCTACAACAATGTCAATGAACCTAAAGGGCATTGTGCGGAGTAGAGTAAGTCAGACAGAGAAAGACAAATCCATATGATTTCACTTACATGTGGAATCTAAAGAATAAAATAAATGAACAAAACAGAAACAAAATCATAGATACAGAGAACATTTTGATGGTTGCCAGATGGGAGAGGGGTTGGGGGGATGGGTGAAAAGGGGGAAGAGATTAAAAAGTACAAATTGGTAATTACTAAATAGTCATGTGGATGTAAAGTATCGCATAAGGAATATAGTCAATAATATTGTAATAACTATGTACAGTGTCAGATGGGCACTAGATTTATTGGGGTGATCACTTTGTAAGTCATATAAATGTCTAATTACTCTATGCTGTAAAAATAAAACTAATATAGTATTGAATGACAAATGTAATTCAAAATTTTTTAAAATAGCTTTTAAAAGACCTGATGTATGTTCATAGAAGTAGTGAATCATGTTCAAAGCAGCATTATTCACAAAGCCAAAAATGGCAATCTAAATATGCACCCACATGTAAAAAAAAATTGTAGTATTTCTATACGATGGAGTATTACTCAGCAAAAGAATGAACTGAAGATGAGATAGATACACTTTTTCCTATACTTCCCACTAAGTACAGCTGAAAACCATAATAATTATATATAAAACAAACATAAGAAGACTAACAGGTAGAGCTCAGAAGGCAGACCAGCTAGAGACCTTGGGACCTCAGGAATGACATGGCAGTGAGTTCCCTGGGTTTTCTTTTTGCCTCATGTATCTGGGTCTGGGTCTGGATGCTGGAGAAGATGCCAACCTGGGGCACAAACAAAAATTCCCCAAGAAATATCTCTGGCCACAGGAAGAGGAAAGGGGCAAACTAGCAGAACAGAAAACTTTTAGACATATCACTCTATCCCAGCCAAACACCATAGAAAGACCCACATCCCTATTGCCACCTCCATCAGCAAATGCTGAATGGGGGAGCCTAGGCATCCACTCTTGCCTGGCTGTAACAAGACACCTCTAACATTCCCCTGCTGGGGTTGTGTCAGAGAATATTGGTAGATCTGTGGCTTTCATCCCCACTTTGTGTTGCTGAAGCCTCCCTTCCAAAATGTCAGGAAAGATCACGTGGGGGATCCTTGACTTCCCTCTAACCCAGCGATAACAAGATGTCACTCCCCCTTCCCACTAGAGCCAGAGAAGCCAAGTAGATTGGCAGAGTGGATTAAAAACATGACCCAACTATATGCAAGAGTGAAAAAAAAAAAGCCAATCACAGAGGAGAAAGGAAAGCTGCTTCAATAAATGGTGCTGGGAAAACTGGAAAGCCACCTGCAAAAGAATGAAACAAGACTATTGTCTATCACCACACACCAAAATTAACTCAAAATGCATTAAGGACCTGAATATAAGACCTGAAACAATAAAATGCATGAAAGAAAACATAGAAACTAAACTCATGGACCTTGGACTTAAAGAGGATTTTATGAATTTGACCTCAAAGGCAAGGGAAGTAAAAGCTAAAATAAATGAATGGGACTACATCAAACTAAAAAGCTTCTGCTCAGCAAAAGAAAACGTCAACAAGATAAAGAGACAACCATCGGAAAAGGAAAATATATTTGCAAGCAACTCCTCCGATAACGGCCTAACATCCAAAATACACAAAGAACTCATACAACTCAATAACAACAACAAAAAAAACAAATGATTTAATCAAAAAATGGGCAGAGGATCTGAACAGACACTTCTCTCTAGAGGACATACAAATGGCCAACAAATATTTGAAAAATTGCTCAACATGGCTAGCTATTAGAGAAATGCAAATCAAAACCACAATGAGTTGCCATCTCACATCTGTTAGAACAGCTATAATCAACAAGACAAGTAATAACAAATGTTGGAGAGGATGCAGAGAAAAAGGAAACTTCATACACTGCTGGTGGGACTGCAAATTGGTACAGCCACTATGGAAAACAGTATGGTGGTTCTTCAGAAAACTAAGAATTGATCTACCATATGATCCAGCAATCTCTCTACTGGAAATTTACCCTGAAGACTTGAAAACTCATATCCAAAAAGATATTTGCACATCAATGTTCATAGCAGCATTATTCACAGTGGCCAGGACATGGAAGCAACCGAAGTGTCCTACAATAGATGATCGGATAAAGAAGCTGTGGTACATATATACAATGGAATATTACTCAGCCATAAGAAGAGATGAAATACTGCCATTTGCGACAACATTGATGGACCTTGAGATAATCATACTAAATGAAATAAGCCAGACAGAAAAAGTTGAAAATCACATGATATCACTTATATGTGGGATATAAACCTAAAAGCAACAAATGAACAGGATGAACAGAGACTCATGGACATGGACCATAGACTAGTGGTTACCAGAAGGTAGGTAAGAGGGGGGAGGTGGGGGAGGAGAGGGGAGGAGGTAGATGGTTAAAGGGGGTCAAATATAGAGGGGTAGGGGGAGCGTGAAGTGGGTAAAGCGGATCAAATATCTGGTAGCTGAAGGAAACTGGACTTTGGATGGTAAACACAAAATAGAATTATAATGTACACCTGAAAATTATATAATTGTATTAACCAATGTTATCCCCAATAAACTTAATAAAAATAAATAAATTTTTAAAAATTAAAAATAAAATAAAGGAAACATAGGTAGAGGTTGGAAATATAGCCAGAAGCCCCAGAGAATGGGCAGTCTTGTCACCTCTGCATTCTCAGGTGAGCCACACATTTCATTTGGCCTTTAACCTTTTCTTGTCCAAGATGCAAAGAGAAATCTGTGAAAGCACAGCCCTGCCCTCTGGTTCGGCTCTGAAAAAATAAACCTGGGACTGTTATACCTGGGTCACTGAGAAGTAGAGTATCATCAGAGGCTAGGAAGAGAGGTGAACATAGAAATGATCTGATGGTTTATTCGTCAACTCAGTTTAGAATAACAAAGTACCACAAACTGGGTGGCTTAAAAAAGAGAATTTATTTCCTTACAGTTCTAGAAGCTAGAGATCTAATTTCTCCTGCTTTGAACCTGACCTACATAACACTCACATGATCCCACAGCTAGTGAAAGGTAGGGTGAAAGGGTCTTCATTTTTCTTACTAGATTATAACTCCTCAGAGGGCGATAATCTTCCCTTACTCATCACTGTTCCCACAGAATACCAAGTTCAGTGTCTAACATGTGATGAGGGGCCGATGAATGCTTAAATCCTCTTTATGCATTTGCAGATCCAGCCTCCCAAGCCCAACCCCCACCCCTAGCAATGTTCCCGCCCTCAGATCCTCCACTTCCTTGGCTCTTGGCAAAGTCCTGGGTCCAAAGGTCAAATTTCCAATCCCCACCTTGCTTTCTCCCACCTCTATATAATCTTTCTTACATTCCCTCCTTAATTTCAAATGCATGAAAGAAACTGCAAAATTATTATTCTCCAGAGCATTTGAGATCTTGTTCCCAGAATATGTCATTAGCTTGCCTCAAATAAACTTAAAAAAATTCTCTACAGGTTTGGATGTTTTTTATATTGATATATGCTAAACCAGCGGTTTATAAATCTGTCTCAGTTCTATCACTCTCAACTTACCTTGATCCTTTAAGGAAATCTAAATATCTCAGTTCAAGGCCTCTGAAGATGAAAAAGCCAATTAGAAACATGGTGAATGTTTTCTGGGACTTTGAAGACAACCAGAAGGCCACATGGTCTTTCCTCAGTCTCTCATATGACATTCAGTATTTACAAGACCACTCACCATGGGAAAGAAAAACTAACCCCACCCCACCCCCCACAATCATTGGTAGGGAAACTTGACTCATTACCTGAAAGGAATAGAGCCAGCTCCAGCACATGTTTCTCTCCTTTAGCAATTAGATTTTATTCAGCTTCTTAACTCTCATAGTTATGAATGAACCCTTACTATTATTTGCATGTTCTTTCATTGGCTAGAAGCTTTCCATGTAAGAAGGCCACCAATATTACTGGTGCTAAATTTCTGTTAGAACAAATCCTTCCATCCTGGAGAATTCCACTTGCCCTCATAAATGACCAAGGAACCCTTGGTCAAAAAGATTCAACAAGTTCTTCCTCTGTCTCCAAAATTACATTGTCCTTATCATCCCCAGTCATCTAGAATGACTAAGCAAGCAAATTGACAATTAAAACTAAAATTTGAAAAACTCTCTGAGAAGCTCAGTCTTCCATGGCTCAAAGTCTTGCCCTTGACCCTGATTGCTCTCCATTCTCCCCTTACCAGACCACAACACCCCTATGAAATAATTACTGTCAGAACTGTGAGAATTCCATACTCAACATGGGCAATAAAAGACTCCAATAAAGTTAATTCAGATATTATTAAATATTGAAAAGTTATCATTAACTAAAGTCACATTTATAATCAATAAGTTAAGGCTGCTTTTCCTCCATTCCTTCCACCTAAGCCACTCCACAACCTGGAAATCAGAGATTAGTTTCCAATATCACTGAACAACTAATCTTGTACCCCTTCAGAAGGGCCTCTATACCATCCTCTTTACCACTAACACTGTAGCCAAACTTCAGGAGCTCCAACTCCGTCTGCATGTTTCACAACTAACAAAGTGCAAGAGCTACTTTTAAGGAAAATTTACTATAGCTGGAGATTATAAACGCAGGCTCTCTCAAGATCCTCCAGAGGGAGATAACTTCATGAAGTAGGCAACTTTTCCAGGCATTATAGATCAATCAGATGAGATCACAAAATATTGGAACAAGTTTCCTATCCATACCACCCCTGCTCCCTGCCAGGATTTTCTCATCTATTTCCTTTCCTTGTCCTTCTCATTGTTCTTCTCTGCTGCATCTTACTCTTTTTTTTATCCTCTCCAACATCACCCTGGCTATCCACTAAATTCTCCTCATTACAACCACTGCTTTCCATGATGATGTTCTACCTGTGTCATCTTCTTACTCTCCCCTTTGCTCAAGCTATTCCATCTCTGATAATTCCTCCATTCTTCCAAAGACAAAAATGTATAGCATTTTTTCACCCATTTCATAACTCAAACTATAACCTTATCTCTAATTGTTGACTGTGCACCTCTTTGCCATTAGAGTCATCAGCTTTCTCCTGCAAACAACAATGATCTTCCCTTTTCACACTATTCTTGAAATATCCTCTGTCTACCATAACTCTCATAAACTCCAAGAAGGCCCTGATTTTTAAAAAATATCCCTGTCTTGATTTGGGAAAAAATGGCATACATGATAGAGGCTTTGTTCATTCCTCTTGCAACCAAATCAAAGTTGTGACAGAAACATAGAGCAAACAGCAAGAAAAGTCACCTAGGATCAATATGAACAGAAGCATTATATCTAGGAAGTGAAATAAGAAATCATCTTGCAACAGTAGAAGGTAAGAGGGGGCGAAGACACAAAGCTGCCTGGTCCTCAGCTGCTGAGTGGGACAGAGGCTGCGGCAGCTGCAGCCAGCAGCTGCAAACACCTCTTAAAGGGACCATGTCTATGAGCAGACTTTTGAGGTGACAGACCTTCTCACTCTGAGAAGCAGAGTCTAGTCAGCTGCTCAGAGAGCACCAGGGACTTACAGGGGGACACTGAGTTGTCGGAGGGAGGGCTTGAGGCAAGGCTCTCCCCAGGCAGAAGTGCTGGTGGTATCCATTGTTCCTCTATTGAGCCCTCCCCACTCCCAAGCTGTTGACTCAGTGGCACCATAGCTGAGATGTCATCTAATTGGAGAACAGAGGTCGCTTTGTCCAGAAGATTCCCTGAAACTCCACCTCCCCCAACTCAAGGCCCCACCCAAGCCACATCCAGTTGTGTCCTGGGCGAGTCCAGTGCTCTTTGCTTAGCTAACTCCAAGACTCACACTGATGGCAACTGAACACAGTTTCTGGTGTGGCCTCTTAAGTTAACTATAAGCACTACATCTGTGGATTGCTTGCTGATTCTTAGCACATGGCCCCGGAGGGGTGCAAGCTGGAGCTAAACTTGGCCTGCAGCTGAACCCCTCTCAGGACTGTGCCACTGGACACCTACTACACAAAGACACACTAATAAGACTGGGAGAGTTAGGAGCTTTGCTTAGTACATAGAAATAGACACAGAAAGGGAGCCAAAATGGGAAGACAAAGAAGCAGAAACCATATGAGAGAACAGAACAGAGATCCAGATATAATGGAGTCAAGAAATCTAAAAGATGCGGAGTTCAAAACACTGGTTATAAAGATGCTCAATGAACTTAGGGGAAGTGTAGATGAATTCAGTGAGAACTTTAATAAAGAGATAAAAAATATAAAAGTGGAAATGGAACCAGTCAGAAATGAAGAACACATTATCTGAGATGAAGAGTATATTAGAGAGAATCAACAAAGTAGATAAAGAAGAGGATCGAACCACTGATATAGAAGATAGGGAAGTAAAGGATACTCAATCAGAAGGGCAGGAAAAAAGAAGATAAGACCATAATAATAATTTAAGGAGCCTATAGGACACAATTAAATGTAAAAATATCTGTGTCATAGGACTACGTGAAGGAAAACAAGAAGTTAAAGAGCTGTTTGAAGAAATAATGATGGAAAACTTCCCTCACATGGTGAAGATAATAGGCATGCAACCCCAGGAAGTTCAGAGAGTCCCCAAAAAGATGAACCCAAAGAGGCCCACACCAGGACACATCATAATTAAAATGCCAAAGGTTAAATACAAAGAGAAAATCTTAAAAGCAGAGAGAGAGAGGTAGTTATCTATAAGGGAGCACCCATAAAACAGGTAGCTGATTTCTCAAAAGAAACTATGCAGGACAGAATGACTTGGCACAAAATTTTTGATGTGATGAAAACCCAGGATCTACAGCCAAGAATACTTTATTCAGCAAAGCTATCATTTAGAGTCAAAGGACAGATAAAGAGTATCCTAGACAAAAATAAGCTAAAGGAATTTATCAACACCAAGCAAGTATTACAGGAAATG
>NW_024344253.1:6543656-6795917 GCF_902729225.1 Pteropus medius
GGTTTCATGTGCACCTAATGACTCAGAATGGAGAGGAGGAGCTGCAGGGGACAGGGGGGGCTGCAAGTGGGGGAGGATTTTCCAGACCACTGGTCTTATCTATTTACGGGTCTTTTGTCTTGTAGAACCTGCGACCATGGCATTATCAGCATTGTTATAGGACTCTCCAATGGAGAGATGAGACACCAAGACACCGAGGCTAAAGGCAGGAAGCAGCACTTATTGATGCCGGAACCTGTTCAGCAGATTCCTATCCAAAGGCTGAGCCCTGATTGCAACATAACAAGCAGTTTTATACAGTCTTGTTATTCCTGCACAGCTACAGAGATAAGGAAGAAAATTAGTTGTTTAGCAAGTCATGAATCAACAAATGTGAGCTTGAGGTGGAAGAGGTAACTACAGGAAAACGTGTTAGCTGGAGAGTCCTGGAGAGGGGAGAGAAGGCAGTCAGGAATGGACTTTAACCAGCTGAGTCGGTTATTTCTGCAAGCCCTTTCCTTTGCATTTTTCAGTTGCCTCCTCTCCTCTCTTAGATGGCCCTAGAGGGTGTTGTGCTAAATGAAATAAGACAAAGACAAATATCACATGATTTCATTACATGTGAAATCTAAAGAATAAAATCAACAACGATAACAAAAAATAGAAATAAACCCATAGATACAGAGAATATTTTGAGGGCTACTAGGTAGTAGCGGAGTTGGCGGGGGAGAGCAAAAAAGGGCAAAGGGATTAAGAAGTACAGATGGATAGTTACAAAATAGACATGGAGATATAACGTGTAGCATAAGGAAAATAGTTAACAATGTCGTAATAAATATGTAAGGGGGAAAAGGGGTACAAATTTAGTGAGGTGATCACTTTGTGAGCTATATAGTATGCTAGCTGGAAAATTACTGCTTGGCTGTCACCCATGGGAACATAGGTTATCACCCATGAGAATATAACATTCTAACAATAAGCTTTCTGCTTCTGTACCCCTGCTTGCACAATCTATCTGTGGGTTGACAGTTAGTAAATAGAAGAAAAATAGACTTTTGTGTTAAGACAGAATAAGGAATGGAATTTAAGGCTTAAAAACCTTGTACCTCTACATTTCGGGGCTGCTTAATTTGGAGTCTGCATACCCCTGGCAGACCCAGCTGGCTGAATAAAGTGTGTGTTTCCTATAACTCACTGATTTCTGGTGGTCTGTGTGTCTTTTGGGGGCTGGCGGCTACAACGTTTGGAGGCCCCAGCGAGATCTCAGGGAGTGGCCCTGGAATCTAAGACTGGACCGGCCTCCAAAGCGGTTGCTGTCCCTGGTTGCGGATTCAAAGTGGTGGCCAACCTGAGATGTTCCAGGGCCCTTGAATGCCGTGACAGGGTCAGTACAATCATCAAGGACACAACCTTTAGGACACACTCTTTGTTCCTGGTCCCGACGGGAATCTCCGAGGCCTCGACATCTGGATAAAAGATACCTTTCTGTTCCTGTTTCTGTTGACCAGTCACCGGGGATCCGTGGAGAGACTAGACGCAGTCATATCTCCCAGACCGTGGCCAGGCCGCGGGACGCTGCCTCCTGTGCCCTGTTGTCGGATTCTGTTTATTGTCTTTGGCCTTGTCTAGATTGTAGGTGGCGGACTTCTCTGGGTCCACCTACACCCCAGTAATTGTTCTTGTCTGAGGGTCTTTTTTGTGTTTTCTGCACAAATGATGAGAAGTCAGAATTCACAGAAGACAGCCTTGGGGTGTCTCCTGCGATGTTTCAAAGAAGGATTTGTAGAGGGAGCTGACTGTGGCATAAAGTTTTCTCCAGGCAGACTAAGGACATTGTGTGAAGTTGAGTGGCTGTCTTTTGATGTAAACTGGCCTCCAGAGGGCTCCTTTGACAAGGATTTGGTGAGGAATGTATGGAAAATTGTCACAGGAGACCCGGGACATCCTGATCAGTTTCCTTACATTGATCAATGGTTAAACCTTGTTCAGACACCCTCTCCTTGGCTCCGCCGGTGTGCCCTTTCTCTAGGGGTGTGAGTCTTAGTTGTGGGCACCCCGAAACATGCAGCAATTGAATCTCCAAGACAGCCCAGTCCCTCAGTCCTCCAATCTCCACCGGAGGACAGCGACCTTCCCCCACCCTATAATCCAGGACAACAGAGGCCAAATAGCACCACCCGCCTTCTCAGACACGGGCAGGTAACCCCTATGGGCCTCCTGCTCAGAGTCCGGGCGGGGCACCAGCCAACACCACAACCCCAATCATCCTCCCCTTGTGAGAAGCACCACCCCAAGGACATCACACAAATAGGCCCTTTATGGTTTATGTGCCTTTCTTGACTAGGGACCTGCACAACTGGAAGACACAAAATTCGCCTTTCTCTGAGAAACTCCAGGCATTAATAGGATTCTTAGAAAGTGTCTTTCAGACTCACTGCCTCATCTGAGACGATTGCCAACAGCTTGTAATTATTCCCTTCGCTGAGAAAGAACTCAGATGCATTCAGACTGAAACACAAAAGACAGCTGCAGGAGGGAAGAAAGTTGAGGAAGTGCGGGAACAGATTGAGGAGGAATTTCCCTCCACCCGCCCAGACTCGGGACACAATTCTCAGGCAGGGAGAACGACATTAGATCGGTACCACCAGATTCTAACTGGGGAAATTAGGATGGCTGCTTGTCAGCCAACTAACCTTTCTAAAGTAACTGAAGTTATACAGGGACCTCAGGAATCTCCTGGAGCGTTTCTTGAACGAGACGTACTGAGTATACACCCCCATTGATCCTGAGGCCCCTGAGAACCAGCAGGCAATTAATGTAGCCTTTGCTACTCAGGTAGCCCCTGATATCCAGCGTAAATTGCAGAAATTAGAAGGTTTTGCAGGGATGAACCTGTCCCAACTTGTTGAGATAGCCTAGAAGGTGTTCAACAACAGGGAGGCACTTGATGACCCCAAACATATGGCTAAAATCCAAAGCTACTGTCATCAACCCAGCCAATCTGTTGCCAGACCCAGACCCCAAGACCCCCGTTCATGACTGCATAGATTTCACTGACGCTGTGTGTTCCTCGCGGCCAGACCTCAAAGACTCTCCTCTGCCTGAGGCTGATGAAGTTCTGTTCACAGATGGGAGCAGCTTCATGCAGGAAGAAAGGAGGTATGCTGGGGCAGTGGTTGTAACTCTAATTGGCACCATCTGGTCACAAGCTCTTCCTCATAGGACTTCTGCTCAAAAGGCAGAACTCATCACCCTCACTGAGGCACTAAGATGGGGAAAGGATAAGGCAGTCACAATATACACTGACAGCCAATAACGCCTTTGCCACTGCACATGTACACGGAGCCATCTACAAAGATAGAGGGCTTCTAACTTCAGTTGGAAAGGATATCAAGAACAAGGAAGAGATCTTAGCCTTACTCGAAGCCATATGGATGCCTAAGGCTCTGGTTCATTGTAAAGGGCATCTAAAAGGGAATAGTCCTGAAGCTGAGGGAAACTGACAAGTCAATGCAGAGACAAGAACAGCAGCCACAAGGCCAGTGGGGCCCCCACCACATCTACTGACTGTTGTCCCTTACCCAGAACTGCCTCTGTCTCCGACCTATATGGTGGAAGAGAACATATATTTTCAAGATAAGGGAGCCACTAGGAATCATCTGGGGTGGTGGACAACCCCAGATGGAAAAATCGGGCTCTCACGGCCCTTGGAAGGACTCTCTTCCACCAACTACACCAGAGCACACACCTAGGGTGAACTAAGATGCTCCAAGCTTTAGACCCCTACTTTCACGTGTTAAAAGGGAGAACTGCAGAGGAGATTGACTCACGATGCCCAGCTTGTGCCCAAGTTAATCCAAAGAAGAAGAAGATAGAAGAACCTAGGCATAGGGAAAGAGAAACTTATCCGGGGGATCACTGGGAAGTCGATTTCACTGCGATAACCCCGACTGTGGGGGGCTACAAATATTTACTTGTTTTCATAGACACCTTTTCAGGATGGGTAGAGGCCTTCCCCACCAGGAAAGAAGCTGCCTTACTAGTTACTAAGAAACTACTACAAGAAATCCTCCCTCAATTTGGTCTCCCTAGAACTTTAGGGTCAGATAATGAGCCAGCCTTCGTAGCAAAGGTATCATAACAATTGGCTAGCTACCTAAATTTGCGATGGAAACTCCACTGCGCCTACCGGCCCCAAAGTTTGGACCAAGTAGAGCAAATGAATCGGACCCTAAAAAAGACATTAGTCAAGTTAGGATTAGAAACTGGTGGGACCTGGGTAGAACTTCTCCCCCTTTGTTCTTCTCCGAGTCAGGTGTACTCCATATATTAGTGGATTCACTCCATTTGAAATTTTCTTTGGAAAACCCCCACCTTTAGTACCTAGAATAGAAGATGAAAAAAAGGCAGAACTACGTAACCTTGTCTTACTTAAGTCTTTACAGGCCCTTCAAAGTGTACGGAAGGAGATTTAGTCCTGAGTTCGTGCTGCCCACTCAGCCCCGGGGGACAGACTTCCCCATCAGTTTCAGCCTGGGGACTCTGCGTGAATCCGGAAGTTCACTTCCAAGGGACTAGAACTCAAATGGAAAGGACACTTCACTGTCTCCCTGAAAACGCTCACTGCAGTTAAAGTAGATGGCATCCCATCATGGATTCATCACTCTCACATGAAGGCAGCACAAGAGTGGACAGCTCAGGAAGACGGGCCCTTAAGACTAAGACTCAAGCATACATAAGTATAACCCTTTGTTTCTTCCTTTTTATCTCTTTAACCCAAGCATTCGACCAGCCACAACCAAAACCAGAAGGAGCATTAATAACTTTGCTAATGACAATACACAAGGTCTTAAATAAGACCACCCCAGACATAGGACAAGATTGTTGGTTGTGCCTAAACCCAAAAGCCCCTTACTATGTCAGGGTAGGAACTCCCTTAAACTTAACTGACCTCAGCAGGCTAGAACTTCAAGTCGATTCACTAGCAGAAGTAGTCCTCCAAAATAGAAGAGGTTTAGATTTATTATTCTTAGAACAAGACAGATTATGTATGGCTCTAGGTGAAACCTGTTGCTTCTATGCCAATAACTCTGGAGTAATCAGAGAGAGTTCACGACTAGTACAGAGAAATTTAGATGCCAGGGAAAAACAGAGACTAGAATCAGATAACTGGTTTCATAGGATGTTCAATTGGTCACTGTGGCTAACAACTCTTCTATCTGCTGTAGCTGGACCTTAATCATCCTCCTCCTTTTGTTAACTTTTGGCCCATGTTTCCTTAATTTCTTGTTTGCATATATAAGGAAGAGAATTAATTCTATTTAACTTTTAGTATTACAAAATAGAGGCTATGAGCAAATTCCGCATGAAGAATCAAGGATTTGATTTTCTGCTGAGGCCAGTGGGGAATGTGCTGGCTGAAAAATTAGTGCTTGCCTATCGCCCATGGGAACATAGACTGTTGCCCATGGGAACATAGGTTATCATCCATGAGAACATAACATTCTAACAATAAGCTTTCTGCTTCTGCACCCCCGCTTGCACGACCGACCTGTGGGTTGACAGTTAGTAAATAGAAGAAAAATAGACTTTTGTGTTAAGATAGAATGAGGAATGGGGTTTAGGGCTTAAAAACCCTGTACCTCTACATTTCGGGGCTGCTTAATTTGGGGTCTGCGTACCCCTGGCAGACCCAGCTGGCTGAATAAAGAGTGTGTTTCCTATAACTCACTGATTTCTGGTGGTCTGGCGGCTACAACAATAGATCTCTAATCACTATGTTGTACAACTGAAACTAATATATTATTGTATGTCAACTATAATTGGAAAAAAACTCAATGAATTGTACAATGTAAATACGAGCAACTTATTGCCTATTATATTTTAATAAAGCTGGAAAAAAAAAAAAGAGTGTCTCTGTCTCTTTGTAGACCACAATCTAAAAACTACTGGATTTTTGGTAATCAGGAGGCTTTTGTTCTTGGAAAAATGGATTTCTCTATTCTCCAAGCTAGGATTAGTGCTAGCAAAGGCAGTATATAGGAGACTCAAACACCACCATTAAGTACTCTGCCTGACAAAAGGGCAACAAGGTTCATTGGGAAGATGCAGCTGAGATTAAAAATATCACTGGCTATATTTTGTGAGACTTTTCAGGCAGAGGCAGCCCCATAGGTGTATAGCTTCATGAATAACTAGTGGGGTTTTTTTTTATATGACACTAAAAGTGCACTGTGTAGCTCATGGCTACCTAGAGACCTACTTGAATCATGTAATGATCACTGAGAACTACATCTTTATTTTAAAAACAATCTTTCTTTGGGTTTTCATAGATCTTATACTTTCAATTCCTGGAGTTTCAGGCCAATAGGCCTATCCAGTCTTATCTGTGGTGCCTCAGCTCTCTTCAGTGCCCCAATACTCGTCACCAACAATAGCCTCTGCATCTTAAACTTTGTCACTTTTTTCATATTTAGACTTTTAAACACAGTGGGCTGGACACTTAGGAGTTAAGGGTATAGTTCTCGTATCCTATTTAGATTGTCACAGTTCATAAGACATTAACTATCTCAAACTATGGATGGTCAACAGACCAATTAGATCTATCAAAAAGAGATTAAAAAATGCTGAAGATGTAGAGAAAAGAGAACCCTTGTATACAGTTGGTGAGAATGTAAATTGTTGCAGCCACTATGAAAACAGTACGGGGGTTCTTTGAAAAATTAAAAATGGAATTACCATATGACCCAGTAATTCCACTTATGAGTATATATCCAAAGGACCTCAAACCTGGAACTCAAAGAGATAGCTGCACTTCCATGTTCATCACAGCATTATTCACAATAGCCAAGATATGGAAACAACCTAAATGTCTGCGAGTGGTGAATGGATAAAGAAAATATGGTGTATATGGACAGTGGAATATTATTCAGACTTTAAAAAGAAGGAAATCCTGCCATTTGTGACAACATGGATGAACCTGGAGGATATTATGCTAAGTGAAATAAGCCAGACACAGAAAGACAAATACTGCATGATTTGTACTCAAACTAGTCAAACTAGCCAAATAGTCAAACTCAGAATCAGAGAGTAGATTAGTGCTTGCCAGGACTGGGGGTGGGAGAAATGTGAGAATTTATCTTTTTCTAAGAGAGCCACAAAGTGAAAATCTTGAAAAATGCTGTGTTAATGGTTTGCTCTGTGTTGTTCCTGGCTTCAGGACATGTGGCTAAATCCCATCTAGATAAAAAAGATGTGCTACATTCTTTTGCCAGTGTTTGATTTAGGATCCTTTGATATGAGTTCTTTTCATTAGTCTAAAATATCTTTTTGTTTTTAAACTCAGAGCAGTTTCAAAATTATAAAAAACATGGAGTAATATATATTATTACCCTAGTCTAGTCTTGAAACAGTTTATATTAATGCGACAATTTTGTGCCCTGTGGGAGATCCCAGTGATAATGGAGGAAGGCAGAAGAATGGGAAGAAAAGGAGAAATAAAAGGGAAACAAGGACCCTAGGCAGTACATCTAAAGTAAAATTTGTTCACTGTGGGCATATACAATATAAAGGTGACACTTTAGGAAAGGTACAGATAGGAAGGGACATACAGATAATTGGTGAAGGGTAAGACTGAAAGCAATGGAGTCATGGCTTGGGTGGAAGTAGGGGCTAAAACAACCAAAGGCTGGGGGTGCTCATATGGCCACGCTGTTTTCCACCAGGCTGGGCCGCAGGTACTCATAGGGCATGTCCAGCTTTGCATTCCGGATCTCAATTTCCTTATCCAGGGCAGCCAGCTCCTCCCTGAACTTCTTCAGCACAGTTTTGGGCTCAGGGCCCGAAAAATACTCCTCCTCATGCTGGCCCACAGCCACCTGAGATGGAAAGAAAAAAGCAGCTGAGAGCCTTATGACCCCTAGTTTGGTGTGCCACACTTCCCCACAGCTGCCCCTTTCTCAGGGACCTGAGCACCTGGCTCTCACCATAATGGGCTGGCGTCTACCCAGTTGCCAAACGATGGACATCTGGAGAGAAGCCTGATGAAAGTTGGGCAATGTTGCCATCACTGTCTCCAGTGTCGCATCCTTGGTGGTCGGCGGGGGCAGCCGCATTGTGCAGGGTGTGTTAGGGACCCAAGAGTGCCAATCCAGCTAAGGAGAGGCAGATATCTAGAATCAATGTCTGCTAAGCATAAAAACCCCTTAGCCACCTGCACACAACTGCCTCCCCTACTCCAGGTGCAAATACTCAGCTGCTCCCCTATGATAAGTACCTGGCCCTGGTGTGTGGAGGAGTGCTGGCCAGTGCAGGTGAAGATGCACATGGTGACAAAGTGGCAAAGCTGGTCCCGGGACTGTAAGGAAATGGGAAATCCTACAAGGGATAAGGAGACTTAGAAGCTGTGAGGCCAGGAATAGAAGCAGAGCTCAAAGAAATGAGGCCAAGTGAGGAGAACAAGAGAGGGGAGATGGGGTACCAAGGATTATCAAGAACTATTGTGGGAACTGATGTGAGTGCAGGTTGTAATGGGGGAAATGGGGAGACCTGCTGGGAGGGCTCCACTCGGTGGGGCACTGGTATGGCTCATACTGGCTCACAAGAGTCAGTTACACTAAATGTTCAGGAATTTAGCAAGCTGGTTGACATCACATTGGTAGCCACAGTGGAAATATTTACAATATAAAAATGGTTGAGTGCTACAAATCAGAGCTTTTTCCCCCAGAGATCCAGATGTTAAAAATTTATGGGTAACCACTGGTCCCACTGCATGCATCTGGGACCTAGAGGAGTTCTTAATGCATAGGATGGGGATCTATCTCTGAGAGGAAAAAGAATCTGAGAAGGCCTTTGGGCATTGTCATAGAGGTTGGACATGCTTCTGGAAGTTTCCATAGATGTAGGGAGGATTCTGGGGAGATTCCAAGGACGAATCTCTCAGGTTGGAGGCCTCAGGGCAGGGGCTCAACTTACCTAGGTCCTGGGCCCCTTGCAGTCCAATTTCAGTGATCTCTCGACACCAGGTTTGCAGCTCTAGATCCTCTTTCACAGCCTCATCCATCTTATAGTAAAGATTCACAATTCCTTCTACATAGCTGTCAGCCAAGGGGTTGGGTCAAGAGAGTTGAAGCTGACAGAGAGCCTCAAGGTCCTCCACCCACATAACCAGGTGAAGGTCCCCAGCCCCGCAACCAAGACACAGACCTCCAGTTCTCCTGGCCTCCTCCTCTTCACTGACCCCCAGCAGCCCTGCCTTTCCCTTTCCTCACCGAGAGATGATTTCCCAGAGCCTCAGGGCATCGTGGGCATAGAAAGAAGACTTGACTCCCAGGAGTCCCCGGTCAGCCAGGTCATCAGGGGGACAAAATGATCTATAGGTTAGAAAGGCTCCCGCTCGCTTGAGTAACTCCACGTGGCCTCCCCCACCGGTGCTCACCACCTGAGTTGCAAGAATGGGCAGGGTCAGGCAAATCCACCTGCTGAGGCCAAAGCATGAACTCCAGAATCCCTCTCCTCTCTTCATACCTGGTCGAAAATACCCATGGGAGAAATCAGCCCAGACCTGGCCCGCACATTAATTTCCATGGTATATCGCAGGTGGGGGATCATCAGCTGGAAGGAGACAGCAGAGAAGGGCAAAGTCAGAAGATAGCTGTGGCCAGTCCCTGCAGGATACTGGGGTTGAGGAGTGAGAAAGGTACCAGGTCTTCAAGAAAAGCAGAGATGTGAAGTGCAATGGCCCCTGGACATCAAGTGTGTTCAGTTGATTTGTAATTTGTGGCGTTCCACAACCCATTGACTTATTGCTCTATGATAATTGAAAGAAATCATTCTTTTCTTTTCAAAACTGTTCAAGTTCTAGCTCAGTGTTTTCAACGTTTTTTTCAGTACCACTCTACTCTAAAGAGCCTTTTTGATAGTTTTTCCCACTTTCACCTCCGTGAAATTTTAATGCTACAGATATACTATATCTATTATATAGTGTATGTATATATGTACTTTATACACTAAAATTATAAGCTTTTGCCCCTCCCAAGAGCCACTTTCACCTCCTTGGGGAGCATAATTGTTTCCATTGAGAATGCTCTAACCTGCCTACCTTTGGAACTTCATCTCCTACTCTCTCCCTTTTGTCCATTACGTTCAATTTCTTTCTGTTCTTCAAAATGCCAAGCTTGTGCCAACCTCAGAACCTTTGCATTAGCTGTTCCCTCTACCTAGAACAACGTGCCCCTTGATCATTTTATGGCTGGCTCCTCATATTCTTACTCTCAATGTCATCTGCTCAAGGGAGCTTTTCCTGACCAATCTAAACTCACCATCACATCATCCTGCTTTGATCCTCTGCATTGTGCTTATCACAGCTGATGTGTTACAACATAGTCTTTATTGTCTGCTAGCCCTAAACTGAAATGAATATCCTGCAAAGATCAGAATTTTGCTTGTCTTGCTTAGCACTGGCATCTAGAATGGTTCTTGCCCCATAGGAGGCACTCAAGAAAAAAGTTGAAGGGTGAATACTCTATTCTAATTGTCTGTAACAACCAAACAAACAAACAAAAACAGGCTATTGCTGTTGACCTGAGCCCCTCCAACTGGCCTATGTGTTACTATTTTAGAACCCTTCAAAACTAGCTGGAAAAATCTTTTATTTGCATGGTCCCTCTTTTTTGATAGAATCCTCAGTCATTTGTGTGTAGTGTTTATATACTGTATGTCTATCTATCTGCACTTTATACATAAAAAAAGTAAGACTTCTCATCCCCCACCACTCATCCCTCCCACCCCCACCTTGCCAATGAATCATTTTCACTTTTTTTGGGAGGTGATGTCACCTGTTGAAAATGCAGAGCAAGCCATACTTTCACTGCCTTTCTCACTTGTCTTTCATTGGTTGGCTCTCCCTACACCCTGAAATTCCACAGAGAGGGTGCCTCCAGAGGTGGGACTGTGCCATGGGGCGAAGAGATGGGCAGACAGGAGAGAAGGGGATAATGTGTTACCTTGAAGATAGGATGTATCGATGGAAGGCACCTCATGGTGGCTACAGCAATAACTTCAGCCATCAAATGTCCCCTCAGAAGATGAGAGTGCAGCTCATGAAGCTGGAAGTCAGAGCTACGGACCCAGCATTTGGCTAGGAGCCAGACCATTGGGGGATCTGTGGGCAGGAATAGTGGTGGGGGAGGGGATCCGATGCATGGCAGTTGGAGCTGGAGAAAGGATAAGAGTGTAAGGAAAGGGAGGGGATGAGTGCCAGATGCCCAGCAGATTCCTCACTCCTTTGCATATTTAACTCTCCCTTTTTCCCCAAATTTGCTTAGCTTTCTCCATCTGACTGCTGCTACTCTCCAACAGCCACTATTCCTTCCCCTACCTTTCCTACCAGTTAACATCGTGCAAGCTGCTCTGCCCCAGGACTTCTGCAGAAACCGCTCTTCCACCGCCTTCTCCAGCCTCCACTTCTCCTTTTAGTTCCCTCAATGTGGACAGGATTCAAACCCTTGTTTCCTTTATCCCACGCTTTTTTTTTTCAGATATCTCAGTCTCTCTCCAATCTTTCAACACCACCCCTCCCTACACAGCTGACTAAGTCTCTAGCTCTCAGCTAGTCCCTAGCTAGATGTCACAGTTTGAATATCTCCCCATCACCTCATAATTGGCTAGACAAAAGCCAACTGAGCATCTTTGCCTCCTTATTTGTCTTGTTTCTGCAGATGCCTTGACTCTTTCCTCTCTTCTTGAACCTAAGCCAGTTTAGTTTTCCTCTATACTCCCATCCATCTTTTCTCTGTACCTCCACAGCTATTCCCACATCTGAGCCCAGCACTTCCACCTTGGACAATTGCTGTAGCATGTCACCCTATTCTCTATATATCTAGTATCTCCCTTCTGCAATCCATCCTAAACACAATGGCCCATATGATATGCCTACAGCATCTTTCACAACAGCCTTCACCAACCTCCTCTGTTCATAGTCCTTGTTTTGGCATCCATGGCCCACCGCAGTCTGGCCCCTCTCACCCTCATATTATTCCCCACCACTCCAGCCCAACTGTCCACTGGTAATCTTCTGATTCCTCACACTCAAGATCCCTGCCTAGCCCATTTTCCCCTTGTGTGGAGGAAGGTCCTGCCCCTCCCCCAAGATTCATGCCCACCTCACCTCCCATGACCCTCTCCGACTGTTTCCATCCTCAGGTACTTCCTCGGTACTGGAGCTTATTTAGATTTGCCTAATCTGTATCTCCAGCTAGACTGCAACTTTCTGCCTTTGTCCATTTCCTCTTTTAATGCCTCCCCCAGTGCTTTAGCACAAGGTGTTAGCACAGAGTGACTCAGGGAATTTGAGTGAGGAGCTGAGCTGAGAGGGCCAACCATGGGGAAGCAGAAATCCTGGGTCTTCTCACCTGGATGACCATGGGCAAGAGTTTCCCATCAGGCTGCAGTTTCAGCATGACCAGAGGGGCAGCCAGGTACTGCTGGCTACACAGGATGTTGTTGGCCTTGATCTCATCCAGCAGGGATAAATCGGCTTCAAACAGTGTGCCTCCCTAGATAGGAGCAGAGGACAAGGGCTGCTGTCAGCATAAGGCATCTTCTTCCCACTCTGCTTCCCCAAAGGAAAAAGAAAAAGAAGGAAACTAACTTGTCTCCATCACCTACTTTGTACCAGGTACTGGATCATGTGCTTATTGCCTCATGTGATTCTTACATGCACTTGAATTAGCCCCAGTTTTATAAAAGAGGACACAGATGACCAGAGAGGATAGGTATCTGGCCTGAAGTCACACAGTTTATTAACAGCAGAGCCAGGAATCAAACCCAAGTCTGTCTCACCCTATAATCCATGAGTTTTCTCTCTCAATTGATCCATGTTGATTCCTGATTAATAACCCCACCCCTGACCTGATTCTCTTACTCCATACCCTCCTTAAATCCCTAGCACCAAGGCCCAGTTATATCATTTTAACTCTGTCTCTATCACCCACCACACATACTTCCTCCACAATATGCATTTCTCATTCAGAGAGGAAGGCCATGAGGTTGTACTTCACTCAAGATTTTTTCTGAATAGAATCCCTTCTTGCTGTCAGGCAGCAAGTTGGACCCATATGGACACCACCGCAGGACAAACACTGATCCCACCTCCATTTCACTCTGTGGTCCCCTTTGTGCTATGTCCATACCTGAAGCTCCTTCTCCAGCTGGGCCTGCAGCTCCTCCATTCCTGGAGAGAACACTAGGCGGGCAGGAAGGCGACTAGAGCGTTTTAGCAACATGGGGTTGGCGCCGTTAAGAAACTGGTACCCAAATAAGGCATCCTCCTTCCAGGAGTCCCGCACTTTCTCTGGGGATTGCAGTTGTGGAACATGCTGTGAGATCTGAGCTCTTGGTTCTTCCAACCCCCACCAAACCATCCCCTCTTGACCCCAGCCTATCAGAGGGACCCAGATCTCAAGTCTCCCAGCCCTGTTTTGCTAGATTGGCGGGGGGCGGGGGGGGGATCTGGAGTAAGGGTCCTGGGAGAAGTAATGGGGTAGGAAGACTGACCAGCCAGCTTGCTCTGGCCACACCAGAAAATCCTGTTGAAGTCATTTAGATCCTTCCAGCAAGTCAGAACATTTAAAGAGTCTTTGATAGCTAGGTCAGCCAGCCTTCAGGGAAAGATATGTAAAGAGTTTGAGTTATTCTCAGAATCACACATTACAACCAAAGGCACCCACCTAAGGCTAGTCCAGCCATGTGAAGTCTACAGGAGCTTCTTGGCCTCCACTGGACCAGGACACCTCCCTCTTACCCAGCCCCCCATTACTTGTTCTCACCCCTTGGCCAGTGAAGCCTCAAAGTCAATTCTCTTGTCCTCCAGAAATCTCTCATCTACAGGGAGGTCATTTAAAGTGGTCGCTGCCACATTCAGGATTAACCCATCCTTCCAGTTACCCCACCTGTGGGGCAGAAATGAAATCAGGCATTGGTGCTGGGAAGGGCCAGCACCCCGTGGGGTCAGGAGGAGTCAGGAGGCAGGATTCAGGCTAACCGGTACAGCTTCCTTCTCTCTTCCAGCTCCTCCTCCCGGTGTTTTCTGAACAGGTCTTGAGGGTCATCTACCACTGTGCATCCTAGAAGTGGAGAAGAGGGCATGGGCGGTGAGGCCTCTCCTGAGAGCCTGTCCTCTGTCCCTGCTAAGGCTGCCTCTTCGGTCTCCTTCCTGGGGCGGAAGCCTGACCCTTCGACGTCGTGCCCCTCCCCAACCTCCAGCAACCCACTCTTCCACAATCTGCAAAGAACTGGCCCTCCAGTTCCTGCCCCAAAGCACTGTCCCCTCTTCTCCTCTTCCTCATTCCTAGCTTCTCTTGTGTCCCAGAGATCTCTTCACACCCCCACCCTACACTCACCAGTGCCCTCGGCTAGGCTCAGGACGCCATCGCCCATCACCCAGCGGTAACATGGGAACCTGAACTCGTCCCCACTGGCCCCGGGGCCTTGCACAGAGATCCAGTTGCAGAACCAAGCATCATCCTGAAAGAGGCGCCGTTTCTGCAATTTCACGAACAGCAGCGGCCCCAGGTAGTGCGACACGTCCTCCTTGAATTCCGTCTCCTGCAGGCGATATAAGAGGTTCAGTATCCGTGAGGTTGCAGGAAAGGACACTTGGAATGAGCCCTCCTCCCCCAAACGCTCTTCTTGGAAAGCTGGGTCTAAGGGAAAGTGGGGCAAAAGGAGACAGAAAGAGAAAGGGGTCACATCGAACAGGTGGCTCTATGACCCCATTATGAGTCGTCGAGTTCCTCAGTCCGGATTGAGGCGGAGAAGGGAAGATACATTCCTTCCCTCTCCTTTTTCTCCCTGTAGTCATTGATTGTGCCAAGCATTGAACTGGGCACTGGACACCGGCGCCACGCCTTGAGCTAACGCACAGTTGCACGTGAAGATACACTGTTAACCAAGCGGTTACATCAGGGAGACCACTTCCAAGGCTGAGCGACGCAAAAGCCCCACCTGACCTGGGGCAGGCTTCCGAAAGACATTCGAAGTGGAGACCTCTAGTTGAGAACGGTTTAGCTAGGGAGAGTGAGAGAGAAGAAAAAGTGGGGGGAAATGAGTGCCAGGGAGAGCCCCGAGAGAGCTGGAGGCTGAGCGAGGGCGAACGGCCGCGTAGAGCGTGGGGCGCTGAGCGCGAGATGTGCGAAATGAGCTGGACCAGATTGTGAAGAGTCGAAGGTTAAGGGCTTTGGATTTGGTCTTGAAAACAAGCGGAAGCCATTCAAATGTTTTAAGCCATAGCGAATGTTTTAAGGGTAGGAATGTATTTGGAACAAGTCGCTCTGGCTGCAGAAGGGCTTGCAAGGACAGGAGAGAAAGTGGCGAAGCATGACAAGAGGCTAAAGGTGGCGTAGGTTCAAGGAGATCTTGGCGGTCGGAGGTGGGTGGAAATCTGGACACAGTGACGGAGATGACCAGGAGATAGAATTGACAGCGCTCAATTCTTGGTTATACAGAGGAGATGGGAGGGGAAGGCTCAAATGACAGACACCTGGGGGAGGCAAGAGGAGAGATCTGAGAGGTGGGAAGAAGCGAGGACCTCACTTGGGCATGTTTCTTTGAGGCGTCCGTGGGACAGACATCTGGATCTGGGGATCATGGAGAGAGCTGGACGGAAGGTGGGAATTTGGGGATGCGAATTGCGGAGGAAAAAAAGTAACAAAAGCTATGGGCGAATACGAGGTAGCTGTGATGCGAGAAGAGAAGTGGGTCGGGAAATTTATCGTTCTAGTCTCTTAGCTTCTTCCCCCTACTCTCCCTCCGGGTTCCCCCATCCCGTCCGGCCTCACTCGGGTGGTAAAGCCCACAAGTTCGGAGATCTAGCAACAGCCGAAAAGGTTAGAAACAGCTTTTAAGAACAGAGAAAAGAGGACACTCCCGGCCACTCCAGGGGCCCTGAGTTTCGAGAAGAGAGAGCATTGTGAACGACAGACACGCAGGAGTATCCTCTCTATTCCAAAGAGGAGCGCGACGGGAATACTTATTGAGCCCTTGCAGTGTGCCACGTATCGCCCTAAGCGCTCTGCCCTGCGGTCTCTGAGCTCTCTTTGCGCAGGCGGCACGTCTCTTCTCCGGTATTTGACCGCCTTGGGGGCAGCGGCGCAGCGCATCGCCCGGCTCCCGCCAGCTCACCTTGCCCCGCACCGGCCGCAGTCGTGTCCCAAGCTGAGCTTCTCCGTGCTGACCGACCAGCCACAGCTGCACCTTGTTGTTGGAGCCCGCGTAGAATGAGGACCCAGTGGACACACGAACGCGGTAGACACCCATCTTGCTCAAAGAAGTTTCTTGCCTCTGAGGGGGCAGAAGAGCGGCCGCGCCAAATAACAGGGCTGGAAACCCCGCCCCTCAGAAATCTTGCGGGGGTGGGGGGTCGGGGGTGTGGGTAGCACGTCTCCGACCAACCAGGCCTGGCCACCTGCTGGGTCCCCAGCTCTCGCAGCAGAGTTCAGCCCCAGCCATGAAGGTGGGGCCCTGGAGGAGGCCCAGGGTGCGGACCATCATCTTGGTGGGAGGAGGATAGAATGGGAAAGTAGAAAAGGATTTGGGCAGAAACCATGCAGGAAGCGGGAACTGCCGCCTAGCCCCACAGGCAGACGTGTGGATGGGAAACCTACTCCGTCTAAATTCTCTCCCTCCCTCTCTTTCTCTCCCTCCTCACAAATTGGTTCACCCCTGCCAACGGTCATGCTTAAGGCTGTAGAGATGGATAAAGGAAGGAAGCAAGGAGACCTGGTCTGCAGCAGCATTTGAGGAAGGCATTTGGGTTACCGAATTAATTTGACCAACTTTGAACACTTTCTACTCTTCCCTGTGCCAAGCTCTGGAGCTCATCCCTTTCTAGCTTAAGAACCCCTCCCTCTCTGTTGCCTGTAGCATAAAAATACAAACTTCTTGGTATTCAAAGCCCTTGATAACCTGGCCTGTCTTCCTCCCATCTCATCCCATTGCACCTCATCCTCATCTCTGGTTCCTCCACTTCAGGCTGGAGTGCTATGTTTCCCAGAACCCATCATGTTGTTTGCTTGTAGTCCTTGCTCCTGGAAAATTGTATTCAGCCTTCTAAACCCTGGTTAGACTCCAGTTTTTCAGCGAAGTCTTCCTTGGCCACTTTACCCCTCCCCACTCCCCTCACCAGAGTTATCAGCTTCTGTTCTACTGCTTTAGCCCTGTGCATACTTCTATTATTGCACACTTAGTACACAGTAATTGTTTATATGTCCATATGCCCCACCTAGGTGAGCTCCTAGCAAGGGCCACATTTCCAGCATGATTTACCCACTTTTGATTCCCCTGGATTTAGCACACATCAGGCTGTGGATGTCAATAAGTGTTTCCTGAAACACAATGAACTGAAAGATCAATTATAAATAAGTCCTTCTCTTAGAGGAGACAAAGGTAAACAAATAACTCCCAGACAATGTAAATAATAAGGGAATACTAGAACAAACTCTGATACCACCATGATATGGACTACTTATCAGTCTGGTAAAACAAATGAAGTTGATGGAAAATGTCTGTAATGTGTATTTTCTCCTTCATTTATTTTTTTAGTGGGAAGTACATTCACTTGATTCAAAGTTCACAAGGTACAAAGTGGTATTCACTAGTGTCTCCCTCTCTCTTGGCCCAAGCCACCCAGTTCCTCAGCCTCCAGCTGTCACTGTCACCAGTCTCTTTTGTGCACATTCACAAATAAGTACATACCTAAACTTTTTGTCTTTTTTCTGCACATGGTAGCAAACTTTACATACTGTTCTGTACCTTATTTTTTCCACATTGCAACATAAATCAGAAGATACTTCCATGTTGGTACTTAAAGAGCTTCCTTGTCCTTAAAGTGGTCGTAATATAATATATGAAACCAGTTTCTTATAAGTGGACATTTAGCTTGTTTGCAATCTTTTGTAACTATAAAGAATTTTTTACTGAAAAAAAATTACCTGGTATTTATTTATCATTTCTCATATGTGAGTATATCTTTAGTACAAAATCCTAGAAATGAAACTTCTAGGCCAAAAGCATGTGTAATTTTGGCAGAAATTGCTAACTAGCCCTCCGTAGAAGTTGTGCCAATCTACACTTCCATCATTGAGTCCACTCATTCTCCCTCACTCTTGCCAATAGTGTGTTGATAAACATTTTTACCTTAGCCAATTTGATAGGTGAAAAATGGTACTCTAGTGTAATTTTATTTGCATTTCTCTTATTATGAGTAGGGTTGAGTATCTTTTTATGTTGTAGGAGCCATTTGCATTTCCTTTTCTGTGAACTAGCTATCCCATTTTTCTATTGGATTTTGGTCTTTTTCTTATTGATTTGTAAGAACTATTACTATATTAGGAAAATTAGCCCTTTTCCAGCTCTATCACTACTAAGAGGGTCCCAATAGCAATGACAGTCCTTTTTACCTACCTCATCTCCTTAGAACCCAAATTCTGGTCTATAGTATTATTCTCCACTAAAAGAAATCTGGGATCCTTAGAAAGTAGCTGATTCCAAGCCTTAGGGCAGGTAAAACTCAGGATAACTTGAAACGTTATTATTGTCAGAAAAAAAAATTAAAGGTGCTCTCAGAAAGTCATAGCAGTGCTAATAGGGCAAAATGTTCAATTCAGGGGGTTCCCACTGGCTGTGTGTGACTTTTGAGGAGCGAAGACTAAATAATAGGTAGAGTTAATTGAAATAAGTAAATATATTAGTTAGAATGCTTTCTAATTGCAAGTAACTAAAAAATCAATTGGTTAATTAGTTGTAGTTAACCGCCCCCCAAAAAAATCAATTCAAAATGACTCAAACAATAAGGAAAAATTATTATTTCAGAAAAAAAGAAGCCCACGGAGTAGGTTGGCTCTATGGTGGTTAGTTCAATGGTTCAACAGCATCATCAAGGAGCCAAGATTTCTTTTCTTTTATTTAATTTTCTTCTATTTTTCTTCATCAGATAACTCAATGAATTATCTCCTTGGCAAACTGCCTACTACCACTCCAGGCATCCTATACAGGCATAACAACATTCACCAGGAAAAGAAAGACCATTTCTTCCTGTGCCTCTCTTTTAAGAACAAGGGAAGCTTTCCCAGAAACCATTTAGCAGTTTCCCCTTATCTATCTTTGGCCAAAACTGCGCACCAAACCCAAATCCTTCAAACAATCAAGAGAAATAAAACCACCATGATCATCTTAACCTAGTCAAGATTTACCCCTGAGTTACACGAGGAAGGATGGCAATGCAAATATATTTGGGGCCCCACTAATAAGCAAGAAATAAATACTTCATAGTAATATTTAAAAAAAGAAAAATTACTGTAAACTGTTACAAAAATGTATAATACAAAAGATCAATTATATTAGGATTTTTGAAATTCTTATAGGTTTTATAAGAAAGGGAATGTTACTAAATATGAGTATGTGTGTTTCTTCTAAGTACAGATCTCTTTATAGTGAACAGATATATGCTCGTTTCCACTGTGAAATGGAAAAGGATGAAAACATGGAACTGTGTATGAGCTAAATAGTCCCGGAAAAAATAAGAACTGTTCCAAGAACAGAAAAGACTGATCAGCACATGTGGCTACACATGATAACCAAGTAGAAAGGAGACCCAACCAGTTAACCAGCACTGGTTACATTCCATGCCCAAGGAGAAAGGGGGTCCTGAGCCAAATATCCTAAAGATGAGCACAAATGTGCAAACACAATCCTTCTCTTCCATGAGATGAATCCACTAGATGCTCCTATAACCATATGCCATTAATAACGCATAATTTTCAAATAATGCTAACAAAGCAAGTCAATATATCATAATGACAATAAGGGGTTCCATAACTCTGGCCAAGTGAAACTAAAGGAATACATCATCTCAGATGCAAAAACTAAAAACATGTGGAAGATACAAACATTAAAAGACTTATTGGAGTAACAAGAGAAGTTTTACTATAACAAATATAGCTTCTTGGGAGAAACAACAAGCTTCAAAGCCCCAAGCATGAATCAATCTGTTGAGAAGCCCAATTCTAGAGCTTCAGTGCATATCAGGTTCTGAGACAATATTCTTTGGAGGTATACAGGGTCTGACAAAATTTTGGTAACACCAAGAAAACATCAAAAGAAGTATTTCAGCAAACTTAAGAAAGTACGTTTTTTCTAGAGAAAAATAAGAACGATGTTTTTGAACAATTTAGTGAACTAATGAATTAAATCCGTGGTGTTGGTGTTTAAAATTAGATTTAAGTATAATGACAGTAAGTTTTGTAATCACTGTATTTGTGTTTATATTGTGTACTGTTTAAAGTGTATTCAAATAACCATTGTAATAGCCCGCTGAAATGTGAAAGGGTTAAAGAATAATTAAAACCTGAAACTGGACAAAGGAAGTCTATAACTTAGGCCTAGTTTCCGGAACCCCTAACCACATTCTGTTAATCATGAAACTTGTAACAATGAGCTCAGATGCTAACTGCCAATTTTAGCCTGTGTAACCCTGCTTGCTTGCGTGGCATGAAAAATAATCAATTGTATATAAGCTGAAAATTACTGTTTGGCCCATGAGAATACTGGCTATTGCCCATGGGAACATAGGCAATCACCAATAGGAACATAACATTCTAACAAGAAGCTTTCTGCTTCTGTACTTCCCGCTTGCACACCTGACCAGAGGGTTGACAGGTAGTGAATAGGAGAAAGATGGACCTCTGTGTTTAAGACAGAATGAGGAATGGGATTTGGGGCTTAAAAATCTTGTATCTTGGCAATTCGGGGCTGCTCCTTTGCAAGGACAGCCGCCGGCTAATAAACTGTCTCCTGGTTAAGAGCACTCAAGTTGGGTCTGGTTATTCTGGACACAACAACCATCATATTAAATCTGTAATTGCAGTTTAAGTTGTTTAAGGAAATTGATGAAGTTTGTAATCAATGTTTAAATATTAAATTTTATTTTTCAAAGTTCTGTTTATAGATACATGTTTAATAAGTTGAGCATTAAAAAATACAAATATTTGTGGGATGTTCTCGCCATAGACAAAAATATTCTCAACTTTAAAACTGCTGTCAACAATGTGCATAAACTCTATTAACAATAAACATAGATAAATACCTGAAAGGATATAAACCAAAGGATTAGCAATGATTATTTCTAAGGAGTGGTAAAAGGTGGAGAAGTGACTTTCATTCTTTACATACTTAGACATTTTTTAAACTTTTTACAGAAGCATGAGTTATTTCTGTGATCTCAAATTTTTAATCTTTTTTTCATAGATCATATTTTTATTATCTTTTAGCTGTGATGTTCCAAGACTGTTTTAACTGCTTCTTGGTATCTCAGCTAAGAATGCCTGCCTCAGTTCCATCTGGAAATTCACCATAGGTACTTGTTGCTGCTGAGATTGCCTCGGCTACAGCTGACACTCTTGGTTGCTCAGTGAGGCTGTACTTTTACATTTGACTTGGACTTCCATCTCTGGTACATACTATTGCATAGCCCCTCTCAAGTATAATTGATCCCTGGTCTGCTTCATCATGTCACTGGCTGCTCCTCAGAACAGAATATCAGGTATCTCCAGTGGCTGCTCTGCTCTCCTCAAAATTTTAATCTTGAACAAAATTCAAGACTCTAAATGCTATCATAAAAGTATTAATTATAATTAATCAAATGTGGCTATAAGGAAAGCCCCAAATCGAAGTTCGAATTTTCTTTTGTAAATGAAATTCATAAAGATCAAAATGTAGTGGATAAAACTCAACATCTGTAGAAATGGCAGAAACTTCATAATTTTCTTGTGGACCAAAAGTGTGGTTGAAGAGTTGGGAAGACACCCAAAAGTCATTCACAGTAATGTCCAGGTAGTTTCAGCAAGGTTAGATTATGATGTGGTTGTGACCTTGAGAGGTACAACCCAGGCCATTTCCCCCCTTTTTGAATAAGAATATCTATAGCAGTTATCCTATGCCTGTTCCACTATTGTATGTTGGAAGGAGGTGTGGGCAAATGACTTTCTCCTGAGTTCACAGGTTTTCAGAAGGAGAGGAATTTCACTCAGATGTATACTTAGGGAACAGTTATACTTAAGAAAATGTACTTGAGAAATCTCATCCAAACTGGACCTGATTTAGGTGATGAAATTCTGGACTAGAAGCTGATGCTATAATAGGACTAGAGTTTGAAGTGTCTTGAATGGGGCTGAGAATTTTTCATGTGGGAGGAACATGAATTATTGGGGGCCAGAGGGCAAACAGTGGTAGCTGGTCTTCCGAACAGCCCTCAGTGATCCCTACCTCATAGTATTCATGCCTTTGCACAGTCTCCTCCCAGTTGTATCAGGGTAGGTCTGTAAACCAATAGAATATAGCAGAAGTGATGATATGTGACTCCTGAAGCTAGGCCCTAAAAGAAATTGCTTTCTACCTCTCTTTCTCTCTCTCTCTCCCTCTCTCTCTCTCTCAGTCAGCTGCCATGTCACAAGGACACTCAAGAAGCTCTGTGGAGAGGTCCATATGGCAAGGAATTGAGCCTTCCTGCCACAAGCCAGTGAGGAGCTGAGGCTTCCAGCCAGTGAGGGAGCCATCTTGGAAATAGATCCTCCAGCCCAGTCAGCCTTCAGATGATGCAGTCCCAGTTGACATCTTGGCTAAAACCCATGAGAGACCTGAGCTAGAATCACCTGACTCTCAGAAACTGTGAGATAATAAGCATTTATTGTTCTAAGTCACAGAGTTTTGAGGCAGATAATGGTAATATGCAATAAACAATTGATATGGTCAATGTACTTATTTTCTGAATTCCCAAACTCACAAGCCTGTGTTAAGTTAAAAAATATTCATGATGAACTGACCACCTACAAAATTAGTCCTCACTCAGGTATTCCTTCCTACCAATTGTACCCATCTAATTGGCTGCAAAGTAAAACTTCAAGTTTTGAAAAAGAAGACTTCACAAAGTCCATGGAAGTATTGTTAGAAAACTAATCAATCAGCAAAGCAATTGACAAATAATAGTGATGTTGAAAGAAGAGCCATCCACCTGAGATCATTCAAATAGGGGCTAAGCAGGGTTTCAGGACAGACTGTCAATAGGTAACACATTGGCTGTATTCAAAGGGACAGGCTTGGAAAACCAGCAAAGCTTTTATATGCAAGTGATGTCCACTGGTCACTTCTGTATGTCTTCCTCTGACCCTGTGTGGCTCCTGTGCACTGACAACAGATGGTGCCCTCAAATTAAGGACAGAGAAGACCCTAGACCCTGCTTATCTCTGTAGCTCCTCCCAGTCCTCACTTATCAGTCCTTTCCCATAGCCATCATCTATGCAAGGAGTCATTCTCAATCACTTTATGTCCAGGCTTTTGAAACTCAAAAATTCAAAACTGAGACTCAAGTGCAGTAGGCCCAAATGAAATCATGGAGGAGAGTACCAGGACCATAAAAACTTGTATGTTAATGTTGTATTTTACAAGTATTATTTAATCGAAGTGGGGCCCAGGTCAAAAGAAGTTAATGTAATTTAATGGGTTATAAATATTGCTCCAAAAGTAATGAGGGAAAGAGAGTAGGGTACGAGAGAGCAAATAAATTGCTGAATGCTCTGTATTGCATGATGTAGTTCTTCCACTAAACCTTCCAGACCTTCCATAAAAATTATAAAATGCTTGATATTATGTGATTTTGACTGAATTGAATTTTGCTTCTAAGTTTACTCAGGGACCATCAAAGACAACATATTGGGAGCTGGAATGAGAGGCAAGAGATATATTAAAACCGTTAGTCTGATGACTTCCCCAGAAATTTGGGGAGACCTTTGGGTTTCTCTAGGCTAGGAAAAGTAAGGGACAGGGATGTTCCTAATATACAATTATATTACATTTGAGATCCCATCCAAGATATTTGAACTAAGGTGGTATAGCCAACTATACGTTGATCCTCAGCAAGAAGTGCACCCTCTCCACTACTGCCAAATTTTGGATAATCGATGCCAGGGTATTGATGCTAATCCCACACAAATCTCTATGGTCCTAGGAAATCCACTACAAAGACAAAGAGAAGCTGTGTAACTACATTAATATCAATCTCATAGCCTTCAAAAAATGGATGCACAATCTCAGATTGGATGTTTCAATAGTAAGCTATGTATACACCACTATGTAAACTTAGAGCACTGAGCTTAAGAAACTCTCTGGTGAAATAACATGTGGCAGAAGACCTCAATTTCTGGTGTTTACCAGCCTTCAGAAACCCCATTCTTTGAGAGTAGAGCTTTTCAGGAAGCATATATGATATGCTTGAAATTGATCAGCCTACATTCTGTTCCTTCTGCTGAAACCGAATTCTATTATCCATTTGAAGGACCTTGGGTTGTTTATATATTTTTGGTGATTATAAATAAAGCTGTCATAAAGATTTGTGCTTAGGTTGCTGTGTGAACATAAGTATTAATTTAAGTATTAATATCTAGAATTGGGATTGCTGATTTCATATGGAAAGTGTATGTTTTTTTATAATTTTTTATTTTTCAGTTATAGTTATCATACAATACTATATTAGTTACAGATGTACAGCATAGTGATTAAACATCTATATAACTCACAAAGTGATCATCCCAATAAATCTAGTTACCCTCAGACATGGTACATAGTTATTACAATATTATTGGCTATATGCTTTATGAATACTTTATACCTTCATGACTATTTTATAACTAACATTTTGTTCTTAATCCCATTCCCTTTTTTCACTGATTCTCCCAAAACTCCTCCCATCTTATAACTCTCAAAATGTTGTTTCTATGAGTTTGTTTCTTTTTATGATTTTTTTTGTTGTTGTTTGTCTGTTTTGTTTTTTGGTTCCACACACACATGCAATCATATGGCATTTGTCTTCCTCTATCTGACTTACTTTACTCAGCACAATATCCTCTAGGTCCATCATGAAATATCTTTTTCCATTCCCTTCCTTTTAGTCTATGTGTGTCTTTTAATCTGATGAAGTCCCTTGTAGGCAGCCTATGTAGGGTATTGTTTTCTTATCAATTCAGCCACCCTATCTTTTGATTGGAGTATTTCTTTTTCATTTGAAGTTCATATTGATAAATATGTATTGTCATTCTTTATTTAGACTTTTGATACATATTTTTTTCTTCTTCTTAAAGAAGTCACTCCAACATTTCCTGTAATACTGGCTTGGTGGATGATGAACTCCTTTAGATTTTTCTTGTCTGGGAAGCTCTTTTTCCGTCCTTCAATTCTAAATAACTTTTCTGGGTAGAGTAACCTTGGTTGTGGGTCCTGGGTTTTCACCACTTTGAAAATTTTGTGCCAAGCCCTTCAGGCCTGTAAAGTTTCTGTTGAAAAATCAGCTGACAGTCTTATGGGCACTTCTTTGTATATAACTAATCACTTATCTCTTGTTGCTTTGAAGATTCTCTCTTTGAATTTAACCTTCGGCACTTTAATTATGATGTGTCTTGGTGTGGGCCTTTTTGAGTTCATCTTGTTTGGGACTCTCCGAACTTCCTGGGGTTGTATGTCTATTTCCCTCACCAGGTTAGAGAAGTTTTCCATCATTATTTCTTCAAATAGATTTTCAATTCCTTGCTCTCTCTTTTCTCTTTCTGGTTCCCCTGTGATGTGAATGTTGTTCTGTTTGATGTTGTCTCATAGGCTCCTTAAACTATCTTCACTTTTTTTTGTTGCTGCTCTGATTGGGTGTCCTCTGCTCCTTCAGACTCTTTGTTATTGATTCGATCCTCCGTTTCATCCATTCTGTTCATTCTCTTCATCTCAGATACTGTATTCTTCATTTCTGACTAGTTCTCTTTTATGTTTTCCATCTCCATTTTTATGTTTTCTATCTCTCTGTTAAAGTTTTCAGAGTTCATCTACTATTCCCCTAAGGTCCTTGAGCATCTTGATAACGAGTGTTCTGAACTCTGCAGCTGGTATATTGCTTGTCTCCATTTTGGTGAATTCTTTTTTTCTAGAGCTTTGTTCTATTCTTTTATATGGGGCATGTTTCTTTGTCTCCTCATTTGGCTGTCTCCTTGTGTTTGTTTCTATGTATTAAGTCTCCCAGTCTTCGTAGAGTGGCTTTATGTAGTAGGTGTGCTGTGGGGTCCCTTGGCACAGACCTAGGAGGGGTCCAGCTGCAGGCCAAGTTAAGGCACAGCCTTTGCACCTCCAGGGTCACCTGTTAAGAGTCACCAAGCAATCCACATATAGCTGTTACCTATGCTGGGCTTATAGGTACCTCGAGGAGCTAAGTCAGAAATGGAGGCCAGCTGCCGCTGGTGCTTGGGACTGCTCAGCAAGAGGTACAGGGCATGCTGAGGCCAGATGCTGCTTCTTTAGGTTTTGTAAGCTTTTGAGAGATTTTGTGAAAGTTTGCAGCAGGAGCCAAAATAACTCATTTGTAGGGAATAAATCACTGGCAGCGGCTTGTATGGGCCCACAACTTGGAAGAGGCGGAGTCTCAGGGAATCCCCTGGGCAGAGCAATCTGTTTTATCCAGGTTGATGGCACCTACTGGGAGCAGGGAGGGCTCAGTAAAGAAACAATGGCTTCTGCCTGCACCACTGTCTGAAAGAAAGCCAACTTCCAGCCCTTGTCCTGAAGCCCAATAACTCAATGCCTCCCTGTATGTCCTTGGTGCCCCTCGAGCAGCTGCCCCAAGACTGGAGCTCAGAGCAAAAGAGTCCATCAACAAGTAAGGCCAGGCATGAGCTTTGTAAGAGGAATATCTGTGACTGCCACAGCCCTCCATCTCACTCAGCAACAATCTCCACTGGTTTTTACAGTCAGAAGTTGTGCAGACCTCTCTTCCCTGCACTGGAACCCTGGGCTGGGGAGCCCAGTGTGTGGTGGGACCCCTCGCTCCCCAGGTGTTGTAGGTGACTCTGTAACCAAGATAGTCCTCTCGATTCTCCATTGCCACATGCAATTGAGACACCAGGCCATTTCGCGTCTCCACCCCTCCTACCATTTTGAGGTGACATGTTATTTGAGGTGACCTAGTTGTAGGGCTTCCATTCAGCTCTGGTGACTCCACGTACTGGTTGCTCTGTAGTTTTGTTATAATTTTGGTGTGGTCACTAGAGGATGCATGTATAACCATTACCTTCTACACCATCTTGAATCTAAATATCGGAAAGTGTATGTTTAACTTTATAAGAAACTTCCAAACAGTTTTCCATAGTGGTTGTACCAGTTTGCATTCCCACCAGTGTGGAAATAAAGATCACTTAAATGAGAACAGAGGCTATTTATTCAGAGCTTCCTACACAACAGGGGAGTCAAACACCATCACTTGAGTTTGGCAGAGACTCAAAGGCAGGCAAGGTAGTTGGAAATCTTTACAGGGGGAAAATGGGAGGACTTCAGGTATTTCCTAATTGAATGCTATTGGTCTGGGAAAACTATAGCCGGGCTCACTAGAACTAGGGCATCCTATGTGATTGGTTAGGGGAGATCTTTTGTCTTTTTCTGGTTGTCCTAAATTGGAAAGTGGGTCAAAAATTAGGGAAGCTGGGGGTTATTGACCAATTGCTAACCTTTTGGGGCCAAGAGGCTGCAGTTTGGCTTCCTAGACTTGAATTTGGAGTTACACTACAAACTCTCTACAGGGCCAGCCAGTAGTGTAAATGCTTAACCAGATTTCCTCCACTGTTGAATAAGTTCTGACATGGCCCAACCTGCCAGTCTAGCATGGCAGTGAGGCATTTTGGTCTAAAACAGCCTGCTGAAGCAGAAGAAGCAGGAGACAGGGAAATTCCCCGACCCAGGCATGTGCAGAGTGACTACTGATATAATCTAATATAAATTTTTATTATAGGATCATTATAATAAATTTAAGTTGTGGTTTTACCCTCCCTCCTTGGGCTTTCAAGGAGGATTCTGGGTAAACGCATGCCCAGAAAGGTCCAAGTTATATAAGAGTCATAGATGTCAATCAGGATCTAGGAAGGAGGGCCAAAGAAACAGGAAGAGGAGCGATCTCCTCTTGACAAAATAAAGGAACCTGGGACAAAGGTCTTTGGGGCTGACTGCCCTTGGCATCCTGCTCTCCCTCCTGAAAGTGTACTTTCCCTTCCAATAAATCTCGCTTGCTTGCAGTTGTGCTGCTGTCTTCAATTCATTGCTGCCAGATGACAAGAATCGAGGTCCCAGAGTTCCAGGGCTCCCTAGAACAGGTAACAGACTGGTTATTGCAGAGATGTGGTTTGGCTTCAGTGGCTCGTTGCCCCAGAGGTCGTATGTCAGAATTCTATCTTTTTTATATAATTCTGGCTATTGTCCTTTTGTAGAGTCTGTCTCTCAGTGGCAATGTATAAGAGAACCAGTTGCTCTGGATCCTCACCAGTACTTGGTATTGTCAACTTGGGAGAGAAGAGAGATTTGTGTGTGTGTTTTTTTCCCCCTCAGGCCATTATAATTGGTGTTTAGTGGTATGCCATTGTGGCTTTAATTTACATATTGCTAATGACTAATTATACTGGGCATCTTTTCATGTCTTTATTTCACATTTGTATATCTCTTTTGGTAAAGTAGCTGTTCAAACTTTTGCCCATTTCTTATTGAGTTGTTTTTTCCTCAGTATTAAGTTTTGAGAGTTATTTATATATTCTAGATATAAGTCTCTTATAAGATATGTGATTTGGAAATATTTTCTCCCAACAAGCAAGTATTGTGGCCTGTATAGAATAGACCAAACCAAGTATGCTCTCAAAGGCTGTTTATTAGCCAGCGGCTGTCCTTCCAAAGGAGCAGCCCCGAAATGCCGAGATACAAGGTTTTTAAGCCCTAAATCCCATTCTTCATTCTATCTTAAACACAAAGGTCTATTTCTCTCCTATTCACTACCTGTCAACCCACTGGTCAGGTGTGCAAGCGGGGAGTACAGAAGCAGAAAGCTTGTTGTTAGAATGTTATGTTCCTATGGGTGATTGCCTATGTTCCCATGAGCAATAGCCAGTATTCTCATGGGCGATGGCCAAACAGTAATTTTCAGCTTATATACAATTGATTATTTTTCATGCCATGCAAGCAAGCAGTGTTACACAGGCTAAAATTGGCAGTTAGTGTCTGAGCTCATCGTTACAAGTTTTATGATTAACAGAATGTAGTTAGGGGTTCCAGAAACTAGGCCTAAGTTATAGACTTCCTTTGTCCAGTTTCAGGTTTTAATTATCCTTTAACCCTTTCACATTTCAGCAGGCTATCACACAAGGTCTTGGGAAGTAAAAATATCTTTTCATTTCTTAGCAGTGTCTTTAGCAGAGCAGAAGTTTTTAATTATGATGAAGTACACTTTATCAATTTTTTTCTTTGATAGATTGTGTTTGCCTATGCCTAAGCAACAGTCATAAAGATTCTCTCCTATGTTTTCTTCTAGAAGTTTTATTTCACATTTATATTTAGGTCTGTGATCTAATCTGAGTTAATTTTTGTATGAGGTGTGAGGAATGAGCCGCAGTTAATTTTTTTTTGGCATATGGATAGTTACATGGAAATAGTGTTCCAGCACCACTTCTTAAAAAGACTATCTTTTCTCCATTGAATTGCCTTTGAATCTTTGGCAAAAATCAGCTAATTTATATTTGTGCCTATTTTGTTCCTTGGGCTTTGTCAAATCAGCTAATTTATATTTGTGCCTATTTTGTTCCTTGGGCTTACTTGATTACTGCAGCTTTATAGTAAGTCTTGAAATCAGGTAGTATAAATCTTAAAACTTTTTCCTTGTTTTCAGAATAGTTTTAGCTATGCTGTTTCTTTTGCTTTTTGCTATAAATTTTAGAGTCAGGTTATTAAGGCTGACAAAAATTATTAACAAAAATTCCTGCTTTTTTTTTTAATTGGGATTGCACTGAATCTACAGATATATTGGGGAGAACTAACAGTTGACAATATTGAGTCTTTCAGTCCATGAACAAGGTATATCTCTTCATTTATTTGGTCTGTTTTGATGTCTTTCATTAGTGTTTTATAGTTGCCAGCATGGAGATCTTGTGCATGTTTTGTTAAATTTATACCTATGTATTTCTTTTTCTGGTGTGGTTACAAATTGCTATTATATAGAAATACAATTGAGTTTTGTATATTGATCTTGTCTCCTGCAGTCTTGAAAACCTCACTTATTAATTCTAGGAGCTTTTTCTGTAGATCCTTGGGATTTTCTATGTAGACAATACTATCAAATGGAACTGGGAACAATTTCATTTCTTCCATTCCAATCTATATGTCTTTTATTTTCTTGCATTATTGCACTGGGTAGGACTTCCAATATGATATTGGATAGGAACAGAGAAAGTAGACAACTTTCCCTTGCACCTGATATTAGGGGAAAGCATTCAGTATTTCATGATTAAGTATGATGTTATTTTTAGATTTTCAACTTCATTGGGTTGAGTAAGTGCCTTTCTAGTCATTGTTTGCTGATAGTTTTCATAAATGAATGTTGTCACATACTTTTTCTTCATGTATTGAGATAATTGCATTATTTTTTTCTTTACTGTTAAGATGCTAAATTGCATTGATTGATTTTCAAGTGTATAACCAGCCTTGCATCCCCAGGATGAACTCCACTTGGAAATGATTATTACACTTTTCATGTACTGCTGAATCCTATTTGATAATTTTGTTGTGGATTTTCCTCTCTATGTTCATGGAAGATACTGGTTTGCAGCTCTTTTTTCCTTGTAATGTCTTTACCTGGCTTTGGTAATACAGTAAAGCTGTCCTCATAAAATAAATTGGGACATGCTCTCCTCTTATTTTTTCAAGAGATTTTGTAGAACTGGTATTATTTCTCTCCTACATGTTTGGTAGCAAAATCATCTGGGCCTGGAGTTTTTGTTGTTGGAAGTTGTTACTGGGGCAAAAAGGGAGTCCATTTGCCTGAGTGCATCTAGGAAGAGATGTGTGCAGGTTTTGCAGCAAAGAAAGTAAGGTTTATTTAGAGAATTGCAAGTCCTGGAGACACAGGCGAGCTATTGCTCTCAACAACCTAGCTCCCCAGGCAGCTCAGGAGGACAGATTATATAGGGAAAAAGCAGTAGTCATGGAAATAGGGAGTTGGAGCCGTGTGTGCTACTGATTGGACAATTGGAAAGAGATGAGGTAATTGATCATTGTGTCCGTTTCTGGAATCAGCCATTGTGTCATCCTGTCTGGTTCCGTCGCCAATGGGGTTGTTCTGCCTCAATTAGCCTGGGGCTGAAACACACTAAAACCAAGATACTATCTTTAGTCTAAAGTCTAACCAAAATATCGTCCTCATGATTATAGATCTAAGGCTCGTTTAACCTTAAGTCCTAATGTTACTGAACTCAGGCCTGGCTGCTTGCCACCCATAATCCAAAAATTCATAAGCCAATAACTCGGGAGACAAGAGTTTGGTAGAAGGAAAGCAGGTTTATTCAAGAACCTGCACTCTGTGAAGACAGCAGACTACTGTCACAAAGGCCATCTTGCCTCTTCAGTCTAGGGAGGGGTTATTATCGGGAGAGGGCTGAGTAAGGGATCAGGGAATCTACAAAAGGACAAAGACCCAGGAAGAGGAATTCATCCTAAAGGGGAGGGGTGAGCCAGCATAGTTTTAATATCGTCTTCTCCGGCTTGGCTTGTTTCTCAGGCCACCGGGCGGGGAGGCAAGTGTAACAAAAGAATTAACAAAGAAGGGGTGAGGAGCTCCTCTTTTTGGTGCAGTACCAGTCAGCATGATGAACTCTCCTTCACAGCCTGCTCTGATAAGCAGCCGGGAGCTGGTCAAGCAGAGGTCTGGGGAGGATTTTGTAGTCAATCTTCTGGCATCAAATGGTCTGGGAACTAAGCTCCCTTTGCAATTTGTTTCTAGAGTTCTCAATCGAGCAAGTTGTTTATCTACAAGTTACATATTAGTTAACAAGGCATTTTTATGTACATAAAATATGAGAGTGAGATTGTAAGGACAAAAAGGAAAAAGAATAAAAATGGTTACAATTATAAGACTACAATAAAACCACAATCACAGTTACAATCCCCACTGTCACTTCCTCATTTCCATTTCTACGGAAGTTTTGTTAATCGACCTGTAACGGACTCCTGAGACAATAATTTATCATGAAATCCTTGAACTTGCTGTGAGACGTGGTGTTCAGTTCCTCTAGCTGGAGGAAGAGTTCCAAGGTGCATTTGCTTTCTAGTTACAAGGTCTGTCTACATAGTTTAGTTATATTTACTATGATTATTTTGAATATTCCATAAGGAACCCATAGTAACACTAATACAGTTAAGCTTAACTTTACAGTTCTTCCTAGGACAGGTTTTATTCCTGATAGTAATTAGAGAAAAAGGCTATATTAAAGAATAAAGCCCGTGTGTGATTATTGTGTGGTTACAATTCTCATTACGTTGTGACCAGAATAACCAGACTCAACCTGAGTGCTTTGATTATAGAGGCAGTTTATTAGCCGGCGGCTGTCCTTCCAAAAGAGCAGCCCCGAAATGCCGAGATACAAGGTTTTTAAGCCCTAAATCCCATTCTTCATTCTATCTTAAACACAAAGGTCTATTTCTCTCCTATTCGCTACCTGTCAACCCACTGGTCAGGTGTGCAAGCGGGGAGTACAGAAGCAGAAAGCTTGTTGTTAGAATGTTATGTTCCTATGGGTGATTGCCTGTGTTCCCATGGGCAATAGCCAGTATTCTCATGGGCCAAACAGTAATTTTCAGCTTATATATAATTGATTATTTTTCATGCCACGCAAGCAAGCAGGGTTACACAGGCTAAAATTGGCAGTTAGCGTCTGAGCTCATCGTTACAAGTTTTATGATTAACAGAATGTAGTTAGGGATTCCAGAAACTAGGCCTAAGGTATAGACTTCCTTTGTCCAGTTTCAGGTTTTAATTATCCTTTAACCCTTTCACATTTCAGCAGGCTATCACATTCCCCACTGGTTTTCAGGCATATATCAAATCTTTGATTTCCTATAAACTGGGGGCAACTGAGGTACCCCTGTTACTTGAGTAGATAATACCATTAATTTAACAGCCTGGACTCTCTGTTTAATATAATTTATAAGGCAATTCACTATACATGGTCTAAACAGCAGTCCTAGAAAAGCCAATATTAAACGTCCAGCAATAGATGACAATAATGTCGTTAACTAAGGGGCTGCATTAAATAAACCTTCATACTATGACTGACCTTGTAGTAGTTTTTAGTCCCATTTAACCGATGTGGGTTGATGAGGATTGGCAACTACACAAGCTGCAAGTAAAAATATTAAACCCATGAAAGTCTTAATTTGAGGGGATTTCCAGTGGGCATTGCTTTCCATCTCTGGTCAGGATCCGGAGGCTGGGCCGCTTTGAGTCAGGTGTGATGGATCCAATGGCGTCGTCCAGCAACCTTAACCGCTGTTGGTGTGGTCAAGATGACAGGAACCGGGCCTTCCCATCGAGGCTCAAGAGCAGCAGGTTGCACTTTCTTTATCCAGACCCAGTCCCCTGGGTGATAAGAGTGGGGCTGGAAGGAGAAGTTCTTATCTTCACTGGTGGCCGACACCAGATGATTTACATCTCTTCGGGCTAATTGTAAAGCCTGCAAAGACTTAAGCAAGGACAGATTATGTACTTCTATTTCTTTTCTACTTCCTAGTTTGGGCAGTAAAGGGAGTGGACGCCCAAACATAATTTCATAAGGCGTTATTCCTTTTACATAGGGGGTACATCTAGCATGGAGAAGTGCAAAGGGAAGGAGGCTTACCCAATTTTCTCCAGTTTCTAATTTATACTTAGTCAATGTTTCTTTTAAAGTCCTATTCATCCTTTCTACCTGGCCTGAACTCTCTGGTTTGTAAACACAATGCAAATTCCATTCTATTCTTAGTAATTTTGCCATAATTTGACTAGTTATAGCGATAAACGCTGGGCCATTGTCGGACCCTAATGTTATGGGCAGGCCAAATCTCGGAACTATCTCTGATACTAATTTCTTAGCTACTACTTGTGCAGTTTCATGCTTAGTGGGATAGGCATCAGTCCATCCAGAGTATGTGTCAATAAAAACTAATAGGTACTTAAATCCAAAAGTTCCAGGCGTAACCTCTGTAAAATCAAGCTCCCAGTGCTCTCCAGGTCTCTTTCCCCTGAGTCTCACTCCTTGTTCCGTGGAGGTCCTTCCTTGGTTTACTTGTGCACATACTGCACACCTATTAGCCATGTCCTTGGCTAAATTTTCAGTCCTGGAACATAATAATCCCTTTTCAATAGTTCAATTAACTTGGTTCCTCCTAGATGGGTGGACTGGTGTGTTAAGTCCACTAAGGTCTTTCTCAAAGCCTGAGGAAGGAGCGGTCTTCCATCAGGGAGCATTCTCCATCCTTGTTTTCCCTCTTTTCCTCTCAGTCTTTCGCTTAATTCCAAGTCGAACGGGGTATATTCAGGCCTTTTTTCAAAGGCCAGGGGAAGCTTTAAAGGCAAGATGTCTACGGGCCCCACTGGTTTTCTGGCAGCATCCTTTGCTATCTGATCTGCAAAGGAATTTCCTTGTGTTACTTCAGTCTCTGCGTTTTGGTGTCCAGGACAATGAATTATGGCTACTCTTTTTGGTAGCCAAGTGGTTTCTAACAGGGCTAAGATCTCTTCTCTATTTTTAATTTCTTTGCCTCCTGATGTTAAAAGTCTTCTTTCCTTATATAAAGCTCCATGTACGTGGGCAGTAGCAAAGGCATATCTACTGTCAGTATAGATGTTTACAGTCTTATTCTTTCCCCACCGTAAAGCTTGTGTTAAGACTATAAGTTCAGCCCTCTGTGCCAATGTCCCATGGCTTAGAGCCTGTGCCCATATCACATCCCTGACTGTTACTACGGCTGCCCCGGCATACCTTACTCCGTCGGATACAAAACTGCTTCCATCGGTAAGTAATACCGCATCCGGATTAGGCCACGGCTCATCCTTCAAGTCTGGCCATAGCCCAGTTACCTGCTCAAGGTGCTGAACACAGTCATGCAATGGAGCCTGCGGGTCATCATCCGGGAGCAGCATGGTGGGGTTCAGGGCTGCAGTTTTCAAAAACTGGGTCTCAGTCACAAATAGTTGGAACGGCTTTTCTAAGTCTGGCAGAGCCAAAGCGGGGGCTGAGGTCAAGGTCTGCTTTAAGGCTTCAAAGGCCTGATGTTGTTCCGTGCCCCAGCTCAGTCTGTCTTCCTTTCCTCCTGTGCTAGTGTACAGGGATTTAGCTAGATCAGCAAATCCAGGAATCCAGAGATGGCAATAATCTACCACCCCTAGAAACTCCCACATCTGCCTCTTAGTCTGTGGGGTAGGGATGCCAAGTATTGCCTGGATCCTGCTGGGTGAGAGCTTTCGGGTCTCTCTTTCTAAGTTATATCCCAGGTACCTGGCCTGCCAAGTGGAAAGCTGAGCCTTTTGGGCAGACATCCGATACCCTTTCCTTTGTAGTTCTTGTAACAAATCCTTTGTCGCTTGTTGGCATTCTTCCTTCGTCTCAGCAGCTAGCAGTAAATCATCCACATACTGCAAGAGTGTGACCTTCGGATGTTGTTGTCTATACTCAATCAAGTCTTTTCCTAATGCCTCATCAAACAATGTGGGGGAATTTTTAAATCCTTGTGGCAACCTAGTCCATGTTAGTTGTCCCGAAAACATTCCATCCGGATCCTCCTATTCAAAATGGACCAGCAGTTTCTGTTAAAACTGAGTAAGTTGCACCAGTATCAACTAAAAAGTTCACAGGTTTGCCCCCTACTTGCAAAGTTACCTTGGGCTCTCAGGGGCTCATTAGATAAGAGCCCTGACACCCCTATTCATCTTCTAAAGGAATGAGGGGCCTTTTTTCTTCTTTCTCCTTAGAATTCTTCCCTTTTTCAGGGCACTCATTTTTCCAATGGCCTTTCTTCTTGCAAATAGCACATTGGTCTCTTCCTAGCCTGGGTTTTCTATTTTGGCCTTCTTCGTTGCTAGGTCCCCTTCTATTGTTAGGGATTTTTTTTCCAAGGAGGTCGGTTTCCTTGTTGTCCCACAAACATGAACTTCTGCACATCGTCCCTATTGTTAAATACCTTCTGTGCTATCTCTAATAGCTTGGATAAATTCTCTCCCTCAAAATCTTCCAATCCCTGTAACTTCTTTCTAATGTCAGGGGCTGACTGGCTAACAAAGGCCAAATTAATGGCTCTTCTATTGTTGAGGTCCTCTGGGTCAATAGGTGTATATAAGCCGTAAGACTCTAATAGTGTTTCCAAGAATGCTGCAGGTGACTCATCCTTAGTCTGAATTACTTCACTTACCTTGGACAGATTTATTGGTCTACGTGCAGCAGCCCGGAGTCCCTGTAACAGAAACTGGCGATACCTTAGGAGAGCCTCCTTACCTTGATCTGTATTTGGATCCCACTGGGGACGTTGAGTCGGTAACACAGCCAGTAACCTGGTTAAGTCTGCTGTGGGCTGCCCATTTGGGTCTGTTACTCCTCTAGCCACCTCCCGTAAAATTCTTTCCTTTTCTTCAGTAGTGAATAAAACCTGTAAAAGCTGCTGACAATCATCCCAAGTGGGCTGGTGGGTAAAGAAAATAGATTCCAGAAGGCAGGTTAATCCTTGTGGTTTTTCTGAGAAGGATGGCGTTTGCAATTTCCAATTATATAAATCACTAGTACTGAATAGCGAGTATATGACAGTAGGTTCACCCCCACCTCCCGGAACCACCTTTAGTGGGGCCTGAACAGAAGCCAGTTCCTTTAGGGAGGTTGAATCAGGGGAAGGTGGCCTACGACCCCTGGACCGGGTTACAGGAGGTTCTGGTCCTTCCGGAGGAGGACGTCTACCCCGTCACCATTATAGGGTGGTGGATACCAATCATCTTCTGAGGGAGGCCCCTGTAACACCGGTGGGGGCTTCTTGAGGTCTCGTGGTATAGCTGCCATCACAGTAACAGGGGCACGACTACAATTCTGTAAGTACTTAGGGGCATCAGAAACAATGTCAATCCATACATCAATATAAGGAATTCGGTCAGGATGCCCAGGGTTCCCATAAACAACACTTCGAACCCGGAATGCAGTCTGCATATCAAATGATCCCTCAGAGGGCCATCCTACTCCGAAGGTTGGCCAATCTAATTGACAAAACCGCTGCAAATCAAAAGAGGTTACTGAAGCGCCATAAGCCTTTGCCCTGTGGCAAAAATCTTTAAAATGATTGAGCATGCCCTGAAGTGGCGTAAGTTTACCCTGTGATTGCCCCATAGTTCCACAATGAAGCACACAAAGCAAAACAGACACAGACTAACAAACCAGGAACAGGACTGAGAAAACTGTCGTCACAGTCTCAGCCGACCGCCGACTTACCTGTCGCGTCCAACGTCCGCACAGTCCCTTCGGCCCTTAACCAGGACTGCCTCAGCACTCCCTGGATCTTGCTCCACAGAGTGGGAAACCATGGCGGTGGGCTAGGGCAAATGCCCCAGAGGCCTCCCCAACCGCAAATGGCTTGTCGCCCCGGTGCACAGACCAATTGTCCTAACCACGAGAAGATCTCTCTGGGGCCTCCAAGTGTTGTGACCGGAATAACCAGACTCAACCTGAGTGCTTTGATTATAGAGGCAGTTTATTAGCCAGCGGCTGTCCTTCCAAAGGAGCAGCCCCGAAATGCCGAGATACAAGGTTTTTAAGCCCTAAATCCCATTCTTCATTCTATCTTAAACACAAAGGTCTATTTCTTTCCTATTTGCTACCTGTCAACCCACTGGTCAGGTGTGCAAGCGGGGAGTACAGAAGCAGAAAGCTTGTTGTTAGAATGTTATGTTCCTATTGGTGATTGCCTGTGTTCCCATGGACAATAGCCAGTATTCTCATGGGCCAAACAGTAATTTTCAGCTTATATACAATTGATTATTTTTCATGCCACGCAAGCAAGCAAGGTTACAGAGGCCAAAATTGGCAGTTAGCGTCTGAGCTCATCGTTACAAGTTTTATGATTAACAGAATGTAGTTAGGGATTCCAGAAACTAGGCCTAAGGTATAGACTTCCTTTGTCCAGTTTCAGGTTTTAATTATCCTTTAACCCTTTCACATTTCAGCAGGCTATCACAATTACACTAAGGCTTAATGTTTAAAGGAGGTGGAAGGATAAGGGTGATAAAAAGCAAGCAAGTCATAATGCCATTATCTGGGCAAAACCAGCTTGATCAGAGAAGACAAAAAAACTATATTAAAAAAATGAAGTTTGTGTGCAGTTACATGTGTTGCATATGAAACATCTAAACTTGTAAAGGATTTTTATGAGTTTATTTGAGCCAAAACTAATGACAGTTGCTGGGAAGCAAAATCTCAAATGCTCAAGAGAATGATGGGTTTTGGTTTCTTTTATGCATTTGGAATTAAGGAGGGAAGGTAAGGAAGATTACATGAAGGTGGGAGAAAGCATATGGGGATCAGATTACAAAGTAGTTGAGAGAGTTAAGATTATGTGCTCTCAAGGGACCAGCCAAGATGGCATAGAGGCTAAATGCTGTACATGGCTCCTCTCGCAACTATACCAAAATCACAACGAAACTACAGAGTAACTATAACTGACAGTCACTTCAGGTCTAGCTAAGCAGAAGTCCTACAACTGGGGACATACATGAGAAGAGGCAGGTAGGAGGGGCAGAAATGTGAAATGGCCAGTCCCACAACAGCATGTGGCAGTCAAAATCGAGAGGGTTATCTTGGCTGCAGAGTCCCCTCCCCTGCTGTGGAGCAAGGGGTCCCAGCCCCACACTGGGCTCCCCAGCCTAGGGTTCCAGTGTGGGGAAGAAAAGTCCCCACAGCCTCTGGCTGTGAAAACTAGTGGATGCATGAGATAAGGGCTATGGCAGTCATAGACATTCCTCTTAAAGGGCCCACACCCAGCCTTACTCGCTGATGGATTCACGCTCTCTGAGCTCCAGCATTAGGATAGCTGCTCAAGGATCACCTGGGACATATGGGGAGACACCAAGTTGTCGGGCTTTAGGGTAAGGGCTGGAGGAGCAGTATTCCCCTGGACAGAAGTACTGGCATTATCCATTGTTTCTTGATAGAGCCCTTCCCATTCCCATCATGCAGACACAGGTGGCCGCCATTCCTCAGTCTCCACCAACCTGGATAACACAGGTTGCTCCACCCAGAGGATTCCCTGAGACTCCACTTCTCCCAACTTGTGGCCCACCCTAGCTGCCTCCAGTGGTTTATTCCATACAAATGGCCTGGCTTGGCTCATGCAGCAGACTTTCCTAAAATCTCTCAAAGGCTCACAAAACCCGAAGAAGCAGCATCTGCCTCAATGTGCCCCCTACCTCTTACTGAATAGCGTCAAGACTGGCACTAGCAGCAGCCAGCCTCAATTCCTGGCTTGGCCTCTCAAAGCACCTATAATAAGCCCAGCACGAGTGGCGACCATCTGTGGATTGCTTGGTGATTCTTACCAGATGGCTCCAGAAGTGCACAGGCTGTGGCTGAACTTGGCCTGCAGCTGGACCCCTCCCAGGAGGCCCTTGGGCCGGCACACCCAGTGGCCAGCTTCGACCAGCACACTGGAGCTGGAGCACCACCCAGGGCTGTATCTGAGGTGGACACATCCGAAGGGCAGACTAGACAGGCAACAGAGCCCCGCTAAAGTGAATCCTGCTCCATAGGGTCAGTACCTCACTGGCTAATCCTCACAACCGATCAGCCCAAGAGTCAATTCTTCTCATCGATGTGCAAACAGCAACTGAGGCTCAACTACAAAAGGAGAGCATACAAAACTCACACAAGGGACACAGCTTGAGCACCTCACTCAACTGACCAGGGAAGACTGTGCCACTGAGTCCTACAGACACCTATTAAATAAAGCCACTCTACTGAGACTGGGAGACTTAAGAGCCCTACCTAATACATAGAAACAAACATACGGAAGCAACCAAAATGGGGAGACAAACATGTTCCACATGAAAGAACAGAACAAAGCTCCAGAAAGAGAATGAAACAAAGTGGAGACAAGCAATCTAACAGATGCGGAGTTCAAAACACTGGTTATAAAAATGCTCAATGAACTTAGGGGAATAGTAGATGAACTCCGAGAACTTTTATAGAGAGATAGAAAACATTAAAATGGAGATAGAAAACCAAAAAGGGAACTAGTTAGAAATGAGGAATACAAAATCTGAGATGAAGAGTACATTAGAGGAAATCAATAGATTGAATGAAGCAGAGGATTGAATCAGTGATTTAGATGATGGAGTAGTGAAGGACACCCTATAATAACAGCAACAAGAAAAAAGAATCCAAAAAAATAAGGATAGTTTAAGAGGCCTCTGGGACAACATCAAGTGCAATAACATTTGCATCATAGGGGTGCCAGAAGGAGAAGAGAGAGAACAAAGAATTGAAAACCTATTTCAAGAACTATGACTGAAAACTTCTCCAACCTGGCGAAGGAAGTAGACATACAAGCCCAGAAAGTGCATAGAGTCCTAAACAAGATGAACCCAAAGAGGCTCACACCAAGACACGTCATAATTAACAGTTAAAGAGAGAATCTTAAAAGCAGCAAGAGAAAAGCAATTAGTTACCTACAAGGGAGGTCCTATAAGACGACTGTCAGCCGATTTTTAAACAGAAACTTTACAGGCCAGAAGGGCTTGGCACAAAATTTTCAAAGGGATGAAAAGCCAGACCTTCAGCCAAGATTACTCTACCCAGCAAAGCTATCATTTGGAATTGAATAAAGAGCTTCCTAGACAAGAAAAAGCTAAAGGAGTTCATCACCAAGCCAGTATTACAGGATATGTTGGAGGGACTTCTTTGAAAAGAAGAAAAAAAATATGTATCAAAAGTCTAAATAAAGAATGGCAATACATATTTATCAATAAGAACTTCAAATGAAAAAGAATTAAATACTCCAATCAAAAGATAAGGTGGTTGAATGGATAAGAAAACAAGACCCTTACATGCTGCCTACAAGAGATTCACTTCAGATTAAAAGACACACAGACTAAAAGTAATGAGACGGAAAAAGATATTTCATGGTGGACCTAGATGGTATTGTGATGAGTGGAGTAAGTCAGAGAAAGACAAATGCCATATGATTTCACATACATGTGGAATCTAAAGAGCAAAATAAATAAACAAACAAAAAAAGAAACAAATTCATAGATACATAGAATATTTTGAGGGTTACCATATGAGGGGGGGTTGGGGGAGTAGGTGATAAAAGGGGAAGGGATTAAGAAATACAAAATGGTAGTTACAAAATAGTCATGGAGATAGAAAGGATATCATAAGAAATATAGCCAATAATATTGTAATAACTATGTACACTGTCAGATGGGTACTAGATTTATTGGGGTTATCACTTCATGAGATATACAGATGTCTAATCACTATGTTGTATACCTGAAACTAATATAATATTGTATGCCAACTACAATTGAAAAATTAAAAAGGAAGAAAAAGATTATGTGCTCTCTTGAGGGGTCTGAAAGAGTGGTCACTTATTAAAAGGATAGGTCTGAAAAGAGGTATTTCAAAGGTGTGTTAACCTAGGTGCACAGAAACAATGGTCAGGGCTAGCTTAAGGCAAAGATAACCTTTTACTAGGGAAATTATAGGCCTGAGGCATGACTACCCACTGTGACCTGCCCAGTTAGGAATTTATGATCAGATCACCTTGTGAAGTTACTTTCTGTAGAACCTCGTTTTCACCCACAGAAGGCTTTTAACTATAAATTCAATTTCTTTAATAGATTTATGTGATTTTGTAATTTTTAATAGGAACTATATATTTGGTCTTTTTTTCCATTTCTGGCACAGAGTTCCTAAAACCCCTGGAATTTTCTAAGTGATAAGAGCCGTAAAGGTGTCAGAATTATTGGTGTGGAAAAGCCCTCCCCTGACTCCACATTGGAACTGGGTCCAGGACTCTTCCTTTATACAGAATTACTCAAGTTACCTATTTCTTCTTGAGTGAGCTTGGATAGTTTAAGTCTTTCAAGTAATTAGTCCATTTCATCTGCATTGTCAAATATATTGTAGAATTGTTCACATTATTCTCTTATCCTTTTAATTTGAGTAGAGTCTATAGTGATGTCTCCATTTTCATTTCTGGTATTGGTAATTCATCACTTGTCCCTTTTTCTCTTGATCCTGACTATAAGTTTATTAATTTTATTGATCTTCTCGAAGAACCAGCTCTTGGTTTCACTGACCTCTTTTTTTCTGTTTGTTCAACTGATTTCTGCTTTTATCTTTATTATTTCCTTCTTTCTGCTAGCTTTGGTTTAGTCTGCTCTTCTTTTTCATTTTCTAAAGGCAAAGCTTAGATTTTGATTTGAGAGCTTTTATCTTTTCTAATACAAGCATTTAATGCTATAGTTTCTCTTTAGGCAGTGGTAACCTAGAGCCAGCTTGAAGCAATTTGTAACTGTCAATTGTGCCTCTTCCCAGCCTTGTGTTCAATTATGTCATCTCGGTACCTTGAAATCGGCTGGGGTAGGAGTACTTACACCACAGAAATCAGAAAATACTATAAATTAGGGATATTCCGCCCCAATCAGAGAGCTTGTTGTTAAACAATTACTAATAACCAACACCTCCAAGCACTGCTTTAGCTGTCTCCCACAAATATTGATATGTTGTATTTTCATTCAGTTTAAAATATTCTCTTATTTCCATTGAGATATTTTTCTTTGACTCATCAGTTATTTAAAATGTGTTGTTTACTTTCCAAATACTTGGGGAATTTTTCAGATATCTTCCTGTTGCTGATTTCCAATTTAATTTCATTATGGTCAGAGACATATTTTGTATGGTTTTCTATTATTTTAAATTTAAATTTAAGTTTCCTTCATGGCCCAAAATATAGCCTCTCTTGGTGGATTTTCCATGTGTACTTGAAAAGTATTATTCTGATGCTGAGTCAGTAGAGTGTTCTATAGTGTCAATTAGGTCAAGGTGGTTAATAGTGTTGTTCAGGTTTACTAAATTCTTGCTGATTTTTGTCTGCATGTTCTGTTGATTACTGAGAGAATAGTTTTTAACTTTCTAAGTATAATTGTGAATTTGTCTATTTCTCCTTTTAGTTTTGTGAACTATAAAAAAGATACTGTAACAAATTATAAATTCCTAACTGGGCAGGTCACGGTGGATAGTCATGCCCCAAGCCTATAACTTCTTTAGAGAAAGGTTTTTAAGCAAGTCCTGTCTATTGTTCTTGTACATCTAGGGGAGAATACCTTTGAAACGCCAGAAGTAATACTCCTGGAAGGCTTGACTACTCTCAAGAGAGCACATAATCTTAATTTATCTGTATTCAATCCCCAGCTTGCTTCCTCCTCCCCACTTCATGTAAACTTCCTTACATTCCTTCCTTAATTTCAGATACATAAAAGGAGCTGCAAACTGCCATTCACAGAAGCATTTGAGATCTTGCTTCCCAGCAATTGTCATCAGTTTTGGTTCAAATAAATTCATAAAAATTCTCTACAGGTTTGGATGTTTCTTATGTTATAAGTTCTATCAGTTTCTTCATGTATTTTGAATCTTTGTTCTTAAGTGCATATACATTTAAGATTGTTATAAATTCTTGTTGGAATGACCTTTTTTTCATTCTGTAAAGTCTCTCTTTATTTCTAATAGCATTGCTTGTTATGAAATCTAGTTTATCTAATATTAATATAGCCATTAGTATTTTCATTGAATAGATTTTTCAATTGTTTTATGTTTAACCTATTTATATCATTATTTTTAAAGTGGATGTTTTATAAACAGAATGTACTTGGGCCTTTTTTAATCTAATCTGATCATCTGTCTTTAATTGGTGTGTTTAACCCATTTACATTTGATATCATTATTATAAGTAGATTCAAGTCTACCATTTTATTATGGGGGTTTTTTTGTTCTCTCAGTTCTATGTCCCTTTTTTATCCCTTTTTCATCTACTGTTTTGGGTCATCTGATATTTTTTAGTATTGCATTTTAATTTACCTGTTGGCTTTTGGGCTATAACATTTTACATTTTTTTTCAGGAGGTGTTCTAGGGATTATGATATACATACCTAACCTTTCGCAATCTACTTAGATTAATATTTTTACCATTTGAAGTAAAATGTATAAGGCTTACAACCATATAAGTCCCTTCATCCCCTTTTGTATTATACTTGTCATATATACTACACCTATATATACGGAACACCCAACCAGACAATGTACTAGGTTTTGCTTTAAACACTTAATGCATATTTTAAATAACTGAAGAAGAGAAAAACTATTAAATATATTATCTAGATATGTACCATTTATTTGTGGTGTTCTTCCTTATTCCTGAAGTTACAAGTTTCCCTCTGGTATTATTTTCTTTCAGCTTAAAGAAACTTCCTTTACCATTTCTTGGAGAGCAGGTCTGATGGCAATATAGTCTCATAGTTTCCCTTTGCATAAGTATATCTTCATTTTGCTATTACTTCTGAAGGACTTTTTTTCCACTGGAAATAGAATTCTGGGATGACAGTATTTTTCTTTAAAGACTTTAAAGATGTCATTCAATTGTCTTCTGGCTTCTCTGTTTCTGATGAGAAATCCAGTCATTTGAATTGTAGCTCTCCTATATGAATTTTCTGGCTACCATAAAGAGGGTTTTCTTAATCTTTGATCTTTAAAAATCTGATTGTTGTCTGTGCACAGTTCTATTGAGTTCATCTTGGGGTTTGCTGAGCTTTTTGAATCTGTAAATATGTGTCTTTCACTAAATTCGGAGAGTTTTTATCCATTATTTCTTCAAAGGTATTTTTTGCACCAAATTTATTTTCTCCTTCTTTCTAAGACTTTAATGACATAAATATTAGACCTTTTGATATTTTCCCACAGGTCACTGAGGCTCTGTTTATTGTTTTTTAATTCTTTTTTTCTCTATGTTCATTAGACTAAAATGTTGGAAGCCAGCCGACAAAGTAATTGAGGGTACCTGAAAAGGGGAGCATGGACTGAGGAAAAGAAAGAAGACAGACAGAATTGCAGGAGGGAGCACAGATTCAAGCTGTGTCCCCGAGTTTATTTAGAACACACTATTTATAGCATTACAATAAGAAAGACGGTAGTCAAGAAACAAGGTTAGCTAGATTACTTATCTAGTAGAACAATGATGTTCTCACAACTCAGAACTCTTACCCGTCATCGGTACGTGCATTCCATCATGCACGCCCTGTCTTAGGTTGTCCAGTCTCTGAGAGAGTCTTACCCGTCTTTGACTACCAGCCCCCGCGGGAGGGAGATGTCTATCTTTCAAGCCATATATCAAAGCCTTACATGATGTAGGTTGGCCTGAAGTTTTATCATGGCACCAATGAAGTATTTTAGTAGAGAAGGAAGCAGGCACAAAACAACAATTACATAGGCTCCTATAGTCAAGACAGAAGCAGCTAGCTGATAGAAGGAAGATCATGAGGGGACAAGGCCCTTAAGGTGATCCAAAAATTAAGTGGCCAATTTTTCAGCATCAAATTGCAGAGGTTTAGCATTTTTAAGTCCTTGTATTTCTTTATGCAGGTTAATTAAATCTAAGGATACAATAGCATTGTGCCATATGCCTTTTAAATGATATTTTACTCGATCCCAGTCATGACTGGTCTAGATGTGACACAGATCCAATGATATTTTACATGATATTCTAGTTGAGATCTAATTTTTAGACCCTGGACCTCATCACCCAGGTATTCCACTGTCTTATACAGAGCATCTAACTTTTGTTCTAATTTTCTATCTATATTTTTCTGTGTTCCCAAGGCTAAAGTAACATTTCTAGACAAATCATTGACATAATGAGCAGTTTGTACAGTTTGTGTAAGAGCCACCTTAGCGGTGGCAGCAGTAGCTATAACAGATACAATAGCAAGTATTCCTGCAACAATTAATCCAATCACCCTCCTCATAGATGGCATGTCCAGCAGCGATGTGTTGTTCACTTTCACAATGACATCTGGTCCTTGCTATATGATCGGATGTAAGAGAGGTGGGTCAGGAAAGTATGTCCAGTAAACTGCACCTTCAGCTGTCATCGCCAGGCTCAGCAAGATCAAGGTTAGGGTCATCCCGCCGGGTGTCTGATGGAGCGGTGAAACGGATCAACCTCTCTGGCAACCACCTGGCATTCTTTACATCCTGTGGAAAAACACAAACATGCCCTCGTCCCCATATTAATATCTGGTCGGGGCCATGTCGATTAGTTTTGAGCATCAGAAATTCAGTTTTTTGAGCATCAGAAAGAATTTTGGAGAAACTGGGTAGGTCTCCCCCTTTTTTATTTGATTTTTTGATTTTTGAGGGCATCACGGCATCTTTTTGCCATGTTTGTTCGACTAGTTGGATAACATTTCCCGCATGGACTTTCCCGGCAGGGCAGCAGCCACAGCAAGTCCCTTCGTGTATGACAGCCCTATGTCAAAACACAACCTAACATAATCACTTAAGTCTTCTTTCTTTCTAAAGGGTCTGATTGTTGTTTGATAGGCAGAATTTGCATTTTCATAAGCCAGCTGTTTTACCAGCAGAGAACTGGCTTCCAGGTTCCCTAAAAGCCGTGAAGCAGCCTGCTGCAGCCCTTGTTGCAACCCTGTTTGAGGCATTGGTTTCTGATTAATCCAAAGGGGTGTGCAAGTTGGTCCAACAGGGGCAAAACTCACAGGAGGGGGATCTAAGCCTGCAATTATAGTTGGAGTCAGCCTTACCCCTGACCTCGGTGGATCCTGAGGAACTTTAAAAATTGGCACTTTTAAGGGCTGAGGCCCCATGGCCAGCTTTTGCATCTGCAAAGACAAATTAGTCAATTTCTGTTTTAATTGTTCAACCTCTTCTTCCTCATGATATTTAGCTGTCTCATCCTCTAACTGAGCAGTATCTCCTGGATCTAAAGGTTCCTCATTCTCATCAAAAAAGAGGGAAGTAAAAGGAGGCGGTGGAGCAGCGGGTGCAATATCAGGATTAGGTGGAGCCTCAGGGCCAGTAAAAGCATCCTTGCCTTGTTCCTGCCATTGAGTTCTCTCGTGTCTGGGATCTAAGCAATCCCTTATCAATGTCCATAATCCAGAAGTATCTACTGGCACTTTACTCGGCCTATAGGCATCATAATAGTCTTGTAACTTTTGTCCTACCCTTTTCCAGGTTTCTAAATCTACAGTCCCTTCTTCCGGAAACCAGGGACATACTTCTTCTACAAATTGCAAAAACTTAGTTAATTGTTGCTGGCCCACTTTGGCCCCTCTTACTCTAAGCATATTCTTAAGCATATGTACAAAAAGCAGCCGGCTATTTCCTTGGCCCATTTTTACTTCTTTAAGTTTCTGTTTCAGTTTCTATATTACAATACTCCTGCATACTTACGGTTGGCCGCCTACAGGACTCTTAGGCCCCTCAGATTCCGTGTGCACACACCTTACTCCGCTGCACGTCCTAGCTGTTATCCCCCATTTTCAGGTCCCTGTTCAGGCACCACTTGTCGGAGCCAGCCGACGAAGTAACTGAGGGTACCTGAAAGGGGGAGCATGGACTGAGGAAAAGAAAGAAGACAGACAGAATTGCAGGAGGGAGCACAGATTCAAGCTGTGTCCCCGAGTTTATTTAGAACACACTATTTATAGCATTACAATAAGAAAGACGGTAGTCAAGAAACAAGGTTAGCCAGATTACTTATCTAGTAGAACAATGATGTTCTCACAACTCAGAACTCTCTGCTAAACTGTAGCAAAGAATTTGCAGTGATTGCTATGTGAACAGTTACCTCCTGGTTTTTCCCAGCGCTTTACAATCTCAACTTCTTACATTGTTGCCAAGTACACAAATATCCTTGTTCCTTGTTATACGATTTCACATGTCCATAAGTGACTCCCCACACTAAAAAATGTCTGATTGTTCATTGACTGTTTCCTGTTATCCCTATTCCACTGTTGAGCTAATGCAGTGAATTTTTTTATTTTAGTTATTACATTTTTTTACTTCTAAAAGTTTCTATTCTGCCAAGAATATCGATCTCTCCATTCAATACCTTTACCAAGGAACATAGTTATAATAGCTGCTTTAAAGTTTGTCTAATAATATCTGATAATATCAATATCTAAGTCATCTTGTAACTGTACATCAATTTCATTTCTTTAGCATGTGTTTTGCTTTAATTCAAGCTAGCTTTGTTTAGTTTTATAGAACTCTGACTCACTATGATTCACTATGACCCTTCTACCTGTACACATACCATATGTCCACTCCCTTAATCATTAAGCTGTTAGTACAGTAGGTTCTGGTAAGTGCCAAACTCACTTAAGAATAAAGCTTCAGGTGTGTCAACTATGACCGAGATACAATTACTAAACCTCAAACTAGAATAAGGTTTTAGTCAAACAAAGATAATAGCTTGGCCTCTATTACGATTCGGCTCCAGACTCATGAAAGCAGAACAACCCCACAGATCAAATCCCCCGGAAACCAGACAGAACAGTGCCATGACTGACATCAAGACCTAATACTATGATCAATTGCCCTCTACCTTAGCCCCGACTAATCAGTAGAGTCCACAACCCCAAATCCTATAGTAACCATGATTAATGATTTTTCCCTTGGATAACCCAGGCACTAGAGGCCATCAGGGAACCAGGTTTTTGAGAGCTCTAGCTCACCTGCATCTCTGGACTAGGCACTAATTCCTTATATAAATTTTTACTCTTTGCTCTACTCTCTTGCTCATGTCTTGTTTGGCTTAGATGCATGCAGTCAAATGGGCCCTTTGAATCTCAGGACTGGATTCAAGTTTTGGCTCCCCTCCCAATCTATATGCTATTATTAACTTTACAGACTCTTCAGGTACTTTGTTGCATTTTGCATTTTGTTCAGAGTTTTTAGTTGTAATCAGCGGGAAAGACAGGCTGTATTGGGCTTCTCAGAAGTCATTGTTAAATTTTAATAATATGTCTTCCACCTGTTCTCTTTGAAAGCAACCACCATGCTGTGAGGAAACCCAAGCCACATGGTGAGGCCACATGTAGGAGTTCCAGCTGATAATTACATCAGTCACCAGGAATGTGAATAAGGAAGCCTTCAAGATGACTTCAATTCTATCACAACCTGACTATAAGCACATGAGAGATCCCAAGTAAGAACAGCCTCACCTAGGTAACCCCCAGAACCATTAGAGCTATTACTAAAATTATTGTCAATATGTTAAGCCTCTAAATTTGGTGATGATTTGTTACTAGCAATAGGTATCCAGAACAGATGTTGGGCGCAAGAATGGGGTGCTGCTGAAACGAAAACCAAAAATATGTGCCATTGGCTTTAGGACCAGGTGTTGGGCAGAAGTCTAAAGGGCCTCAAAGAGGATGTTAGTGAGGACTTAAAGTAAGAAACTGGGAGGGAAAATTATGTATGCACAGGAAATTTTGTTATGTATGTGGTCTCATTATGTAATAGTGGAAACTTTGTTTCTTGCAACAACATGAAAAGTGGAAACATATTTAATAAACTCAAAGATCTAAGGAAATCTCTTGTCAAAATATTGAAAGTACCACCTGACTTCTCGCTGCCTATGATAAAATGCAAGAGGAAAGAGGTAAACGAAAAATGAAATGTTACATATGAATGATCAAGGACTTTCTGAGTCCAAAATAAAGCTGTTTCTTATTCTTAGTCACCACAGATGATTAACAATGCCAAAATTATGAAATGGTTTCTGGGCAGAGATCAAATCCAAGGCATTTAAAAAAAAAACATGGTCTAAAACTTAAGCCAAAAGTATAACTATAAAATTATTTGTTAAAGCTTTAGAAAGATTTAAGGTGGTGCTTCAAACAGACAAAGCCTTTTTAAGAATCTTAAGGGTATGTCTAGCAAAATTTCTCTATTAAGACAACAGGACTTTTAAGAATCTTAAGGACAAGGAGTCCAAGCTAAAGAAGAGATTATTGCAAAGAGATTTATATAGAGATATTTGTCTAATAGATTGGATTATAATTTATACATAGAGTACCCACAATGTTTTTAAATAAATATATATTTATGTGAGCTTGAACTAAAAGGAACAGAAACAATACAAACAAGTGAGAGGAACAGCTGAGCCCCGTCAACCACCAGAAATGTGAAAGATAATGATAAAATGATTGTTAAAGTACAACCAAGATTACTCTACCCAGCAAAGCTATCATTTAGAATTGAAGGACAGATAAAGAGTTTCCCAGACAAGTAAAAGTGAAAGGAGTTAATCACCTCCAAGCCAACATTATAGGAAATGTTGGAAGGACTCCTTTAAGAAGAAAAAAGGAAAAAAGATAAAAAAATATGAAAAATAAAATGGTAACAACTACATATCTATCAATAATTACTTTAAAAGTAAATGGATTAGGTGCTTCAATCAAAAGATAAGGTGGCTGAATGGATAAGAAAAAAGACCCTTACCTATGCTGCCTGCAAGAGATTCCCTTCAGATCGAAAGTAAAAGGATGAAAAAAGATATTTTATGAAAACAGAAACAAACAAAAAAGCTGGGGTAGCAATACTTATACCAGACAAAATAGTCTTTAAAACAAAGGGTATAATAACAGACAAAGGAGGACCCAGTGATCCCACTTCTGGACATTTATCTGAAGAAACCCAAAACATTATTTGAAGGAACACGTGAATCCATGTGTTCATTGAAGCGTGATTTACAAGTCAAGATATGGAGGGAACCTGATGTCCATCGATGGATGAAAAGATAAAGAAGAGGTGATACATATATACAATGAAATGTTACTCAGCCATAAAAAAAGAATGAAATCTTACCATCTGCAACAACATGGATGGATCTAGAGGGTATTGTGCTAAGTGGAGTAAGTCAACAGAGAAAGACAAATGTCATATGATTTCAACTGTATGTGGAATCTAAAAAAAACAAAATAAATGAACAAAAAAAGAAACAGACTCATAGATACAAAGAACACTTTGATGGTTGCCAGATGGGCGAGGGGCGGGGATTGAGTGAAAAAAGGGGAAGGGATTACAAAATAGTCAAAGATATAAAGTACAGCATAAGGAATATAGTCAATAATATTGTAATAACTATGTATAATGTATACATAGTTACTAATAGGATAATCTGGGGGATCACTTCATAAATTATATAAATGTCTAATCACTATGTCATACACCTGAAACTAATATATCATGTCAACTGTAATTGAAAAATAAAAAATGTATATTAAAAAAATTATTGTTAATGTTTTAAGCCACTAAGTTAAAGTCATTAAGTTCATGTTTAAGTCACTAAGTTGATGTTTTAAATCACTAAGTTAATGTTTTAAGATAATAAAATGATTATTAATATTTTAAATCACTAAGTTTTGGGATGATTCATTATCACAGTAGATTATTGGAACAAACGAGCAGAAGCCCAGGACAAGAAGGAAGAGAAAACCTGAAGAGAAGAGCTACCCCAGTCCTTGTAGCAAAAAGGGTTAACAGGGACCACCAGCCCTTGGCTTATAGGAGACAGAACCATATGGGGGACAAACAGAACATTTGTCCAACCAATTGTGTTCTGCTTTATGGATGTCAAGATATAGGTGGCACCCCTAGCAAATCAAATGTGGTTTTAAAAAAAAAAGCTGGATATACTACTAACTCTTAGTTCTTCAGGTCACCCTTCAACTGATTTTTTCAAGTCTCCAACATCAACAAATATACCAACATCAGAGATGTATGCTGATGGGGTAGTATAGATTTTGCGGAGGAGACATCATGGAGAAAAGAGTTGAAATTTTTTAACCTATCTTTAAACAACCAGGAAGAACCAGAAATAATACCCCAAAATGAGCCTATCCAACTCTTTAAGAGGAAAAAAGGGGAGCATTGGGTTGAGTCAGATAAGGTCCAGGGGTCACAAGTAAATACTGTGTTCTGTCTTCTCCTCATCTACCTCTCAGAGAAAGAATTTGTGTAGTAATTTTGCAGTGAGAGAAGATATTTTTTCAGAAGAGAATGTAATAGGGTAAAGGGGTGAAGATTTTATTCTTTTGACAGCTGAATTCCTTGTGTTGTAGTGTAGCCACCAGCCCCCAACAGACACACGGACCACCAGAAATCAGTGAGTTATAGGAAACGCACTCTTTATTCAGCCAGCTGGGTCTGCCAAGGGTATGCAGACCCCAAACCAAGCAGTCCCGAAATGTAGAGGTACAGGGTTTTTAAGCCCTAAACCCCCATTCTTCATCCTGTTTGAACACACAAGTCTATTTTTCTTCTTTTTACTGTCAACCCACAGGTTGGTTGTGCAAGCGGAGGTACAGAAGCAGAAAGCTTATTGTTACAGCGTTATGTTCCCATGGGCGATAGCCAAGCAGTAATTTTCCAGCCAGCACACTTGTAGGGAATTACTTAAAAAGGTACACTGAGACTACGAGCCCACAGGTTTTAAAAGAAAGATTAAGAACTTTGAACATAACTAAACCTTAGAATTTGGGGGATGGTTCAAGGAATTACAACCTAAAACACGAGAAGTAGGAGGTTTCAGCAGACTTCTAGGCTACAGATAAACCAAAAAATGAATAAATAAACAGATAAATTAATAATGTCAGCATAGTTATTGACACTTTCCCTCTCTTAATTTTTATGGTGAGAAAATACATTCATTGTTTGAAATTCAAGATATTTTTAGCTCAAAATCTTTCAAAATTAAAAGAAAGTTAACTATTCAGCTATGAGATGTTAAACTGAGAGTTAAAGCTGATACTAATGATTGCATCTCTTGACAGAAAAAGAGATAAAGAGATTGCAAAAAGAAAATGACCTGACCCTGTATTTTATTACAAAAAACAATCTAATTTAAAAATCACCATACATTTAAAAAGAAACAATCAGGTGCATAGATATTTTTTAAATCAATAGGCAAAATTCAATTTAACAACATGACAATTTTTAGAACTATGTGAATATTGTTGGGCTAACTTTGAAACAAAATAAAATTCTTCATTCAGAATCCAAAAATATAGGAAAACTCAAAATAGAGCAGAAACCTGGCTTCCATAGTCTGGTGTGTGTAGAAATGTGTCCAGTGGATTCAGAGAGTGCTTCTCAAAAGGAAAGGAGTGGCAGTTTGTCATTTGATTGCCCCATGGACTTCCAGCAGCAATACAATGGGCTTCCATGGTCAGTTGATTATGAGGAGCTTTCAAGGCTCTCTAGGATCCACAACTTCCCAAAGCTCTTGATTCTTTTTCAGTCAATGTGACATCAGATTTTCAAGGAAATATATAGGAAAACCTGAAGCCTGTGGGCTGCAGACAACCATGGCTCCGGCCTTTGTGCAACCACGCTGTCCATTAGCTGGGTGGGGATAAGAAAGATGCCATTAATTTCAGAACTCCGGAATTCCTTTTAAATCCCAAGTATTTTATATGGGAGTAAAGCCTAGAAAATTATTATAAAAGAAAAATGTTTTGTAGAAAACTCTTGAATGATTTTTAATTAAAAACAAACAATAGGTTGAGTAAATCAATAAGCATTGACACCTTAATGTTTACAGAAATAGATTGACTAAAATATTAAACACTGCAAAGAAAGAATTCAACAAGTGAGGGAAATTTATTTTATTTTGGTTTTGTCTTCCTAATTTTGTCTTTAAATGAAATGGTTAAATGTAGAGCATTTTTGGTTATTTGGAAGTGATAATATAATAAGCTCAAACGTAGCTATAATGTATTATGAAAACAAAGTTTCTGAGAAATGGATTAGAGACTTGGAAAGGGAGATACAGTTTTTTGGAAACTCCAGAACCTGAGAAAAGAATTGGCAGCTAGAAAATTTTCTACTGAAGTTTCAGGTGACGTGTTATCACTTGAAAAATGATACTTAATCATGCAAATGATTTACAAGGAATTAGATATTTTCATTCCAGTTTATTCACTTTAGACTTAATATAGGGTGTGGATGTAATAGCAAAAGATTAAGTAAGAAGTTTGAACCACCCAAACCCACCTATAAGATCATGATTGGAACTTTGGAAACATGTCAAGTTCAATATAAGATAACCTGAGCCATAAAACTCTAAGAGACCAGATTAAGAAAAGCAAATGTAAACGTTGTAAATGTTCTAACTGAAGACTGAGGAGCCTAAAGAACAAGAGTGTGTCAGATCAAACATTCATCAGGATGTTTGACAAATTTCATTACCTGAAATGCTATAAGGAGAGAAATGGAGCCCATGCCAGAAGCATTTCTAACACATTCACAACTTTAGGATTTTCTATTCAGGGATTGGAAAAAAGCACACCAGCTTAACTGACTGGGATAGCTCTGCCACTGATTTATGATGGTGCCTTTGGGTTTAATGCACAGAAGATTGCATTCCATTCCATAAGGATCTAGATGCTACTGAAGAATGACTACATCCAAAGGGAGATACCTAACAAGCCCACACTAAACAGTGGCCTGCTACAGAGCTGTTTCCTTTAATCTTGACCACAATCTTGTAGGCAACATCACACTTCAACTGTTAGGAAAGTTTTATCTTGCTGCTTCTAACGACCTTGTTTCTCAAGAACCAGCTAGTTCCCACTTTAGTTCTCACGAGACTCAGACTGAGCTGAAGCACACCCCCAGTGTGATTCCTCTAATATATGGTCCATGAGCACAGAAGGGAGGGGTCCTAAGAAGAATTGGAGCATTCTTGACCAGTGCACCTCCCTCTCCATGGCGAAGAGCAGAGTATAGCTCAAGGATGGGGCAAGGACTAGGGTTGAGAGGTCCTTAAAACCTCAAACATAGAGCACAGAACACACAAAATAAACACACAAAAGTTTGGCATCTGCCATTTTTTATTCCCCAAATGATAGATCTATCCACTCTATACTTTTCCCGAGAAAGCCTGCCTTTATAACCAGGATGAGGGCATTACTTCTCAGTCCTAAGAGATATTGCAGACGCTTCTGATAAAAGAATAAACAACCAAACATACTTTTATCTCCATCCCCCTCCTAAAGCCTCACTATGCTGACAGTAAAGGAATTTTTTTAAACATATAAACCCACAAGAATAAAGACAGCATGAGACGTGACAACTGCAAGATGAGAGATATCAACAAATTTTGTCACCTGGAAGCAATAAGATGCTAACAGCCTTAATAGATTAGAAAAAGATGAAAAACAAATGCAGGGAGCAGGGGCAGAGTTGAGGTTATAAAACTCCAACAAGTGAGCTAATTCCTGACACATAATCCTGAAAAGACTCAGAAACTGAAGGCACCAGTTACCCCTGAAGACACGAGTGCAGAGTAGGACTAGAGAATTCACTGAAAATCTTTAAAGGCAGCAGGTCTCTTTCCCCAGTCTTCACAACCAGACAAATAAAATACCTCTGCCCAGCCCTGGAGGAAAAGTATAAGTTTACTTTCTAGGAAAACCATGCAAGGCTGAAAGTCAAAGTGTAATTTTATGCTGAAAACAAACTACTGGACAGAGGAATTCCCAGCTCCTCACCCATCCAAGCTTCAAATGACAAAATTTGTTGACATCTCATCTCCTGCTGTCTTTATTCTTGTGGATTTATGTATTTAACACCAGCAGCCAGGCTGAGATAAACAAGAGATAAAAGGATTCCTGTTTGGGGAAACTGATTATGACCAAGTGAAATGATCTACAGATGTTTGAGGTCCTCCCATGAAATAATCAGATCTCCACCTAATCAGCCTCAGCAAAGCCCTCTAGTAGTAAAGTCCCACTTATGTACACAAAGTTTCCAGTGAGCATCTCATACAGCCTTACTCTAAATATGAAAGATAGTCAAGCATCACCAGATGTTTGAGGAAAGCTTCTAATGTGAAATAGAGAGACCAAACAAAAGGGGAACTTGTGGAGAAGAGAGATAAGAGAGAGCTGAAGAAAACTTAATTTGAAATTATCAATAACATTAAAAGAGAGATAAAAGAAGATATTGCAGCCATGACACAAAAAAAGGAAACAAAAAAGACAAATATTTCCTGAATGAGAAAAAGGGTGGGGGGAAGAGAAGGTGAGGAAAACATTAAATAAATAAAATTTTCTAGAACCGAGATTATTAGTTCCAGATTGTTACAATCTGTCAAGTGTCAGCAAAATGAACATAAACACGTAGTCAGTCCAGTGCACCCCACTGTTAAATTTCAGAATGCTGGAGACAAAGAAAAAATTTTTAACGCTTCTAGAGAGAATTAAAAAAAAAAAAATAGGTCACATACAAAGTGAGTCCAAATGGCATCAAATATCTCAATGGCAACACTGGAAACTAGAAAAATATGGGGAAATACTTACAAGAATTTGAGGGAAAATAGTATCTGACCCCCATACCCGGCTAAATTGTCAATCAAATATGAGGATAAAGTTATTTTCAGACAAGCAAGTGAAAAAGGGCCCAGTTGGGACCTCCCTCGTAGAGGCCTCATAGCATCCCTGGCTTCACTTTTCCTTGCCCTATCGCTTAACAATAGATTGTCTCCAGCAGTTTAAAACATCTTGAAATGTCCCCTGCCACAGAAAGTTGCCCTGGAACTAATGATTAATGCCTTTATGTTTACTGATCACAATCCTTCTGGTCTAGCATTCTTTCCAGGCTACTCTCATCTTTGTTCCTGGGTTGCTAAGGTCACGAGAGGATCACGTTGCCATAGGAACAGTTCCATGAATCATAACAGATTGCCCCCCCACACACACACACACACATACACACTGTCATGCAGCCCCTGGAATAATGCCCAAGTTTTCCCTTAAGTACCTAAGCCAGACTGAGAAAGGAAGGCACAAACTAAGAAAGGAAGGCAGTTTTGAAAGTGTTAACTTGCTGCCTTCTCGGATCACGGGTGCTCTTACAATGAACGCTTATTCTAAATATCCCAGCCCTTGTGTGGGCCTATTGGCTGAGCGGAGCAGGCAGCAGGAGCCCCATACGTGGTTGTTCTCCGGTTTCACAAGAAGTAAAACCATTTTATCTGCTATGCACACTTTCTCAAACTACTGGAGGATGTGCTTTACTGAAATAAGGAAATAAGGCAAGAAAGAGGAAGGCATGGATCCAGGAAACAGGAAAGGCAAAAGGAATTCCCAAAGATGATGAAGGGAAGTTTCAGAATAACAAATAGGTCTACAGAACAATCAATCTAGAGTGAAGCAGGAAGTATGTCTCAAGAATGAACGCATGAATGAACAAATTTATGAATGTTTACTTTAATTACATACACCTTTTTCATAGTAGCTGTTTAGGAAATGCAGATATGATTATTATTTCCAGCGTGATTCCGTTTCTGCTATTTGAGTTGGAGAAAGCAAGCAAGATTCGCTTCGCTCTCAACAATGCATGTTTCCAAGTCTGGTGCGCCTCCTGCTGGTCGCTCCCGGACACATCAGTGGGTCAGGTGTTTCCTGAAGGGGACCATTCAGTGTTCTGAGGCAGCTTGGTTCTAAAACAGGAAAGTCCCATCCAAGCATTCAAGGGGGTGGAGGTAAGGTTCTTTCACAATGCAGCTCCTCTTAGTATGAGAAACTCGGGGCTTGCTAACTTTGCTGCAATCTTCACTGCTGCCAGGCAGTTAGAGAAAATGTACCTCTTCGAGTGCCCATTCTCAATATCTAGCCCATATACTCAGGATCTGCTAACTGCAGTCCACCTGGACCACTGTATCAGCCTCCAAATTGGTCCTCTTGCATCTTCTCCCTTCTTCCTCCCAATAAAAGATATAGGATGAATTTTCCCCTTAAATCCTCTCTGCTCGATATTAGTTTATCTTACTGTTTTCTCCTACTCACTTGCAATGCCAATTAATAGCAACATAGCTATAACAAATCCCAAACTCCCTTTTCCTGCTGCCTGCTGTTCAGTCAACTCCTAGCTTCCCCAACCATTCCTTTATTTATGTTTCATTCATTGCACAAAAATATGAGTGCCGACTATGTTGTTACAAAAGCAATTCTAACACCTATTCAGCTTGACCCATAAATTCAAAGGTCTTTTGGGTGCCAGCCTCAGAGTTCTGAGGAAATTGAAGTGATACAAGCATTAACACTCAGGTACGTGTGTGTGTGCACGCATATATGTGTGTGGGTGTGGGTGGCTGCATTCCAGTGGTCAAGGGCCCCTCCCTTCAGGACTATGTGTGGTCAGATGAGAGGACAGAGATGCTTCATAGGAGCCTGATAGTCCATCAATCCTGCCACAGCCTGGAGTTCATGGCATTCTTGTTTAACAGGTGTCTTCTTAGTTAAAAGTTATAAATCTCGTTAGTTGGGATTATTCATGCTTTTGGTTGGAAAGAAAGGAAAAGGAAAGTAAATGCTAATTCTAGAATCTAATGCTATAATAACTAAGCAGGAATTAGCAGAGGTGGCCCATGACATAGAGATCCAACTAAGGGCCATGAATGGACATAGGTGAGGGTCAGGAAAGGAATGAGGCTCAGGAATGGGACAAGAGACAGAGTTCAGGTCAGGGGGTACCTGGAACTTGATGGCATTAAAAAGCTGAAATTCACAAACAGCTATAACAGATGTAAGACAACTGAGGAAATCTGAATATGGGCAACATATTACATAATAGTATTCTCAATTGTTAAATTTCTTGACTGACAAATCATGATTGTACAAGAGAATGTCATTAATCTTAAGAAATACTGTATAAATATTTAGGGATGTGGAAGTATTTAAGGGTAAAGTTTTATAATGATAGAACTTATCCTCAAATGATACAAGAAAAATAATACAGATATAGAGAAAGCAAATGTGGCAAAGTATCAACATTCAATTAGTCTAAGTGAAAGGTATATGAGTGTCTTTTGTCTATTGTTAACTCTGCTAAAGATTTTAAAAAATGTTTAAGTTAGGAGCTTAAAATTTTTTTAAAAACCAAAACACTTTGGGAAGTATTTCCTCTATTAGTTGAGATTTTTGCTTCCTGGCAATTATCATGTTTGGCTCAAATAAATTCATAAAAGTTCTCTAAAATAAAAACTTTGTTACAGTGTGAATGTCAAAGTGTCCTGCCTCTTGGTTCTAGTCATTTAGGATTGTTGAAGTCCCCCAGACTGCCCAGACAACAGACACTGCTCTCTCTGAAGCCCTTCTGATACCATTTGGTCTCCCCACTGTCACCACCTTTTCACAGGCCCAACAGCTCTCTTTTCGAGCTCCCATTATATTCTATAATAATATAACAATTTCCCTGCATTGTATTTATCTATTTACCTTTTTCTTTCCCAGGAGACAGATATCCTTGGAGACAGTTTTCATTTTTGTTACCTCTAGCACCTAGCATAATGTGTGGCCTACAGTAAGTACTATACACGTGCTGCAGAAGCAGTGAGTGAAGGAATGGCTCACTGTTTGGACAGATAAACAGATGGTAGGTGGAGTATAACAAATAAAAACAAGTAACCTCAAGGCTGGTTGACATGGACTAAAATAATCAAAGTGTAAATGTGGCTTAAGCACTATGCTACCATATGGGAGCTGGAAAAGCAAAGGATATGATAGACTGGAAGTAATCAGAGGTGAAGAAATCTGGGGCAAAACTGAATTAAGTAATGGGAAACATGAGAACAGCATGAGATCAGGGAGTCCAAGTATAATCACGAAGGACAGAAAACAAGCAGCTTCCTCTTACTCTGGATCACACACAGGTACATTTCATTTACTTACCATTTACTAATAACTCCTCTAGGCCAAGCATTTTCTAAAAACCACAGGGAGAAAAGAATGCCTAACACACAACCCCTGTCCAGAGGGTGCTACACATGAGTAAATATTTAGGGAAACCCACTGGGCAGGTTGGAAGGAGGTCACTCCATCCAGACTTTAAAAACAGATTTCTACCTAGACCCAGGCAGGTTGAGACTAAATGAGAGAGTGAACCAGGTACACAGGCTGGAGATCAATGTGACCCTTGGGAGACAAAGGCCAGAGAAGTGGCACCCTGTGGGCTCCACAGGGTCTGTGCTCTGAGAGCTGCCCCTCAAAGTCTCCTTGACACAATATGGTGACAGCCAGAGGGGAGGGGGTTGCGGGGGGTGCTAGGAGAAAGCAGTATAGGGTTAAAGAAGTACAAATTAGTAATTGATAGATGGTCATGGGGATGAGAAGCACAGTGTAGGGAATGCATTCAGAATTAATGTAATGACTAGAGTAGAGCCAAAGGGGAGAAAGAGTAAGCAAGGAGATCGTTTCATAAACTATATAAATGTCTAAGCAATGTACTGTATACTTGAAACTAATAATAAAATTTTTTTTTAAAAAAGGTACCTGGAAAAAAGTCTCCTTGGCTTTCAAGGGGCAGGGGGTGATGCAGTTCCAGGGCACACTACAGCCCCAGCCCATTCTTTTGTTGCATTCAGTCTTTTAAGAGGGAGAGGTCTGAACCAGACACTGTGTGAGACAAACGCTGGGTAACCCTTTCAGATGGTTAAGGGAAGAACAGCTTGGTGACAGCCCAACAGGCTAAACTGCTGAACTCAGATTCTCCACTTCCTCCATCAGTGGGAGAGGGAGCCTCCCATCTCTCACAAAGCTTATCAAGGTGTGAGTAAGGCCTGCTTATCACCTACTTTTGGCTCATCAAAGGACTGAGGTAGGACCACACTTATCCAAGTTTGTGACACCTGCCAAGGCACAGCAGGGATTCCTCCTCAGTTATTCATTCAGCCATTCATTTGTTCATTCATTCAGTACTTAGCCCCTACTATGAACCAGGAACTTTGGACTGGAGATTCAGCACTAGAATAACCAAAAATAAAGTCTCTGCTCTCATGGTGCTTACATTCTATTGGGAGGAGACAAACTCTAAACAAATTCATATTAAATCATATTATCAGGTGGTAATTAGTGCTACAAAGGGAGGAAACAAGGTAAAGGGCTTAATAATGGGAGATAGGGGGCAGGAGTGATTTTCAACAGGATGGCCAACTAAAGCCTCTCTGAAAACGTCAAATATCTGCCTGTTAAAGGTGGCCAGTGCCCAGAGCCTGACCTCTGTCTGGGGAGAGCTGCCTCTCCCCAGAGGTTTTAACAGAAACCATATTCAAGGCTGAGGAGAGGCTGAGGAGTGGCCCCTCTCCACCAGACAGAAACCATTCAGCAAACACTCCAGGAAGCAGGAAGGGCATGCTGCAGAGGCAGCAGGTTGGCCACAGCCCCTGGGTGGAGCTGGAGATGATGCAGAGCCTGGGCCTGTGTCCTCGCCAACCCATCCTTCTCACCTCTCTTCACATGCAGAGTATTGCTCTTCACATTGACTCGCCTCCCAACTCTCCCACCAGGTTCTGCGCCCACCACTGAGATTGCTCTCCCTGAGCCCAGATTGCTGACAAATCCCATGGCCATTTTTCAACAGCGCTGAGGTTCCTGCCTCCTGTCTGAAGCTCTTATTTTCTAAGACACTGCCCGCTCTAAGTTCTCTTCACTCTCCTTTAAAGGCACCTCTTGCCTCCTAAAATGTTGGTGTTATCTGGGTTTCATACTCAGCCTATTTCTCTTTTCATTCCAATCATATTCTCTGGGTGCCTTGCCCCGTCTCATCTCTCTCTGCAGCCATGAAACCGCTCCTGAGTTCCAAGCTCCATATATCCAGCTGCCTGCATTTCTAGAGGTACTGCTCACTCAAAATGTTATACATTACTGCCAGACTCTGAATTTCTTTAGAGAAAGATCTTTTTTTTAGGCGAGGCAACCCTTGGTTTACCTCATAGATTGCAAGGACCTTGTCAGCTTACAAACCCTTATTTTTTTTTTAACGCTTACAGCGTAAAAAATACTTGGTCTTCCTAGGTGGTCTCCCATCCAAGTACTAACGAAGGTAGCTTCTGAGATCAGACGGGATCAGGCTTGTTCAGGGTAGCATAGCCATAGACGAGAGAAAGATCTTGATTAATGTATTATTTCCCCTGTGCCTGGTACACTGCTTGTACACCATAAGTGCTCAATAAACCCAAAACTACTCCAATCTAGGCTACTAGCCCTGTCCTTTGAGGGACTGTCTACAGTTTTCAGCTATCTACTCTTCCAAAGCCCCAGGTGACTATAAGCAATAAGGACACACCAATATATTGTACTGAGTGACAACAGCAGACTAAAAGCCTGGGCCAAGCAGCCAGTTCTTCCTGGGGAAAAGCAGACTTAGAGACTGCTCCCAGGAGAGACCCAGCCAGCCTTTAGCAAGGCTCCCCAAAACTGAAGCATTCACGACTACCTGGAAGCCCTGCCCCAGACAGCAGACCAAGGGCACCCTGAGATGTCAGGGAAGTCTGACCTCCCCATCCACGCCAAGGCTACTGCCAGTCACACTTCACCAAGCTCCACTTAGACCAGTGCACATTTCCACTCTGATCTCTCGGGCTCCAGCTCTCCTCCACAGCACGCCAAAGCTGATGGAAAATAGAACTAGTCACAAGGTTAAACTTCCTCAAGGTTAAACTCGAAAGGAATCCCTGCTACCTAGAAAACAAAGCCCAAACTCCTGAGCACAGCTTTCCAGGCCCTCCACAAACCCATCCAACCACATCTCCATGCCTCTTTTAATCACTACCTGCCCCAGCTCCAGCTCTTAAGTAACCTGAAGAAGTACCCCCCATCCCTGAACCCCCCCTTTTCTGGCTAAACCACATCTTCTTCCTATACTACGCAATTGTTTGAGCCCAAAGACAGAACCATATTCTGATCTCTATGAAATTCTATCACACTTTTTAAAAATCCTTGTCAGACAATTCCAAATATACGCTAGCATTCCTAAAAATCCTTTTTAAAAATCCTTGTCAGACAATTCCAAATATACGCTAGCTTGTGTCTCCTAAAAATTTATTAAAGAAATCTACATCCAAGTTACTTACAGTGATTTTGAACAAGGTCTGGAACACACCCCAAGAAATCTCCAGAATAACCCTGACCTATTAACCTTTGGATATGGTTATTAACTACTTGAATAATTTATTAACTATCCTAACATTTAGCCAACATTCTCATATTACGAGACTGTTGGAGAGCTTGTAAAGGCAAGTACTCTCCCATTTCCACAATTATCAATCCAGAAATCCAGAAAGACTAGTATGACAGACCCTATTCTGAACTGTGAACCCATTCTGCTCCTAGCAATTCTTTTTTCCCAAGGCCAAGTAAAAACCTGCCTTAATGACCTACTCTTCCCATCAGATACTATATCACAAAGCCACAATAAATAAGTATACACAGACAGATCAATGGTCAAGAAATAAACACAAATACATACAGGAATTTAGAATATAACCAAGGTGGCATTTCAAATCAGGAAAAAATGGATTGTTTAGTGACATTTAGACCAAATAGTAAAGTCAGATCTGTACCTCATGCCTTACACTAGGATAAGTTCCAAATGGAAGAAAGATTTAAATATAAAAACTAAAACCAGAAAAGCATGGCATCATAAAATACTAGAAAAAAAATGCTAGCATTTTCTAACAATCTCAGAATGGTGAAGGCTTTTTAAAAACATCACTCAAAACCCAGGAGTTTAAAAAGACTGATAAATTCAATTAATAAAAGTTTTCAGCATGGTAAAAACCACCGTAAGCAAACGACAAAAGCAAACTGTCAAAAAAAAAATGGCAACTCTATATATAGACAAAGGGCAAATTTTCCTAATATATAAAAAGTCATTAAATAAGGAAATAAACAATTGAATAGGCAAAGCATATGGATATTTCACAGAAAAGGAAATTCAAAGAGATCTTAAACATAGAAAAAAAGAGCTCAAACTCTCTCATGAGAGAAATATAAATTAAAACACACTGATGTGCCATTTTCTTTCTAACATATTGGCAAAGATAACAAAGTTTAACATACACTGCAAAGGTTTGGAAAATACTCATATTCCTGGTGGAGCAAAATTGATACAACATCCAAGAAAGGACTCAGCAGTTCTACTTATAGGAATTTATCCTACAGATACTTATGTGCAAAATGACATATGCACATGTCATTTGTATACATGTACATGTTCCCATGTTTTGTGGCAGTGAAAGATAGGGAACTGGTCAGGGACTGGTTAAGTAAATTATAGTATAATGAAATTTGAGGCAGCTATTAAAAAGAAAAAAAAAAAAAGAGGAAGCTCCCTATGAACTAAAATAGAATCATCTTCAAATTCTGTCAAGCCTACCTTCAAAAATTATCTAGAATCAAGCCATTTCCCCACCACTTGGCTCAAGACATCATCATCTCTCCTGGCTGAATTAGATTGCTAAGTGATATCTCTGCTAGGATCCTCACTCCCTTCTATCTAGTTCCCAAGAGTAGTCAGGTCCTGTTAAAATATAAACCACATTATGCCAAGTCTGCTCAATACCCTCCAGGGATGTCCTACTTCAGAGTAGAAGCCATAAGTCATATGTCACCATTTCTTCATTCCTACACCCCATTATTTCTCTGACCTCTTCTCTTTTTCAACCCCACTGGCCTCCCTGCTTTCCTTCAACACTTCAAGAATGCTCCTGCCTCACAACATTTTCTTTGCTGTACCCTAGAAAACTTCCCTGAGAAGCCACACTGCTTTCTCCCACAACTCCATCTCTATTCACTGTCACCTCAGCCAGACCTTCCTTGACCATCCTACTTAAAATTGCATGGACACACACATACACACACAAATGTGGTATTCTCTGTATAATCTTCAGCTTTTCTTAGTTTGAAATTTTTCATAAAAATGTTGAAAAAACAGACCGACATAAAGCTAATCCCCTTTCCTTGCTTTCCCACTGCACTTGTTACCATCCAACATCCATTGTACTTATCCATCTACCCCACACACAACATACAGAATTTAAACCCCATTAAGGGCAAAACAGGGATTTTTGTGTTTTGTTCACTACTCTATTTCTAGCTTATAGAAACAGTGCCTATACCTTTACCAACATCAAATTCCTGGTTTTTATTTTGTACTATAATCGTGTAATATGTAACCATTGGGGGAATTGGGATAAGAGGTCTTGTCACTCCCTCCCTATCTGTACTATCTTTGCAACCTCCTGTGGGCCCATTATTACTTCAAAAAATATATATTGAGAAAACAGGGCCAAGTACATAACTGGTACTCAATACTTGTTGAATGAATAAATCCCATGACTTAGTGAAATTAAATGATTCATATTAAGTGATAACATACTACCATTGTGTGAAAAATAAAGGGAAGGATTTTTACATATAATTGCTTACATATGTATACATTATCTCTGGAAGAAAAAATAAAAACTGATCATACTGGTTGCTCTGGGTAGAAAATCTGGGTGACTGGAGGACAGGGTGAGAAGACTTCAACAGATCTTCTGTACCTCTTGAGTTCTGAACCATGTGAATATATTATCTACTCACAATACAAATTAAATTTTAAAAATTTCTGTTCTACCCTATTCCTCAGGGTCAATGTCAATTTTCTATCTAGTTTCCGGAATTCAGTTTCTTTCCATTTTTGAAAAATCACTACTGCAGTTTTCACACCTCTGCACCTGTTCTTGCAGGGATCCTTAAGTCTTACATGGCCCTCTCCGCTTTAAAAAAAATAACCAAACGCTCTTGAACTTAAATCAGAGGGGGAAAAAAGGCTATCAAAGACATTTTAGGGATAAATAGGAAATTCAAATATCAAAATACAGTATATACAATATTGTTACTGTGACTTTTCTTAAGTTCGATAGTGGTATTGTGATCACGTAGAAAAACGTCCTTAATCTTAAGAGATAATGTTGAAGAATCTAGAGGTAAAGGGCCATAATGTCTGCAACTTACTTTTTATGCGTTCCTACAAAAAAAGAAATCTGTACACATATAGATATGTACTGACTACATATATGTGCATATGTTAATATATCTCTATGTAGATACAGATGTTACAGAGATAAAAACTAACATGGGAAAATATTGATGAATCTATGCAAAGGTTATATTCTGTACAATTCTTCCAACTTCTGCAGGTTTGAAAATTTTGAAAATAATAAGTTAGGGGAAAATTTTTTTAAACCTACTAAGTGTCCCAAAATGAGCTCAAATGTCACTCTTCAGAGGTCCTTCAGGATACACGCAGTTGGGAAGTCACTCCTTTTTCTGCATTTCCAAGGCACTTATGTTTATCCTTCAATAGACTGAGTGAAAAAAGCATGGGGCATCTCAATCAAGCCCATAAATTTCGATACCCTCTCATGTGCACACCTCTAGGTTCATGCTCACACATGCATCCCAGCAAGGCCTAGAATAAACAGAAGATCTTAAAAGGATCAGACACTGGCTAGTTAATGTCCAAATCTCAAGAGCGGGTAAGAAGGCCTGGGGTGAGCTTGTCAAATTCTTGCCAGGGAAGTGTTGGGGGATAGGGTGACAGGGGGACTGGGATGTTGTCAGTGGAAGGACCAGCCTCGGAATAGAGCCCAGCCCCTAGACCTACTGTGGATGCCCCTTTAATTTGGGACACCAAGGTTTAAATTTCAAAGACTTCAATGACTAAACTCTTATCTTTCATAATCTTAACTTCCATTATAATCACTCAGCCTGCTCTTTCAGACCAAGGGGCTGTGTGTATGTTGTTCACAAGTTCCCTTACTAGAACACTTAATCCCATAAATTTCCCACGCATTCCCACACCTGGATGACAAACTCAAAAACACCACATCTCTTACTCCCTACAGTCAACCACACAGGCAACCCAGCACATATTTAGCATTAGCAAGAGCAAAGTGCAAAATTTTTAAAATACTGGTGCCAACTTGCTGAGCAACAGGAAAGTCCATTACCGCTGTAAGTCAGTGGTTCCTCCTCTGGACAATGGCGACAACAGACAGCAACTATGGAGTACCATGGATATCTTGAAAAGCCCCACAGTGAGGCTTCTAGGTGGGGACATGGTTGCGGCAAAAGGCAGAAGCAGCGGTCAATATCCAAGGACATAACTTTATTGGAAACGAGGAGTGTAGGAGAGGGCTAGGAATCAGGCTCTGTGGCAGGTGGTAGCTTCTCGTCATCAGGGGGACAATCGATGAAGTCAGCCAGCATGGCAGCTGTGTCATCCTGCTCCTTTTAGGGACAAAGTAAGATTCAAAACAGTCACACACACATACACAGAAGAGTGGGTAAGGCTGAGGACAAACCTCTTCCCCAACACAAGCAACTGCAACCCCTTCTCCCTGCCTGGCCCTCCCTGTGAGAGCTGCCAACCCTGCCTGGCCCACTCACCTTTTCCTGGAGAGCTGTCGCCTCCGTCTCCGTCTGCATTTCTTCTGCTGCAGATGTCTCTGGTGGGGGTGGTACCTTGTCACCCCCCACCTCAGTCCCCTCTTCCAGCAGGGCTGGGGGAGCACAGGGCTCCTCTTCAATAAGCTCCTGAGGAGGCCCTGCTGGGGGGCTCTCTGCTTCCCTCTCCAGCTCCTCTTGGGAGGGAAGCACCTCAGGGGCCAGTGAGGGTGCAGTCTCGGCTCCATGCTCCTCCTCAGCCCCCGGCTCCTCTACTTCTAGCAGCAGCCCGGGTTCTGGTTCAGGCTCAGGCTCTGGTTCCGGCTCTGGGTGCAACTTGGGGGACTCGACAGGGGGTAGAGCTGGAGGCAGGTTAGGGGGTGGAGGTCCCCCTTCCTCTATCTCCCCTCCTGCTGAGCCAAACTCCAACTCTTCTACCTCCTCCAGCTCTTCTTCCTCTTCCTCGTCCTCCTCCTCATCTTCCTCTAGCTCACCTTCCTCTTCCTCATATTCCTCCTCAAACTCTTCTTCCTCTTCTTCTTCTTCTTCAAAATATTCTTCTTCATCCTCTTCTTCTTCCTCAAAATCTTCCTCCTCTTCTTCCTCTTCATCCTCCTCTTCTTCCTCCTCCTCCTCCTCATCACTGCTGTTGATATTAATAACTGTCAGATCTTCTTCCAGGGCTGGGGGTCCTCCCCCACCAGGAGTCCCTTCAGGGACCAACTGAGGTGGTGCGAGTGTCACAGGGGCTGGAACAGGAGGTGGTGGGGGTGGAGGGAGAGGCCCCGGGGCTACAGGAAGCTCTTCAGGCTCCTCTTGGGTTGGTAGAGGAGGGGAGGCTGTTGGTGGCCCAGCAGGGGTGACAGGGGGTGGGGTGGTGCCTGAGGGGGGTGGAGGAGGCAGGGGCAGCAGCCCCTCAGGCACAATCACCACACTGTCATCAGAGTCGCTTTCCAAGGAGATCTCCACATCGGATGCCTCCTCCTTATCATAGTGGACAAATGCTGGCCTGGGAACTCTCCCCCCAAAAGTTTCATCTGGGGGTATAGTAGGTGGAGGAGTGCCACTAGGGGCAAGGATGGGGTCCTCATTTGAGCCTGCCCGGTGGTTCTCAGGACCAGGAAGGAGCCGGGGGGGTAGAGACACCAGGCCTGGGACAGAGAGGCCTAAGTGGTTGGCTGTGGCTGGAGGTCCAGGGCGTGTTGGAGGCATGGGGCCTGCTGAGGGCATGGGGCCTGCTGAGGGCATGGAGCCCACTGAGGGCACAGAGCCCACTGAGGGCACGGGGCCTGCTGAGGGCATGGGGCCTGCTGAGGGCATGGGGCCAGGGGGATGGAAGGGTGGGGCCCTAAATGGAGATGGAGCCTCAGGAGGGGGAACTGGAGCAGGGGTAGGGCAGGTGGGGCCCATGGACTGCAGAGGAGGAACTCGGGGATGGGTCAAAGCTGCACAGGTCACCAGGGCCTCAGAGCAAAAAGAAGAGACCTGAGAAAGGAAGAAAAAGAAGTGTTAGCATTAGGAATACAGGGTTACATGGCACCAGAAAGGAGAGCCCACCAGCATCAGAAACAAGAGAACCAGAAACCAAACAGGTACACTCAGCCCTAGGCAGCAGTTACCTCAAGGCTGTCTTCTCTCTGGCCAAGGGAGAAGGCTTGCAGGGCACAGGCGAGAGGAGGTGGGCAGCGAGGAGAAGGTGCCAGCAGCAGAGCTAGCAGCAAGTGATAGAGTTCACGGCGGCAGCAGGAGCTGGTATATGGGGAGCTGCCTAGGACCTCACCCTGTTGGACACCCATGACCAGGGGTAGGACCAGATCATGAAGTCTCTGAAAAGGACACAGGGTACATGTAGAGACACCACTGAGTCTACCCAACCCTTCTCCAAGGGATTCCTCCCAGGTTGAAATGGACCCCCTAGGGGGGCACGGCCCTCAATATGGATAGGCAGTGGCCCCTCCCCATTCTCCATGGGGACGAGGCTCCACTAACCCTGTGAGTCTCCTCCTTGATGAGAGGCCCGCACATGAGGATGGTCTGGCTGAGGCCTGAGGAAGGAGAATGGTGTGTAAGAGGCAGGCTACTAACAGGACCGAGAGGAAGGGTTTCTGTAGCACACAGCCCAAAGTGAGCGAGCACCCAGCTCTGGCCCCGCCTAACTCAGGCAAGTCACTTTACTGCTCTAAGTCTGTATTCTCCAAATGTGCATTGATATATTTGGGGAGCGTTGGCTCTCCTCTTAACATCAGGTGGAGTGGTAAGCAGTAAAATAAAGGGGACCCAAAGGAAAGTTACTCATTAACTGCACAGTAATCAACTCTATTTCTGCTTCTAGATTAGCAATTTGTTGGAAGCAAGAAACCCCACTGAGCCGCCTGTCTTAGAATGTAAATTCCACAAGGCACGGATACCTTGCACACAGAGAAGATATACAAACAAGACATGAGACCCTGAGGCAGGGGTGGGAGAGGGCAGAAGTGAAAACAGCCAGAACCATCTATCTAACAGCAGGATCCAAGATTCTGCCCCTGGCCTTGGTAGTTAGGTGCAAGGCTGCTTCTGCTCCTTCATTTGGCCTCTCTGCAGGATTTTAGCTGGTTCTGCATTTTATCTACACCCTCCACTTCAATGACTGGTTTTGGAATATCACTCCAAGCCATCCCAGCACCCCAAGGGTGTGGGGTACAGGCCTCACCCACCTCTCAGTGCAGCTGCACACACATCGCTGTTGGCATTGCTATCCCCCTTCCGGTGGCTGGGTGGGGCCATAGCCTCCCCCACATCCAGCTTTAGCTTCTTGGGGGCACTGGGCTTCCCCATCTGTAAACCCCCATCAGGGCTCCCCCTGGGACTGCGCAGCTGGTGGTAGAGGGAAACATAAATCACATTCACAAGAAGGCAGCACAGAGTCAGGAGATGGTGTTTGGTGAAGAGGCTCATTTGGACAAGGGGCATAAGAGGAGAGTCTTGGCAGAGGAGAGGGTAAACAGAAGCCTCACCTTAAGGGTATCAGCTGACGGGGAGATGTCACTGAGTAGGTGGGTGAGCAGGGCCTCTCCTGAGGCTCCTCCCTGAAGCACTCCTGCTGAGGCACCACACACCTGTACCCACAGCTCTAATATAGCATATACCTTAGTCCGCATGGCGCTGTGCAGAGAGCAAAGGACAGCTTGTGGAAGGGGAGTCAACACATCAAATCTTGCCTCTCCTCCCTCGGTACTCCCAGCCCCTGGAGACCCCCAGCCCACCCATCTTCTCTCCTCTTTATTCCCATCCTAATGGTCACCTGTAAGGCTTTTCCTGGCCTGGAGAGAGGGAATCTCTACCAATGCTCCAGGCATTGAGGACCTGAGGAAGCAGGCGGCTGATCAGGGCACCAAAGCGCAAGAGCCGGCCTCTACACCTGGGGGTGAAGATATGACAATGACCCCCATTCTCACCATGTCTCGGTCCCTTCACCACACTCTGCCCAGTCCCACTCACGCGAGGATGAGTGCAGAGAGCAGGTCCAAGGCTTCCAGGTGGATAGAAGGCAGCAGCAGCAACCGCAGGGGACCATCTCCAAGTAAGCTCTGCATAAGAAGTTGGCGAAAGTAAGAAGTGGGGGAATAAAGTGCAATACACAGAATAAAATGGAGACAAAGTAGATGTGACTAAATATATGTACACACACAGATAAGAAACTTCAACCCCAGCTCTCCCAACAAAACCAAATCCACACCCTGTAAAACAGACCCTGGGAGGAGGATGAGGGGAAGAATGGCTGAACCTCTCAACAACAGCCCTGCTGGCCCCCTAGTTCGCCCTTCCCTAGGGAAGCACTATGTGAGTGAATCCACTCTTGACTCGCATGTGTATTGGGAGAAGCCCCAGGGATAAAAGTAAGGAGCTGTCTAGGACAACTTCAGGGATGACATCATTTTGGGAGCTTCAGATTCCACACTACTTTCCTGGCTGCCCTGGGTCCTGAAGAAGGACTATGAACAGAGAACATACTTACAATATTCTTGGCACTGATGCTCAGGGTCCGGCAGATGACATCCAGGATTTCCTGCACGGGGACGGACACAGGAGCCCCAAACTCAGAGCTAAAGAGAATCAGAGCAGGGAGACCCTCAGCATAGGTTCCCCAGTGTGACTCCACACCCACTCTCAATCTCCTACCTCGTAATAAAGGTAACACCCCCATCTCAACCCCTCCTGCCTCCTGCTCCAGACCCATGCTCCCTCCAACACTCACTCACACACCTAAGCATGAGCCCCAGGCAGCGGGCCAGTCCAGAAAACCTCTGCCAAAGCCGGAGGAGGATATGGGCATCACCATCTTCTGAGGGGGAAAGCAGCATCTCCACTCCAGGGCCTTCATACTGCATGGGAGCTAGACAGAAACAACCACCTTCACATTCTAGGGCTTTCTTCTATTCCCTCCTTTTTCATTTGTGGTGGATGATCCACCTATATTCTAATCCATTCTGCCTAGAAATTAACTACCCTTCCTCGCTGAGCCACCCTCCTGGTTCTCTCCTGCCACATTCCCCAACCACTCTGCCACTACCAGCCATTGTCCCTACCTGGTTCGGCTCCCTCATACAGGGCCCCCAGCAGGCTGTGCAGTGAGGCCAGCAGGCTGTGTAGCTCCTGCTCCCAGCTCTCAGTGTGCTTCAGGCCCTGGGAAAAGCCAGCCCCTAGAGAGGGCACCTGCGAATAACACTCACAGGCCAACTGCAGAAGAAAGGTCAGAAACCTGGTCAGATGAGAATCAGCCCAGCCAGAATCCCCCAGCCCCACCAAGGCCAAGAAAGATGAAGATCGCAGAGAGCTCTTAGGGAAAACAAAAAGAGACAATGAGGCAGAAAGACACAGATGGAAACACAGTGGCAGAAGTCATGCCTTGTGTACCTTTTGTATGTTAACAGAGAAGGAAGTGGCAACATAGTCAAAAAGCAGTAATTAGAGAAATGCTATGAATGAGAGATAAGAGAAGCTCCAACTCAGATCCCCAGGCTCTCCATCCCCCTCCTTTCCCTTTACCTGCTGGAGCTGAGGGCTCAAGGCATCCACTCGAGATAGGAAAAAAGACGCCAACTTGCCCTGAGTTAGGGGAAAACAGAGGAAAAAGCTAGTGGGTCAGCTCCAAGGGCCAGAGACATGCACCCTGTCCATTCCCAGCAGCAGAATCTAAGCCATGGCCTTTTTCTTCCTTGCACTCTAGAGGACATCACACCTGGGAACAGACATGCTTTCTTGGTAGGAAGATACCCTGAATGTCAGCTCTCATCCTTAGCCTATTTGGTGGGGAAAGGGTCTGGCCCATGCCCCACAGACAATGGGCTCTCTGCTGCCAATTTCTGAAAAATGATAGTCATCTCCCTCAAACCAGAAGGACAAAGAGTACTGAAAAGCAGCAATCCCATGCCCAACTCTCCACCAGTTTAGACAAGACGGGTCCAAGTTGGGAGTTGAAACACTAACCAGAGGTGTGAGGGCAGGCCAAGGTCAAGGCAGAAGGGAAGACCACAGGGCAGAATTAAGGCAGCACATCTCAGGAATATCAGCAAACATTTACTCTGCCAACCACGTGAAGGCACTAGCACAGGAGTATTTAACCTGGGCCACAATTTATTTGGGGGTAGAATCAAAGGGGCCTATGAAATAGATGGGGGGGAAATTATGTTATTTTCACTAACCTATAAGTGAAACATAGTAATTCTTCCAATTAGAAATGTTAACAAAAAGCCACAGTAGTATTAGCAGAACCTCTGACTGTTAGCAGTAGAAGTCATTCATTTTCATTTCACATTATAATAGGTATCTGAAATATCCACATGTATCACTAATCTGAAATTCAGTAGTTGTAAGACCTGCTGCTAGACCTTGTTATTTGATACATTAATGAAGGAGGACATACTACTCTATCACAAGTTTTTAAAATATATACTTCAACTGAATCGGTTTCCTTTATAATTCCACGTATTTCTTAAATTTAAAAACACTCTGAGAAGGTGTCCACGGCATAAAAAAGGATAAGAACACTGAAGCGGACCTATAAAAAGGAATGAGATGGGATTTCCACCTTCTGTGGAATGTGAGTTAGTCCAGAAGACAAGCGTGTAGAAAACAACAATCTGGAACCACAATGGCACTGTACCAAGTCGGGGAAAGAGGGAGGGTTAAAAGGGACTGATGCTAGCAGGCAAGATTTGGGAGGGTAGAACTAAGCTGGACTTAGAAGAAAAGGGAGAATCCCCATGAGAACAGAGAAAGAGGAACACTGAGGGAAGCTACAGACCCAGAAGACACCATGGAGAAGCAGCTTGAGGCCTTAAATCCCAGCCTAACGAAGATGGACTTTATCCAGGGGGCAGGGGCATCACATGCACAAAGTAAACTTCCAGAAGACAAATCGGCAGTGGCACCAGGCCTATGGCAGGGGTCTTACAGGAACAAAGCAGGAACAGAAGCCTGTCAGTGTGTGGTTCAGAAACCAATCTTCTAAGGACTCCCTCCCACGTACCCTGTGGCATAATCATTTAGTTGCCCACATTACACTTCAGGATTCTTACTGACCATGAGACAAGTACTGTTACAGCTAATGGCAAGATAGGAGAAGACCAGGAACCATTTCCCTTGGGACTTGGACATCGCTTTCATGCCTGATGTAGTAGAACTCAGAGCACTTCAACCCCAAAACAGTAACCACCCACAGGTCTCCTCATTCACGAGTTTTTCCAAGAATGAGATTTCTTAGAGAGTTGCCAATGCCCCAACTATAGTGGCACTCAGCACTTTTGGCCAACTAACCGCTCACATTTTTATTGAGACTCTGGCTCCAAAAGCTGGGGTAAGGCCAACAGAAGTTTGGCTGTGTGACTGCAATAAAGTAGAGTATAGGGACATGGCTCTGACTATAGGTCTACCCAGGTGATCCACAAAGCAAACTAAAGCAATGGCTTATTTGGCATTTTATCTGAAGGGCAATCATGTGTGTGCATGCATGCTACTAATCAATTTGGCAAGAAGAAGTAAAGCCTCTAAAGAATGACTTCATGGACTCAGAATGCTTAAGATACATTGTTTGCGAGTAATCCTGAGTTTGGAGATTACAACTGCCCTGGTAGCTTCTGGGGGATGGGACAGAGAACAGATAACACTCCAAAATGGCAATTTGCAGTTTCTTAAGCACTGGTCTGCCAGATTTTCCAAGTACAAATTGCCGCTGGGGCCTTTGCACAAAACAGATTCTTATCTGACGTGTTGGCAAAAGATAAAGCCAAAATCCTCGACAGCTGGACGTTCTCCAGATGACACTACATTCTTAGAGAAATAAAGACATACATACCCTGTTAACATCATATGAAAGTTTTGTTGTTTAGTCTGAAAAGGATGCTCAAAATGCAGGCCATAACTTCAAAAACTACATGTCCAACCAAACGTTGTGAATTATAGATTAATTCTCCTGACCACTACTCACAGTGAACATTTCAGAAGGCAGATTTTACTAAACTTAGTAAAACTTTAGTTAAAAAAAAAAAAAACCTTTTCCAAATTTTAGTAAAATCCATGTTACTCCAAATACCTTCTTGACAAAAGTCTTGCCCTGCCTACCCAAAGATTCTATGACCTACAGTTCATTAGTGGCATTCATATAAAAACAAAGAATCAACAATGACATGACCCCATGTTCAATGAGAAACATCATCTGCTCAGGGACTTTTCAGATAGTGCAAGTAACCAGTTACTAAAGCCACTGCAGACAGCATCCCCAGATCACAGCATATGTGCCCACGGAGCTCTGCATCTGGCTCACAATCATTCTCAAGCCACTAATAATTAATCAGAGCTGGTGTTTGTGTTAAAAGCTATCTGCCAGTCCTGCCTATGTTCTTAAAAGCTTCCAGGGAGTTTGGTTAAGTGGAAAAAACATGAGCTTTAAGGGCAAACAGATCTGAGTGACACCCTGGTTTTATAGCTACCAGATACACAACCTTGGGTAAATTAGTTAAACCCCTCTGGGCCTGTTTCTTCTGTTTAGTTCGGTGATACCAACTCCACATAATTACTGTAACGATAAAATGAAAGGACACATCTCAGACACTCAGAAGAGTACCTGGCACGTTGTGGGTACCTACTTACTAAGTTCCCTTTTCCTTTCTTTTACTTTCTTGAGTTGGTCATAGAACCATGAAATCTTACTTTCGAGATAATTTGAATGATAAACTCTTTAACTGATAACACTGATGGATGATATAGTTAATCACATCAGTTATACAAATAATTATTAATTTGCTGCTAATTCCAGTTTTCTATATAGATTTGTGCTTCCATCTGAGTAAGGGGATGCCCAATGGTTTGTCAAGCAATGATGAGTATAACAAAACAAGAGAATATTTTATTTAATCTACAGGAGAACACACCATTTGTTCTTAGGTACTAGCTGGCACCCAATTATGCTGCAAACAATAGACGTGCCAATTATAAAGGCCCTTTAATTGTTACTGCTTTGGCAGAATTTATTCATATCTGTTATTATATCTCCTTGAAAATAAAACTAATCCTTTCACTGACCTCCTCCCTCACCTGACCCACAGACACCCTACCTGTCTGACCTAATAAGGCTCTGCTGGACAGACCCCTTGTAGCCGTCATGTCAGCTTGGGGAAAAGGGTGAGGAAGTGACAGAGGGAGTTTCGTCAGGAAAGAGACATGTTGGTGAAGTTGTTACAAAGAATAAATCAGGAAGGCTTCCTGCAGGAATCACAAGAGCTTTAGGATTAAAGTATGATAGAGTGGTAGAAAAACAGGCAGGGCACTCTAGAGGTACAGAGAAGGCAGGGAAAAAAGAGGAAAAAGTCCATGGTTAAGAGCTCAGGCTTTGGCATCAGATATAAGTTCCCATCTCTATTGATCTTAGGTGAGTTACTTAATTGCAATTTCTTCATCTGTGAGGATTAAAATGAGATAATGCATGTAAAGTGCTACAAGGTGGGATAAGTATAGCTGTGGAGACTGGTAACAGAACAGACAGCAGGTGCTTGGAAACCTCGGCAATGGAATCTGAATTAAGACAGCTAAAACGCTTTAGTCGGGAGCAAGAGGAATTTCCACGAATACTTACTTTGAGAGACCCACAAGCCCGAGGAAAATAGGTCATACATGCCTTCATCCCCTCCAGTGCTGAGAGCTCACACTGTGGAAAAAAAACAGAAAGAAAGGTGAGAGCCCAATATCCCCATAGACACCGTCTCCACCCTACTACCCCTCAAGGTCCCTTCTCTATACATTTTTTTCTTTGGCCTTGCCCTCTTCTCACTTCTTTGAACCTATTCCCCAATCACTGCCCATCACATTTTCTAACCCAAGTAGTCTGAGCGAGGCGGGCACTGAGAGGAGTCAAAGACAGGGGGACTGGGGAGGGGTCTCACCTCTGGTCTGAGGCCCAGCAGGGAGGTAAGAAGGCCAGGCAGGTGGTTCATGGAGATGTCCCGGAAGAGGGTAGGAAGTTGGGCTGCATATCGGAGCAGGTCCCTCAGAACAGCCACGGCCAACTCCATTGTGGGGGGTGGGTCCTGAGACTAAAGAGCAACAACACCCCATGCTTCTAACCTCACCTTCATGGTCACCAAGAGGAGGAGGAACAAAAGGTATGACAACATGGGCTTTTGAGAAACACCACAGTTAATATCAATATTACCATCAGATCCACTAGGAATAGAGTGCGTTAGAGATATGGAGTATCCAAAAGTAACATATTTGTCTACAGAAAGGACATGTGTTTACATTTTAGTATTAGGGGTATTTGGGGTCCTAGGAATTTGTTTGGGGGGGTAGAAAAAATAACAAAGCCACACCTTAAAGATCTAACTGGAAGATCTCAAGAGCTTGAGTTTCCCATAAACATATTTCCCAAGAATGGAATGGAGAAGAGCTCACTCAGAATGGAAAAAAAAGTCTCAGCCACAACAAAATTACCCCATCTCTTCAAGCTAGCTCAAACCTACCCTGGAACTCACAAAGAAAAAATGGTTTGGGTTTAGGACTTGCCTAGAAAATTAACACGTATCTATGGAAAAAGCATTCAGCACATATCTCCTGCTAGATCAGAGGAGGCCATGTGTCAGAGAGACAAATAATGCGTATTAAGAAAGTAAGAATACGTAAGCATACCAACTACAAATGGGCCTTCAACACTCTCCAATAATCTTACTGCATTTATCTCAGGTTAATTCTCTCTGCTACTCAAACCTTCTCCCAACACGATCACCTCTGTATAACCAGATCTGCAACTTCACAGAGAAAACTGAAGCCCAAGGATGAGCACTCCCTCAGCTTCCCACTACCAAACCTGAAAATTCAATCTTCATCTTCACCTACCTTCTCTTTCCTTCCTCTTGTCACACTCAAGGAGGTAGGTCCCATTCTATCCAAGACAATCCCTCCACTAGAGACTATCCCCTTCCCTCTCATAACCCTACACTATTAACTAGCTCCCTTTCTCCTGTATTTCTAGCCAATCTCTCTTAAATGGACTCTTCCCACTGACATTTATACATGCTCATCTTTCTCATCTTAAAAATCTTCTTTTAAGCCCATCCTCTACTCATCCTGTTATTTCTCTCCCTTACTAGTAGAGCCAAACATTTTGAAAGGATTGCCTTTCTTCCCTATTTCCATTCCTTCTCCTACTCACTTCTCATTCCAGGCTATCTGGCTTCTGTGTAGACTCCTCCACTTTGATTACGGTCTTAACCCTTGAGTTACTAAATCTGATAAACAATTTTCAGTCCTTGTCTTGTTCCACCTTAGGGGAGCATAAACAAAAAGGAGTCCTCCCTCTTCCCATGGATTCCATCCAACCTACAATCCTGGTTGTCTCCTTTCTGCTGCTCTGTTTCATTTTCCTTTGTAAGCGCATCATCTTCTACCTGATCATTAAATGTGGAGTGCCTTAAAATGCGCTCCACATAAGTACTCGTCTTGATCATCTCATCCTCATCCTCATCTCCAACTGCCATGTAAATGCTGGAGATTCTTCCCCTTTGTAAAACATAATGACTGAAGTGCCCCCATGAACCCTCGAGGTTACACTCAAGACACCTGGCCATGTCCACTCACACCAGACCAGGCGTATGCTTACTAAGAAGACTTCTACTGAATTCCCAAGGCCAAACTTATGGGATTTTCACACCTCACCCTGAACCTTGACTGTCTTCGATGTTCTGAACTCCAGAAGTCTACCTAGATACATCTTCTCCCTGACCATACTCCATTATCAAGACCTGTCCACTTTGCCTCTAAATCATTCTCGAACTCATTTCTACTACTACTACCCTAGTCCAAGCTACTCTGGATGTTCTCCTAGGTTACTTTAGTAGCCTTCTATGCGGTGTTTCTGCTTCCATTCTGGCTCCTTTCTAATCCTTTCTCCATAGAGCAGCCAAAGTGATATTTTCAAATGAAAATTTGATCATGCCCCACCTCTTCCTCAGCCCTACTTAAAACCTTCCATGATCTCCCACTATTCCAAGAATAAAAACCAAACTCCTTAGCATGCCTACAACGCCACAAATGATTCCCATCTATCCACCTCCCAAGTCATATGTCATCAGCCCTAGCCACATCAGTTTGCTTACAGTTCTTCAAATGGACCAAACTCCTCTTCTCTCTGAGCTTTCACATACTTAGAACACATTCTTAGCCCAATTTAATCCTCGTCAGTTCAGAAAAGCCCTCTCTGAACCACTGACCCCAATCACAACAACCCACACCACCCCAGTCTGGGTCAGATTCTCTTGTTACATGTTCTCAAAGGACTATAGTCTTTACCTCCATAGCACCTACCTCAGTTTATCATTGCACACTCATCTGTATAATTATTCAATTAAAGTCTCTTCCACTAGAACAAAGAGCAGCAAACTATGGTTTGTGGGTGCCTGTTTTTCATGGCCTATACACTAAAAATGTAGCTTGTAGACCATGTAAGAACACATTTTTGAAGGGTTAGAAAACTAACAAAGGAAGAAACAACAGGCAACAGAAACCATATATGGTTCACAAAACCATAAACATTTACTATCTATAAACATTTATTTCACAGAAAGTTTCCCAAACCCTGCGCTAGACTCTAAGCACCCTGAAAGCAAGGTCCAAGTCCATTTTACCACTGCCTCCCCAGAGCTTAGCACACAGCCTGCCACATGTCCTCAGAATATGCTTCAAGAACTAAATGAAGATGTTATCAAAGAATGTAAAAGTAGAAAAAAAAATAAAATGTTAAAAGAAAGGTATAGGCAAAAAAAAATCAAACACTTAGAAAAAGGAATTTTAGAGATGTCACTAATTAGAAAAGCTAATGAAAAATAAAACAGTCGGAAGTTACAATGTGTGAAAGGTAACGTGAGTTAAAATAACCCAGTAGATAAAACATCAAAAAGTTAAAAAGGATTTGTATTTGAAGCTATCCTCTCTATCAGGAAACTGCTTCTAATTACGTTGTCCTCTGAACTAATGTCCAAGCAGCAAAGAATATACCACATGCAGAATGGAGAATAAGGGATGGTTGGGGGGTTGGGTCGGGGCAGCAGCTGAATCCTTACCTGCAAGACCTGCTGAATGCTCCGAAGCCAAGAGACACAGTGCTGCTGGAACATCTCCGTGGAGCTCTCCCCTACCAGCAGGGACAGCAGACAGAGGCCCTCAAACCTTATAAGAAGTGAATGATAACAAGTGGGTGGGAGACTTCAGAAAAAGCTATTTACCGCTCTTTTACTCTCACTGGACTATAGCAAGACTTCACCTCCAGGTCACTATGGTTTCTAACTTCTGAAATACTTACAAGACTTGGACTGAGATGAAGGTAGCAATAAAAGAAGGAAAGGGGTAATTCTAGGCGGGGCATAGGAAACTTGAGACTGGAATAGGTGGGGTTCAACTCAAGTGAGCTCATGAAAAGAATGACACTCCAACCTCTTAGGAATGGAGAATCTCTGGAATCCATGGGGCTGTGAAAATGGATGGACAGATATATAGCTCACTTCCTAAGAGAACATCTCCCTGGAGGAAAAATAGGATTAAAGACTTACCGAGTTTTGATCGAACCAAGACGTGCATTACTGAGACCCACCAACGCCCCAACAGCTGAAAGATTCTGGAGGAAAGAAAACAGGGAAGTAAGTCAGGAACAGGAGGCTAAAGATGCAGAATTTCTCCAAGCCTTTGCCTGTCCTGGCATCTATGAAGCTTCTTCTAAAGTCACACCTCCTTTGAGGCCCAAAGACCATTCCTCTATAGAGGCCTTCAGCCTTTGCTCTATTTTCAGTAGGTGGCATACACAGCAGCCTGTCCCACAGCCTTTCCTCAAGTTACATCTTGCCTGACCCCTTCTCTCACTTTCCACCAACAAATTACTGCTATGCAGAGGACAGCCCAACTCATTCCAGCTACCAGACCTCAAAAATGGGTCTGTTTCACCCGTGTATCCCTGAGCAGGACTAGCAAAGAAGAGATATCCATAAATCCTTACTGAATGGACAATGAACTCATCTGTTACCCTTCTTCCTTCACTCTCACACAAATTCCCCTCCGTCCCTGGCTTTCTTAGAGCTGTTAAGAATGTCAACATGGCCCTAGACAATCATGGCCTCTTTCCAACCCTCTCCTCTCATATTCTGAGAACTGCTCCCACAAGTAACCTCTCCATCCCCTAAATGGTCAGACTCCTCTTAGGGCCCCTATGTCACCCTAACAGTACTCATCTCTCATTCTTTCAACAAACACATATTATGCATTGAGTTAAGTGAAGGTATGCAGAGCTAATACGTAAGTAAAATTTAAAATGAGGTCCCTGCTCTCATGAAGGGAAATGTTCATTCATTTAGTCAATATTTATTTAACATTTACTTCATGTGAGATATTGTTTTAGATACAGGGAGCTTCTATTCCATGTTAGAGAAGACAGAAAATAGACATATGACCAAATAATAAACAGTATGTTGGATGGTGCTAAGTGCCATGGGGAAGAATAAAGCAGACTAAGGAAGGGAAAGAATGGCTGAAATAGGGGAGACAGTATTTTATGTACAGTAGGCATAAAAGCCCTCTCTAAAAAGGCAATTTGAGCAAAAGACCTAAAAGAAAGTGAGAGCAAGAAACAGACACCCTCATACACTGTTGATAAGAATGTAAAATGATGTAGCCACTTTGGAAAATAGTCTAGCAGTCCTCAAAAGGTTACACATAGAGTTACCCATATGACCCAGCAATTCTACTCTAGGTATATGCCCAAGAGAAATGAAAACATATATTCTCACAAGAACTTGTACATGAATGTTCAAGCATCATTATTCATAATAGCCAGAAAGTGTAAACCCAAATGTCCATCTACTGATGAATGGATAAACAAATGTAGTACATGCATACAGTGGAATTTTATTTGGACATAAAAAGTAATGATGTTCTGAGACATGGATGAACCTTAAAACATTATGTTAAGTGAAAGAAGCCAGACCCAAAAAGCCATATATTATATGATTCATTTATGTGAACTGGTCAAAGTAGGCAAATCTGCAAAGACAAAAAGTAGATAAGTGGTTGCCTAGGTCTGAAGGGCAGAGAGGGGATGGGCGAAATGGGGAATGACTGTCAATAGGTAAGTTTCCTTTTGGAGTGATGAAAATGTTCCAAAACTGATAGTGATGATGGTTGCATAACTCCACTAAAATACTAAAAACCACTGAACTGTACACTTTAAATGGATGAATTGTATAGTATGTGAATTACATCTTAATAAAGCTGCTTTAAAAAAAAAAAGGCATACTGATAACAACAACAACAAAAAAAACGTTCCAGGCAGAGGACAGAAAAAGAACAAAGGGGACGTGGTTCCATAGTGTATAGCGGTTAGCACGTCTGCTTTACACACAGAAGGTCCTGGGTTCGTACCCCAGTGAAGTCACTGCCCATGGTCTATGGCCATGCCACCGTGAACGAGCCCGATGTCTGATCTCAAAAGCTAAACAGGGTCGGGCCTGGTTAGTACTTGGATGGGAAACCACCTAGGAAAACCAGGTGCTGCAGGAATAAATAATAAATAATAAAAATAAAAAAGAAATAAAAAAAGAAAAAGAACAAAGGCATATCTGAAGACTGACAGGAAGTGAACTGTCACTGGAGAAATATAAGCAAGAGAAGGAGGACTAATAAAAAAATAAAGGTTCTGATGGCAGAGACAGACCTTGTAGAGCCATATAAGCAACTGCTAACTTTTACTCTGACTAAAAGTCACGGGGGAACAGGGGAATGAGGCAGAGGTATTGTCTGACTGATTTATTTTTTAAAACACATCAGCGACACTTGAGTTGCCTTGCTGAGAAGGCAGAAACAGACAGAAGTAGGAGGCTATTGTAATATTCCAAGAGAGACATGATGTGGCTTAGAGAGAGTGGGAATTGTGGGGATACAAAGCATCAAATTCTGGATATATTCTGAAGGTAGAGCCAACAGGATTTGACAACGAACTGGATATGGATAGGAGATAAAGGCAGAGATAACTTGAGCAACTAGTCATTTACTAAGAAGAGGAATACTGCAAGAGGAGCAGTTTTGTGGGGTTAGAATCAAGAGTTCAGTTTCAGATGTTAAAATCAGGGATGTCTATTTAACATCAAAATGAAGATGCCCAAGAGACGTTGGGTAGATGAGTCTGGTGATAGGATAAATCTTGGTTAGAGTATGAATTTGGGAGTTGTCAATCACAAAGCTGGGTCAGCTCACCAAAGGAGTGAAAAAAGCAGTACAAGGACTGGGTTCTTGGGCACTCAAACATTTAGAGGTCAGAGAAGTGAGGAAGAACCACTAAAGATGACTAGCAACGAGTGACTAGTATGGTAAGAAAAAAATCAAGAGAGTGATATCCCAGAAGCCAAGTAAAGAAAATTCTACAAGAAGGAAGGAGTTACCAACTCTATCAAATGCTACAGATATGTCAAGTAATATGAGGACCCAAATTTGACCTTTGCACTAAATATCTTGATGGTCACTGGTGATCTTCAAGAATTACCATATGACTCAACAATGGGGTGTTTCAGTGAAATAGTTAAGTTGAAAGCCTAAATGGAATGAGTTCTATAGGACAACATTATAGCAATAAGTCATTCAGAGAAGAATCTTTAATGGATGCTCAAACAAGTGGGTAAAAGGTTGACAAGACACAAGGCATTTTATGTATCTCCTCACAGGTCATGTATTAATTACAAAAAGAAAAACTGTAACTTTGCAGTGAAGAAACCTTGCAGATATCAACTTCAGCCAGTGATCAAAGTTAACACTGCCAGTAATGAATGGGACAAAGAAATATTAGGTGCCTCCTGATATGATGTACCAAGAATGTCATGTCGTTTCTGTAGTATTACTGCCAAAAATGAACAACCTGAATTGAATCAACAGGAAACAGCAGACAAACCAAACTGGGGGATATCCTATAAAATAACTATTCTGTAACCTTGAAAAATGTCAAGATCGTTAAGACAAAGACTGAGGAACTACTTCAGAGTAAAGAAGACTAAAGAGACAGGACAAATAAATGCAATGATCCTACACTGACTCATGGACTAGAAACTTTTCTTTTGCTATAAAAGGCATGTTTAGCACAATTTACAAAACTTAAATGATTCATAGATTAAATAATGTATTATATCAATGTTAATTTTCTGATTTTGATAGAATGTGGTTATGTAAAGGAATGTCCTGTTTTTAAGGAAATACTGAAGTATTTAGAGGCAAAAGGTGTTATATCTGCAAGTTACTACTACATGGACCCAGAAAAAATATAGAGAATGATAAAACAAACATGCACTTAAAGTGTTAACATTTGGGGAATGTGAATGAAGGGTATAATACAGAAATTCTTTGAACTATTCTTTCAAATTTTCTATAAATTTTAAATTATTTAAAAGTAATGTTATTTTTTTTTTTTAAATGGGAGAAGAATCAAAGAATCAAAGACATCAAGTACAAACAAGAATCAAAAACAACAAGTTCTGCCATAAAGAGAAGTAGAGAAATGAGGCAGGGGCTGGAGGGGATTTTTTTAAAGCAGCTTTGAGCTGTGTGCTGATAAAAATGACCCAAGAGAGGGAAAATCTGATGATGGAGAAGTGGGGGAGAACTGCTGAAGCAATGTACTTGTGTTAAGTAGAGAGGGGACAGATCTGGTGCACAAGCAAAGAGTTGGCCTTAAATAAGAGCATGGACCAGTTTATCCCTAGTAGTGGGAGGGAAGGCAGAGCATATGGGCATAGATGCAGTAAAGCTAGAAGATAAGGTGGTGGGAGCCTATGAGAATTCTCATCTTACTGTTTATACTTTCTCGGTGAAATAGGAAGTGAGGTCATTAGCTAAGAGCAAGAATGGAGAGAAGTAATCAGAAGTTGTCTAGGAAAGTGGAAATGTAACAGGATTGCTAGGCAACACTAAGGGTCCACTTGAGATGATGATAGCCATGAATTTAAAGTGAGATGCCATGAATTTAAAGTGAGATCAGTCAGGAAGTACACATGTTTTTCTCCAGCTATACTGAGCTGTGCAGGTACAGGCAAGAACATACAGTTCGATTTAATACAAACAGGGTATTGCCAGGCAAGCTCAATGAAGGGAGAGGAACAAGGAACTGATTATAATGGAATTTAAACTGAACAAGAGAGAACATTACAGATAATGAGTTAATTTCTTTTGAGTAGTGATAAATGCTAGGGAAGAAACAAAACAGAATAATATGAAAGAATGACTAGAATGGGAAATACCACTTTATTTTAAGGGGTGGTCAGGAAAGACTCCTCTGAAATAGTGACAGGTAAGTTGAGACCTAAATGAGTTCACCTTCCCATGACTTTCCCAGCAAAGAACTGATGAGCAGTGGCCTCAGCATGGTCCAGAAGAGATTAGCTTGGGTGGCTGGAGTACAGTTAAGACAGGCAGGATGTCACATGAGATGAGGTCAAGAGATAAACAGAGACCACATCATGTAGAGCCTCATGCAGTGATAAGTTACTGTATGGGTTTAAGCAAGAGAATGCTATAATCTCACTGATATTTTTTAAAAGATCACTGGCTACTGGCTGGGGAATGGGACACTATAAAGCGCTGGAGATACAAGACAGAAGAAAACACTCTGTCCCTCAAAGCACATGCAGTTATAGGAGAAATGAGATCTGGGATTTTGCTTTAAAATGCTACGGTGGGAGCGGGGAGGCAGAGTTGGGACGGTAGGAATGAAACAAGACTAGTAAAATGTTGTTAAAATTGAGTGATGGGAACAACATAGGGTGGGGTGGTTCAAAATACTATTTTCTCTGCTATGTATAATCTGAAGTTTCCTAAGTTTTTTTTTTTTTTTAGTTACACACACACAATAAAACAAATCAAAGCCAAATTACGTGGGTGTGGAGGGAGGCTGTATGTATAAACGAATAAATTGACAATTTCAATATGGTGTAACAAAGAGCAGCTAGCTAACCATAGCTGGTTTAGACAGGTTTCCCAAAGGCAGAGACAAATAAACAGAGAATTGAAAAGATTTTTGGAGGCAGGCAGCACAGGGAGCAATTTCAAGTAGAGAACAGTAAAAGCAAAGGCCCAGAGGCAAGAAAGCCCAAATACTGAAGGATAAAAAGAGATACTGCCGGAGAAAAAAGAAGCTAAATACCAAAGATCTAGTGAGTGACAGGACCTGGAATCGAACCTATTCATGTGTGACTACAGATCGCATAGCAATAAAGAAATGAGGCTCATCCTCTCCTCTGAGTTTCTACTTGTGTGGCCGATAAAGGAAAAATGCGTGCATCTCGTCAGACTAATACCCGGATACCCTGTCTCCAGCTCGCCTTCCCTCCACCTCTCTACTGCTGCTGCAGTTCACCGTGAATCTGGAGCACAGGTGCTACGCCAACCTTTCATCAAGAGCCGCGGGCACGCGGGCCACAGACTCACCTGGGCCCCGCCCACCGTCCCATGCAGCCGCAACAGGCACATGAGCCCGGGCAAATGTGGGGCCGAACGGACTGGGGGATGCACGGGAGCAATGGCGGACCCCGCTCGCGGCTGCAGCAACCCGGACACGCTCTCCAGCAGCAGCAGGCGGAGACGCGGGACCGAGCCCACCGCCGAAAGACCCCCGGTCCCGCCGGGAACCCCAGCCGCGGAGCCTGCAGAGGGCCCACTAAGAACGGCTGCCGCCATCTTCACCGGGGCTCTAGTGGTGGCGTGGCGTGATGACGCAAACATACCGCGACTGTCGCCTCATGGGGTGGGGGCGTGAGGAAGGGGCCGTGAACCTGCGCGTTGAGCGAACGAGTTAGACTCCAGCATCTACCTAGAAAAGAGCATGCGCGGGTTAGAGGGCTGGGGTGAGGATGTGCGGTGCTTAGGGCTGAACAGTGGGCCGGGCCAGGGGCGGGCCAATAGCGCTTATAGAAAACGTGGTCAGGACAAAAGGCGCCGAAGTCCGAAAGCTATCAGTTAAAGTAACGGAGTCTCCGGGTACTTTTCGCTCTATGTAGCACTGATATCTAAAGAACTGGCCCTTTAACGAAATCATAGTTTAACTACATTTACAACTACAGAAATGTTACAACACACGTGCCTTGCAAATTTAAAAAAATAAATAAACCTAGTATTGGGATGAAATATTCTACACTGTTGGCAGGGAAGTAAATGGATGCAGCTTTTCTAGAAGGCATTTTGCCAGTTCCTGTCAAAATTAAAAACAGGCATTTTCATCCGACTAATTCATCTATTAACAAATATTTATTGAGCATTTTTTGTGTGAGGCATCCTTCTAAGTGATGAGAATGGTAAAGAAGACAAGACTCTACTCATGTGATTTGTATTTTAGACAAGAGATACTCAATAAAAAAATAAGTAAATTTTGGATACTGCTATGAGTCATAAAAAAAATTAAGCCGGGTAATGTGACAAAGTGATGTGGATTGGACTGGGGACTTCTTAAAAAGAAGTTCTCTCTGAGGGTGGCAAGATGGTATCAGTCATATGGAGTCAAAGGAAAGTTTGTCCAGACAGAAGTAGCAGCATGTGCAAAGGCTGTGAGGTGGGATTGGGCTTGCTGGAGAATAGCAAGAAGGCTAGTTTAGCTCAAGAATAAAGAGGAGAATGATACATATAATGTGTGTTGAGGTCAGAGAGATGGTTATGGATCAGTCATGTAGATTATAGCAGGCCAAGGTGAAAATATGAGATTTCCTTCACATATTTGGAAGGCACTGAAAGGCTTTAAGCAGAGAGTGACAAGAACTGATATATTTGAAAAGACCACTCTGGTTGCTGCGTGGAGAAGGGACTAGAAAGCCAAGAGAGAAGCAAGGAGAGCAATAAAGAGGCCATTGTAAGAGGCTATAATAATAGACCAGGTGTTAGAGAATGGTGATTAAGACAAGAGTAGCTGAATTACTGTATTTTCGAGTCAGAATGCCAAGACTTGAAGAAGGATTAAAAAGAGGGCAGTACAAGAGGAAAAAAGATGACCCTTGGATTTAACTCTTGGATTTGAATTTTATTAGATTCAAATTATTATATTATCTTTGTGCACACGAAAGTCCCACTGTTATTTTGATATGGTGTTAAATTTATAGACAATTTTCAGAGAAATTACATCTTTATAATGATGCTTTTTCTCACTTAGAATATGGTATGTCTCTTTCATTCTTTCTAGCCTTAATATTTTTCTAAAGTTGTCTTTCTATTAATATCCTTTAAAGACAGTCATTTTCATTCCATGCAGACCACTTACCTTTCAGTTCCAAAATTACTTTAGATATATAACAATACAGATCTCATCACCTTCTGGTCATGACCTTTTGACAAAAGTGATTCATGAGTCTAAAAGAAATGCTTAAATCTTAAAGGGATGAAGAATGAGCTTAAAAGGTGTTGATTGAACTGAGGAGTGGGGAGTGGCAGCTGGTGGGCAAGGCCTGTGTTTGAACCTTAAAGATGATCTCAGAAACTGTCTTGCATGCCTATAGCTTTTTGTTGCATAAAAAGTGGAGGGGAGAGTGTGAAGTTAGTTCATTTGGGGAAAGCAGGGGGAATATGGAAAAAGATGGAAGAGGAAAAAATACTTTAGTTGTTTAAATCTGAAATGTCATCCATTATCCTTCCTAAGTCTAGTCAATTTTGCCCTAGAAATGACTCTTCAGCCTGGCCCCTCTTCTTCCTTCCACTCTATGGTTCATCTCCCCTTAACTAGTTTTAGTCTACAACAGCCTTGCTCCACTCCCTCCACCCTCTGCATAGACCAGAATTATCTTCCTAAAGAGAAACCTCATCATGCCACTCTTTTACTTAAAAAAAAAAACACTACTGGATCCATATGCCCTCCTCCAGGGAAAGATCTTAATTTCATTCCTTCACATGCTATACAAAATCCTTCACATTGTTCTAATATTTCTCCACAGCCTTATCTCTCTCATTGTCTAATCCCACAAACACTTCAGAACACATGTACCTCGACTTTCTCACTCTTTGAAATACCCTTTCCATCTTCTGTCCACCATTCAGAAAGATTGTCCTCAAATGTCCCCTCCTCTGAACAGCCTGCATTCCCCCCACCCCCACCCCAGCCAAATGCTGATAGTTGCTTTGCCTTCTGAGTCATACCATCATGATAGCATTCCTGGGATCATAATACTTCAACTCTACTAGGAAGGCAGAGAGGGGCTATGTTAATTCATGTGTGTTCCCATCGCCTACCACAGTGACAAGCACAAAATAGGGACGGATGGACAGATGGATGGATGGAAGCTGCAATGAGTTGGATGGAGGCGAGTAGTCAGAGAAATTACGAAAAGTAACCCTGCAAAGATCAAAGACAGACACCAGGGGGAGCTGACACACCACAATAAAGCGGGAGGATGGGCCAAAGGCGGCAGCAAGCACCAAAAGCAAGCATCATGCAACTGGAACCGCTCATCCAATCACCCACGTGCGCATCCCCTCACCTTCCTTTCCAGACCATGCTAGAGCTCATTCCACCATCCCCACCACCTCCACCACCTCCATCGCCTCCGCCCCTGCTGAGAAAACAAACAAAAGGGAGGAGACCCTGAATGTAGGGAGCCAATCAGAGGGCTCCAATCTCCAGAAAGGCGGCCGCCTTCGTTTAAGGATGCCCAATCAGTTCCTAGGGTTGAAGAGAGGCAGAGAGATGGGCGGGAAGAGCAGGGAGTTGGGACTGCGCGCGCCGGGGAAGGATCTCCCCTGAGGGGTGGGGCTGGAGCGCGGAGGGGAGGAGGCGGAGCCAATCACCAAGCGTGTTTGTGAAGAGTGGGCGGGCAGCGCGGCGGCGCGCGGGATCTGGGCTGACGCATCTGGCCCTGGTTCCCGAAGATCCGAGGTGGGGGGGCCGGAGGGGAGGGGGAAGAGGAGAAAGAGAGGAGGGTGCGCGTGCGCAGTGGCGCGGGGAGGAGCAGGGACCTGGCAGCGGGCTAAGAGGCTGCGAGCGAGCCGCGAACCCGGCGGGCTGCGGGCGGCTGGCGCGCGCACCATGGGGGAGAAACCCGGGACCAGGTAAGGGAGGTGGGGCCACGCGGCGAGACGTGGGCGGCTGCTCCCGGCGGGTACCAGCGCGGTCTGCAGACAAGGACAACGGGGAGAGAAAATCCAGAGCCGGACGCCTGGGTCCCTAGGGGGCAGCCATCTGGGGCCGCATGCCTAGGTCCTCGAGGATAATGAGGGGGACGCATGCCAGGGCCCCTGCAGAAAGCGAATGTTGATGGGGATCGGGGAACCAGCGTCTGGGTTCTCGCAGGGATGTGGGGGCCGGACCACTGGGTTCTCCGGTGCAGGCTGCGATGCAGGGGTGGAGGAAGGAGCAGGTGGCCGGCCCCTAGAGGTCGGGTATGGGCAGGGTGGATGCTGAGAGGGGGATTCCCGCCCCCCACCCAACTCGTGCCTAGCCACTGTAAAGCCTTTTGTCCAATACCCCACAGGCAGTGGGGCTGCCCCAACCTGTCCTGAAGGCCTGGTACGCCGCTTCCAAACTTCTTCCTTCCCCGGGGGTTGCTAGGAGCAACCGCCTCATCTTGGGGGAGCAGAGTGCGTAGGGACCCTCCCCGAGCTTGGGCCTTACCGCTGTTCCCCGGGGGTGAGGGGAGGCAGTATCTGCTCTGGGCACGCTATCCACTCCCCGGATGTTTTCTGTGCAATCGAGGCTCCTTCCTTCCACTGACACCCGAGTTCTCTTTTTTGATCTCTAGCAAAATCCACTTCCTGTTGTGACCCAACACCCCCAAGTGAGCATTGGGCGAATGCCTGAGTCCCTGGGGAGCTGGAGCAAGAGGAAAAGAATGGGGATGTTTGCCTCTATCCACAGGGGATCAGGAATGGGGGCCTGGTCCTGAGCTGTCACTTGTCCTGCAAAATAGTCTCATATCAGCCTCACCACTCCCCACCCGTAGAGTAGGAGAACATAAGCTTCTGAGGACCAAGTCAGCCAGTATTGGAGAGATGATCAGTGGAACGATTGGTGTCCTGGATTAGGGGTTAAACACCCCAGAGAAAGGGGAAGTCACTGACTTGAGGGAGGCCCCTGATTTCCGTTATGTGGTTCAGGGAGGAGGAAGGATGGACCAAAGGGGGACTGCTGACTTGGCACAATTCCCGCCACCCTCATCAAATTCTGGGCCACAGGAAATGGAAAGAATAGCAGGAAGTGTGAGGAGGCATCTCCTTCTGTGCCCCCCTCTCACTAGGCACCTCCCTGGTCACCCCACACTCCACCTCCTTGGCCAGCCTCAGGATACACAGGCTACTCCTTCCTAGCCTGGCAGGTTAGCTAGGTTAGAATCCAGAGGGCAAGTTCCCTGCAGCTGCTCCAGGGCAATCAACCAAAGCCACACTCCAGTTGGCCAACTGATTATGGCTGTTGCAGCCCTCTGCCAGGATTCCTAATAGAAAGAAACACTGAGACAAAGAGGAAAACCAGAGCAAAGAGGAAGGAGAGCTAGATGATGACATAGCAGTCAGCCACCAAGTTGGGACAAGAGTTGGAGTGCTTATTCTAGCTGCCACCATGTCAATATTTACTCTCCTTTATTGGATGGGGATTCCTGGTGACCTCCATACCCTTTGCCTTGTGGCCTTTGGATAGCTTGGCCTTCTGGGAAGAAGAGGAAAATGAAGTTGTTATAGCAAAAACGGGTGGTGTGGTTGGAGGAGGCATGGGCCATTTAGTAGAATTTCAGATTCTATCTGGGAACCCTTCCCAGGCATCACTGCTGAAGCAGAGTGGATTGGGAGTGGATTGTAAGGACAGCAAAGATCAAGCCCACAAGTGGCCAGAGCATTGGAGTTGCCAGACACTTCTCTATCCTTCTAGCAATGGCTCTAGTCCAGGCTTAGATTGTTTCAGCAACTATGAAATGACTCCCCTTTAATTCAACAAACTTGATGTCAGTTACAGAGGCAGGATAGTATAATAGTTCAGTGACTAAGAGCATGGACTCAGAACCAGAGTGCCTGTTTATCCACCATTTACACTGTGACCTTAGGTAAAATACTTGATCTTCCATGTGCCTCAGTTTCCTCACCTATAAAATAGGAATATTAAGACCCCCATCAAGGGTTCTTAAGAGTATTAAATGAGTTAACACATGAAACGCTTTTAACAGTGCTGGGTGTGGAGTATTCACCCAGTAAATGTTAGCATCATCATCGTTGTCACATGGCTGGCATTGTGCTGGGGATGCCTAAATGAATAAGGCTTCTGATGCTCACAATCTAGTGCAGCAGACGGTACAGAGCTAACTGCCCTTGCATGATATCACCACAAGTAAAACATAAACAAGGTGTGACAGGAACCCCCCAAAAAAGGAGTGACTGGAGTCTGGGCTCCATCTGCTTTCTAAAGGAGGTGATATCTGAACTGGGTCTTGAAAGACAAACAGGCTTTTAAGCTGCTGAAATCAGAGATGGGGACAGTTGGAGTAGGGTCACACTTAGGTAGTGCCCATAGTAGAAACCATTTTAGAGGCAAAGGCTGAGGTCATTTCTCTTCCAAGTACCCCAGCTATCTTTGGAGCTGGAGACCTGAGAAGATGGAAAGCAGGTTACATCTTACACAGACAGTACTGCAACCTGCCCATTCAGGTCCCCCTAGAGGAGGTCCTCTGGGAAGACCCAGGGTGGTTCCTTTGGGAACCAGTGGCCATTGCCATGGGAGGAGTGGAACTAGTGAGGCAGGGCTGCCATGTTGGGAATATTAAGGACTCGTGGTTACCTTTCCTTCTGGGAAAAAGTGGGACGGATAGGGCTGGGCAAAGCCTCAAAGCCTCTAGACAGGAATCCTGGGGAACTCTGCCTCTCAGGCTGGGGAGGGACAAGGTCCTGGCACCAGGGTCCCTGCTGAGTCTGAGGGAGGCAGTGGGGTTTCCCTTTCTGTTTTGTTAGGGTCTTCAAGAAGTCGAGCCCTAACTGCAAGGTGAGTCTCCTACAGTGCTTTTCTTCCTGACCCTCCCTGGGCCCTTACAAGGCCCAGCTTGCCCTTAGACGTTCCCCAACCTCTAGCTCCCCACTTCCTGTGACAGCTAAAAGCCAACTTCCTTCCCTCCTGAAGCCCCTTGTGGCAAAGGCTGCTTCGCCTAAGCCAGCCACAAGGGCTGGGTGGGGACAGGCCTGGGGGAAGGGTCAGAAGCCCATGCCTATAGCCCTCTCAGAAACCAACAACTCAGGGTACCTGGGGCTGGGAACAGTTAACAGCCCCACCAGGCTATAGACTTTACCCTAGAGCCCCTTGAAGGCCTGGCCTTCTACAGCCCCTCCCCAACTGGCAGCAACCCACAAACCGACACACACACCCAACTGATGGGCAGAGGTGTGAAAAGATATTAGGGAACAGCTAAAAAACTTCAAGGTTAGATAGTCTGGGAATCCCCGCCACCCTTCCCCTTCCAGCCCTACTGGGAGGAACCCAGGCTGAACAGCCCAGCCTGGGAAGACCAGGGGCAGGGAAACCCCGTGTAAGGCTCTGATGCCCGCCCACCCTCCTACCCGATCTTCCCTGTGACCCTCTCTATCCTCAGCTCACTGTGTACTTGGGCAAGCGGGACTTTGTAGATCACCTGGACAAAGTGGATCCTGTAGGTAAGTATGCCCAGAAAGAGGCATCTCGTCCCCCAATAGGGGAAGAAGTTCCTGGGCCCAGCAACAGAGGAGAGGCCCCAATGGGAAATGAGTTCATGTGTCTCTTTCCTAGATGGTGTGGTGCTTGTGGACCCTGACTACTTGAAGGACCGCAAAGGTACTGGCCCTAATTCCAGGGGTCCAAGGGGAGTGAGGAGGTGGGGAAGGGAGATGGGCTGGCATTGACAGGGGCCCCAAAGGGATGGAGGGCTGAGGAAGAAGCCAGGAGTAGGATTCAGGCAACTCTTATGCTGCTGAGGAGCAGCAGCTGCTGTTAGGTACTGGGGGGAGTAGAGAAGAGGGCCTCCTGACCACCCCACCTTGCCCTCCCTTGCCAGTGTTTGTGACCCTCACCTGCGCCTTCCGCTATGGCCGCGAAGACCTGGATGTGCTGGGCTTGTCCTTCCGCAAAGACCTGTTCATCGCCACCTACCAGGCCTTCCCCCCAATGCCCAATCCACCCCGGCCCCCCACCCGCCTGCAGGATCGGCTGCTGAGGAAGCTGGGCCAACATGCCCACCCCTTTTTTTTCACAGTGAGGATGCCTCCCATCTTCTGCAGGGCAAGGGGTCTGGGACTGTGTTTGGGGAGTGAAGTACCTGTTACAGGCAGATCTGGAAGAAACAGTAAAGAAGGACCCTAGACTCACCTCCCTTCAGGGTTACCAACATTCAGGAAGCCCTTACCTTTCTGCTTCCTCCCTTGGGCCCCTTCTTCCTTTCTCATCCCCAGGACTTCTCTAGCCTCTTAAGTTGAGATTGGGAGGAAGATTTGGGGGCTTCTGAGAGAACTGAAGCCTCCCCTTTCCTCTACCACAGATACCCCAGAATCTGCCCTGCTCCGTCACCCTGCAGCCAGGCCCAGAGGACACTGGGAAGGTATAGGAGGAATGGTTCTGAGGGCTCATGGGGCAGAGCAGGGTCCAGCAAGAGTTGGAGGCCCCTAAGATGGGGTGGGCTGTAGAAGAAAAGCCAGGATGGGACAAAAGGTAGGGTAATATCCCCAGCGGACATAGGGTGTGTATGGGATAGTCACTGCTCACATGTGACACTACCTCCTGCTCTTGACCTGCATGTACCTGGGTACAGGGGCTCACCTTCTACAGCCAGGACTAAGTCTCTGCCAGGTGCCAGGTCTCAGAGAGGCAGAGGAGGAAGAGCCAGGGCCTATGCTCCTCAGACCAAGACCCATCTTGGCAAGAGTCCCCTGCCCAAGACCAGGGGAGAGGGAAGGAAGGGAGTGGTGATGGTGGCAGTGGCCTTGTGTAAGACATGACCTTTTCTCCCTCTCCCAAGGCCTGCGGGGTAGACTTTGAGATTCGAGCCTTCTGTGCCAAATCACTAGAAGAAAAAAGCCACAAAAGGTAAGGGATGCCATCTCCCCTGTGGTTTACCCATTCCCTCCCTGATCCCAGGAGCCCCAGCCCCTGTGGGAGGTGGGAGTGGGTGTTTTGGTGTCTGAGGACTGACCCCTCCCCCTCCAGGAACTCTGTTCGGCTGGTAATTCGAAAGGTTCAGTTTGCCCCAGAGAAACCCGGCCCCCAGCCTTCAGCTGAAACCACACGCCACTTCCTCATGTCTGACCGGTCCCTGCACCTTGAGGCTTCCCTGGACAAGGAGGTGGGGTGTGAAAGGGTGATGCAGGCGCTACAGTACAAGCCAGATCCTGGGGAGAGGGGTGAAGCCACATGTCAAGATGGTGTTTTCAGGGAGGTTGCCTTAGATGGCTATGGAAAGTTGCTGTGGGCTTGGGTTTAAAGGGAGGAGGCCAAGCAATGTGTCTGTGTGAGGGGCATGCCGATAATGGGACCACTAAAACAACCAATTAACTTGTCCCCTCCTCCCCTCAAAAGTTGTATTACCACGGGGAGCCCCTCAATGTCAATGTCCATGTCACCAACAACTCCACCAAGACCGTCAAGAAGATCAAAGTCTCTGGTAGGAGGTGGGGGTTGGAAGGTGGTTTTGGGGGAGGGAGTTGCTGCACATGTAGCTTCTGGCATGATCTTGGTCCAAGGACATACCCCAGTGGTGGAGACCTACCAGGGCTCAAAGAATTTAGGCTGTCCCAGAATGAGATACAGGCCAGGTGTTTACTGCTACAGGGAGGGCTGTGGGTCAGGGGGCGGGAGTGGTGTGGGCCTGGGGCCTTTGCCACGTGGTCTGGAGTGGGACGGTGGTCTTAAGCTCCATGCAAAGTTGCTTGACCCAACCCCACAGTGAGACAGTATGCCGACATCTGCCTCTTCAGCACTGCTCAGTACAAGTGTCCCGTGGCTCAGATTGAACAAGAGTGAGTATCAGAAGAGCCCTCAGTCCCATTTTCAGGGGAGAAGAGTAGGCCTGGGAGAATGTGAGGTGAGGGTGGAATACTTCCTGAACTATCTCCATTTTCAAAGGAGCCACATTCCCTCCAGTCGGGTGGCTCTGAGCTGTGAATATTCTCAAGCAGATTGAGCCAAAACCTACTCATTTGTGATCTATGCCCAGAAAGAAGGGGCTAGTGATGGGGGTAGGAGCTGCCCCCTCGCCCAGCCTGGCCCTTCCAAGAGTCTTATTCTCTTGTCCCCATCCTCCAGTGACCAGGTATCTCCCAGTTCCACGTTTTGCAAGGTATACACTGTAACCCCACTGCTCAGCGACAACCGGGAGAAGCGTGGTCTTGCCCTGGATGGAAAGCTCAAGCATGAGGACACCAACCTGGCTTCTAGCACCATGTGAGGGTGGGGCTGGATAAGGGGCAGGGTGGGTGGGTTCTCCTGCAGCCCAGGAAACATTCATTCAGAGCCAGCTGCGTTCCAGGCTCTGTCCTAGGTGCCAGGGCTCTTATCTGAACAGAAGAGACAAAAAGTCTCTTACATTTTAGGCAAGGGAAGACAGAAATCAAATAAAAGGTAAAATATATAGGGTGCTTGTTTAGTGACCAGTGTTGAGAAAAGGCGAGGCAGAGAAGGGAGACAGAAAGTAGAGAGAGGGGTAGAGTTTGTTAACTTTGAATAGGGTGGCAGGGTATAATATAGAGGTGAATTGTGAGTAGGCAATGTAGGCAGTGTAGACATGCAGGAAGAGTGTTGCAGACAGAGAAAGCTGCAAACACAAAGACCCAGAGGTGGACTAGGCTGGTGTGTGAGGAAGTGTGAGGAGGCCCACAGAACTGCTGCTGGCCTCTGTGGTGCCATTGTGCCTTTGGGCAGGAGAAGCCCGGGAGAAAGGGTTTCACAAAGGGCTGGATTTCACCCCCACTGACACTTTTGTACAGGGTACACACTGCATGACCCCACATAGCAGACTTGGAGGCCAAGGTGATGAGAATGAACTACAAGGAGAAAAGTAGGAGGTGGAGTCGGAGGGCTAATGGAGAGCAAGATAGTACAGGTCTGTTAGGTCACAAGGACTTCAGCTTTTCCCGTGAGAGGGATGCGAAGCTACAGGAGGGTTCTGCACAGAGGACTGGTGTGGGGTACTTTACTATGACAACAGCACAGCCTATGCTGCTGGAGCCACTGGGGCTGGTTGTAAGTTTGTTGTCCTACTCAGGGTCCTGATGGGAGCCCCAAGGGTGGGCTATAGGGCACAGGGCAATGAGCACTGGTCCAGCTTCTCTCCTTTGCTACAGTGTGAAAGAGGGTGCCAACAAGGAGGTGCTGGGGATCCTAGTGTCATACAGGGTCAAGGTGAAGCTGGTGGTGTCTCGTGGTGGGTAAGTATGGTGGGGCAGCCTGGGATGGGCCCACAGTGGCTTCCTCCAGCTCTTCATTGTCATCAGCTCTTCATGATGCTTCTTTCCCTCCCCAGGGATGTCTCCGTGGAGCTGCCTTTTGTTCTTATGCACCCCAAGCCCCATGACCACATCACCCTCCCTAGACCCCAGTCAGGTGAGCGTACCACCCACCCTAAGCCTCCAAAGGGAGGCCCTGAAGCCAGGCCAGTGGAGAAAAGTTGGTCCTTCTGGCACCCACCCACCCACCCACCCACTTTTCTCCTCCCTTCAGCTGCTCCTGAAACAGATGTGCCCGTGGACACCAACCTCATTGAATTTGATACCAAGTAAGAGCCTCATCCCCTTCCTTTCCTACTTTTGACTCTTTGGACAAAGATTCCTATAACGTTCAAATCTACCCTCTATCCCATTTTTTTTTTCTTTTGGGGAAGGGATTGTTGAAGCACCGAATCGAGATGATAGTCTTGTGAGCTGCCTATTATGCCCCTTCTTTGTCCCTTCCTGAAAAAAACCTCCCGTCCCATTGCCACTCTAACACCTTGGTCTCTGGAGGGGAATGGGAGGTCAAGAAGAGAGTCTGAAGCCCTTGCCTCACCCCCTCCTTTCCACCACCCACCAAGCTATGCCACAGATGATGACATTGTGTTTGAGGACTTTGCCCGACTTCGGCTGAAGGGGATAAAGGATGAAGACTACGATGACCAGTTCTGCTAGGAAGGGGGGCTAGAAGAAGGGAGTGGATGGTGCTGGGAGAGGTAGGGGCAGGACCAAGATCCCCGCTGCCACTGGGGATAGGTCCAAGCCTTTTTCCCTTCCCCTCCATCCAGCAGCTTCCTCAACCAACCCCTTCTTTCCCTCCCTCTCCTATTCCCACCAGATACGCACTGGACCCATCTCTTGTTGAACGTGGGCATTAATTTTTTGATTACGGCTGTGCTTCCCCAACCCCCTAATGGGTGGCAAGCTGTGTTCATACCTAAATTTTTTGGAGGGGGGGACACTGAAAAGAGGAGTGATAGTAGGAAAAGGGGGTAGGAAAAACTCCCACATTCAACCTTATACCAACACCCCCTCCTGTCACTATCTCTACCTCCCATTCCTTCAAGATGAGACCCTTTGGGGTACAAGGCCACTTCTTTGTCTCTGAGCATAAAGAATAAACCTTTTAATAGGCATGGGTGTGTGTGTTTTCTGTATAGCATTTAAGGAGTATACAGTGTGCTCATCTATGAGTCTGTTAGCTTGTAGGTAAGAACCTAATCTCTTCTCTGCACCCACATGACCCCTGGCCCACAGGCTGTCAGTGTTTATTGAATGAGCTATACCTGTGTACCAAAGTGAACAATGAAACTTGATTTGGTCAAACCGAACTCAAGGGTACAGTTTGGTATAGCCACAAAGTAGATTTATCCATTTACAGGGGAAACAATAACCCACGTCCCTGAAAGACTAGAAGCTCTTGGGAGCTAGGCAGGGCAGGCCCTTCCCTGTTGCGGCTGACAAACATGACTGCATAGTGACCTGTTGTGACCTAGTGTGTTTGTTTCCACCATTCCTTTTGGTTGCTCAAGCAGTCATTCCTTGGACTCAGTGGGACTACAGCTACAGGCCTTACCAGGAGCCACACAGCATCTAGGTGGAGCCTGGTATTTACATTCTAACAAAGAAGCCAAGGCTTTAGGCAGCCAGAGAGAGTCAAGCTGCTGTGGGCAAGTCTAAGAAGCTTCATCCAGCTGCTACTCACATTCATCAGAGACTCCTTGAGGCTTGGCCAAAGCCCCAGGCTGAGCTGGAGGAAGTTAGTAACATTCTACCGACATTCCTCGCCTTTGCCACCAATTCCCAGTCCTGCAGCCCAGCCTTTCTCTCCTTTTTCTTTTAAGGCTCATTTATTCATTCCATAAATGATCTTTATGTTAAGTCCCAATTATGTGCCAGGTATAGTATAGAGACATAGTCATGATGAAAACAAACATTAAATCATTCCCTAATTAATCACAGTATCTATGATCCAAAGGAGAAGTACAAGAGCTATGAGAACACATGAGACAGGGAGTTCTGACCTAGGCTGGGGTTAAGGGGAGATTTCCCTGGAGGAAGCTGACCTTTGAGCACAGAACTGGAAGATAAGGAGGAGTTCCAGCATTCCAAGCAATAGCAACACCATGTGTAAAGGCAAGAAGGAACAGGGGCCAGAAGGACTGCGACAAAGAGCCAGAGGCAAAGTAGTTACAGATGAGGCTGGTAAGGCATATGGGCAGCCCATACAAGCCTATAGTCTATGTTATGGCTCGTGACTTGTAATTAAATCATTATTTATCCATTACTTTTAAGTGCTGCCAAAATGCCAATGACCTTGTTTACCCCTCCACAGAAGCAGCCTATCCTATATATCCTGCCTGGTCTTTATCATGTAGAGAAATAAGCAGCATCCCTCTGACTCCTGTAAACCTGTTTCTTGACCTCTGATCTCTTGGCCCATGGATCTCCAAACTTTTTCAGGTGAATCAGAATCCTCTGGGAGGCAAGATAAAGACAGAATCCGAGGCTCTACCTTCCCAGATTCTGATTCAATAGTCCTAGGAAGAATCCATGAAATCTGGATTTTGAATTAGTACACACTTTGATAAAACAACGCCTTTTCTCTTTTAGCTTTTTTTTTTTAATGATTTTAAGAAAGTAAAACATGCACGTGGTATAAAGAAAATTCAAACAGTCAAAAGGAAGCTCCCTCCTGCCTCTGATCCCCAGCCTCTCATTTCTCATTCCCAAGGCAACCTCCATCATCAGTTCCTTGATTATTCTTCCAAAGATATTCTTCAGACTTAGTCATATTCATATGACGATATTTCTTCCTTATTTTAAATACAGATAGTAGCATACTATGAACACTTCTACATCATGCTTTTTGCAGCTGGGAGAGCATTCCTTTAACAATACATAGAGATCTACCTCATTCTTTTAAAGAGCTGCATAGCTCGCCATTGCCTAGATGCCATTTATTTTTACCAGTTTCCTATCAATGGGCAGGAAGGATGTCCACTCTTTCGTTAATTCAAACATTATAATAATTATGCTTAAAGACATGTCCTTTTGCCCATGTAAAGTATGTCTGTAGGGCAAATTCTTAAAAGTCGAATTGGTGGGTCAAAGAACGCCTTTTTGATCACTGCCAATCAAGCAGGTGACATGGTATCATCCTAGCTTTAATTTGCATTTCTTTGTTTAGGAGTGAGAATGAACAGGATTTATTGCATTCATGTCATCTTAATGTACTCTAAGGACTCTTTATGTAGTAAAGAAATTAGCCTTTTGTCATATATTTTGCAAACATCTTTCCCAGTTTGTTCTTTTTGAATTTGTTTATAGCTTTTTTTCTTTTCAACGAGGTCAAATTCCTATAACATAAAGTTAACCATTTTGAAGTGTAAAATTCAGCAGCATTTGGTACATTTACAATGTTGTGTAACCATCACTTCTAGTTTCAAAGTATTTTACTTATGGTATTTTTAATAATTCATAAGTTTTTTATTTTAATGTAGTCTATTAGAATCATGTTTTTTATGGCTTCTTGATTTGTCACAAAGCTCTTGGCCTTCTGTTTCCTCACAAATTGATGCTTTCTTTTCTTTCCAGACTAAACTTCAAGATTATCATATCAGCCACTATCTCATCAGCACCCTCAATTCTCCTTTCACAATACCTGCTCTCAAACCCTACCCTTGGCTCTGTCAGTCACCACCCCACCCTTCTACACTCCAACACTGGGCTGCTGAGCACTGCCAGAGAAAAATCACACAATCATATTTATTCGTTCAATCTTCAAATATTTTTGAACACATTCTAGGTGCCAACACTGTTCTGGGTACGAATTTGGAGCCACTACAAACTTACGGTCTCTAATCTCAGCTAATCTCAGCCCTCATACCTGATAACCCTTTGTCCCTCTCCATGTCCCTGGTCACCTACCTCTCCTGCTCCCATCCTACTCAATAATTTTCCAAACCTTCCTCACGCTCATAGTGACTTCATCTTGTTTTGCACAGAGATTAAGCTACGAGGGATGAATGATTTCAATTTCCCACCTCCTACCGACAAATGCTGACATCTAAAACAGTTCTCCTAGACAACCAAGGTTAAGATGACTTCTCCAGTTCAAAGCTAATCCCTCCACCTGTGCAGATTGCTTCCCTCCTACCTCCTGAGACCGCGATTCACCAAACCACTCCCCTCTCTTAACCTCTGCTTCTCTCTACTGGTTCTTCCTCCATGGTAAAGAAACCCACATAAGTCTCTTCCGCTAAAGAAAGGAAGGGAGAAAGAGAGAGAAGGAAGGAGGGAGAAAGGAAGGAAACCAAAGAAAAAACACTCCTACATGAGTAAGTCTCTTTCAGTAAAATATATCTCTATTTCCTCTCTCTTTTTTTATTGTTTTTATTTTCAAAGTTATATATGCACATAGTTTAAGGAGTCAAATAGGACTACAAGGCCTATTACAATAAAGAATAGACCCTTTCCCTCTCCTATTTCCTTCTCAGAGGCAACGGCTTTCACCTCCTTTAGATGTTTCCTTTGGTATTTTCCTCCATATCTCCAAACAACATGCTTATTTTGCTACTTCTTGATTTTTGCTTTAAGCACCATCCACTGGCTTCCATCCGTGTAAGGTGAAAACTGAGCTTCCTTTCTTCCCTCTGCCCCACATAGGTCACTTTCCATTCCTCCCCTGCATCTCATACACCCAAAGGAATTATATCAACTGGGTTAGATCAATATTCTGTATTTACATTATGCTTATGCAAACGTTATTCATAGCTAAGTCATGTGATATGGATCTTTTTCTTCTTGCACAACTTTATTTTCCCTGAATAACTGTCATTTAAAAATCTGCTTATTCTCTGAAATTACCACTAATTCTGCCCTATACTCTCTTGCAGAAGTTTATATATCTTCTCAATTCATTCAAAACAAAACAGATGTTCAGCTCTTTAATCTCCTTGAAGAAATCTCTCTAGGAGCCTTCTAATCTGGATCTAACTCCAATAACCTCCTGAGAAATGGTATTTGGGAGAAAAATTTGAGACCCTGTACATATCAAAATGTCTTTTTCTATCTCTGTTACTGATAGTTTGGCTGTTATGAGAGTCTAGATATTCCCTAAAATCTATTCTTCTGTGGTGCTATAACAATAGCTGGCCACCTAGATAAGGATTGGATTTCCCACACCCCGGAGCTGGTTTAGACCATATGACTAAGTTTCCTTCAACGGAATGTGAGCATAAATTATATGGGCCACTTTCTAGCCAGACCTCTGAGATGTGCCTCCTCAACATTTTTTCTTTCTCCTCCCTGCCAGCTGAGACCCAGGGATGCCAGCAACCCAGTTTTAACACTGGAGACAGCAATGCCCTTGAGCAGTGTTTCCGAGATTTTACTGTGCATAGAGCTCACCTGGGGATCTTCCAACACAGATTCGATAGGTCTGTGGTGCGGCCTGAGATTCTGCATTTCTAACAAGCTTTTATGTAACACTAATGGTGTTGGCCTGCAGACCACACTTTTGAGTATAAGACCCTGAAGGAAGGCAGAGCTGCACTGCTAGCCTGGGTCAGTGTGTGATTTGTGGAGCACAATGAACTACTTTTTGAGAAAAAAATGTTAAGTTCTACTTTGTTGAGTCATTGCATTTTTAGCCTTAGCTGGAGTACAGAATTCCAGATTATTAATCTCTTTATCCCAAAAAGTTGAAGGCACTGATCTACTGTCCTCTAGTCTGGAGTGTTACTATGAAGAGGCCCAGCACCATTCTGATTGCTGATCCTTAGCATGTGGTCTGTTGTCTTTCTGGAAGCTTTTGCAAGACTTTTGAGTCTAGTATTCCGATAGTTCATGATGTGCCTTGATGCTGGCCACTTAATGGGTCCTTTTCATCTGGAAGCACATGTCCTTTCTTCTTTATTTTCTCTGATCTCTTATTGAATTTAAGCCCCTTGAACTGATTCTCTAATTTTCTTTTTTCTTTTTCGTATATGCCATCTCTTTTCTTTTGTTTTACTTGTTGGAAGAGTTCCTCAATTTCTCTTTCGATCTTTTTGCTAGTTTTTCATTCCTTCCCTCATGGTTTTGTTTTTTTGTTTTTTTTAAGTGTGTTTTCTTGGATTCAATCCTTTATTACAGTATCTCTTATCTAAAAGTGTCAATATTCTCCTTAAGTTTTACTTTATATTGTCTAAAGTGTTGTGGATTTGGCTTTTTTTTTTTTTTCATGTTTATTTTGGTCTCTACCTTTCATGTTAGAAAGTTTCTTCAAATATCTAGAAATCCTTTGCCTTATGTCTGCTCAGATGTAAGAATGAGGTGCTAAGAAGTTGACTAAAAGATCTATGGACACAGTTGGGACTTTCCAACTGTGGGTTTCACTATAGGGTGATCTGGCTAACTGCTTTGTTGGAGAATCCCTGATGTTAATACCCTTAGGTCTTTTCTCTGACTAGTCAAATTCCCCAGATAAAAGACTTCCAATCTCTGGCCTGGAAGGTATAAGCCTAGTTGGCAGAGTTTTAGAAACCACCACCCTGTAAATAAATTTTCACTTCTTTGTTTTCAATACAACCATGCCCAGGTGTCTTCCATCCTCTATTTTCCAGCTCCAACAAATAAACCTCCAGAAATATGATGGATTGGGGGGTAAGTAGTTGCCAAGATATATGGGGTAAAGGAGAAGATTGGGAGCTGGACTAACTACTTCAAAGAATCCTAATTTTAGTACTACTACACCCCAGTTGTACATGATGCCACTCATTTAAGGGTATATCTAAACTTCACCACTAGCTTAGTTACCGCTTCATTGTTAAATCAGTTGCTACTTATCCTTTGGTTTTCGCTTCTATCTAAAGTTTTACTATTAACTCCTCTCTCTTTTGACCCCTTTATAAGACCCTCCTATTGTTATTTTATTAGGATTTAGTAGTCTGTCATGACAAGGTAACTACTTGAGCTAAAGCCAACCTGATGATTTAGGAAAGAGATGAAGTTAAATGCTAAATCTTTCAAGATTAACTGACAGTCTCCATTCATTTGCTATCTCTGTGCAAACTGGCTTCATTCTCAATCTTCCATTAGCTGTCAACATTGATCTTTCCAAAAGGGTAAATTTGGTCATAACACACTTCTTGAAAATCCTTCAAAGGCTCACAAATGCCATCAGAACAAAGTCCAAATTACTTAGCTTGCAAGACTTTTCCTGGCCTGTCTCCCTACTCCAATCGCACCAATCAAACCTAACCACTACCACACTCCACTCACTCCAAACTGAATCTCTTGCTGTACTTCAAATGTGCTGGACCTCTTCACATGCATTTGCCTATGCCAGTTCCCTTTTCCTCTCCAACCAAGTTAACCTTGAAGATTCAGTTCAAGCAGCACTTCCTCCCAGAATCCTTTCTCTGTGTTCCTGGCAATACACTCTGGGCATACCTCTAACAAAACGCCTGTGCCACTATCGCATGAGAGACCATCTCATTCACCCTTGTATCCCCAGCGCCCGTCACATAATAGACAACCAGAAAGGAAAAGGAGAAAAGGCTGAAATAGGCTAGCTTCTGAGAATATAGTCTGTGTTTTAGTAGGGTCCCTGTTCAAGGGTAAGTGCTAGGGCGAATTATGTAACACTCACCAAGTCAAGCTTTTCCCCCAGGCCCCGATACACGGCGGAGTGGGGGAGGCAGACAGAAGTTCCATGGCTGTGTAGTCAGGAGGAATACCCCAGAGCTCCCACCATCATCACCCAGCACCAGCACACGCTCAATAAAATCTTGTAGACGAAATTAACTATAGACCACAAGATAGTGTCGTAGAGGTGGACAGGTCACAATAGCCTCCGGCTAGGGAATGTTTCCATACTGTCACACAGGTAATCCCGTGGCGGTAGCGCAGATCTAAGCATGCGCCGGACCCTCTGGGAGTTGTAGTTCACCCGGTAACCGCGAAAGGCGAGCCTGCGCTAGACACGCTGGGAATTGTAGTGTCGGCTAGAGAGCATGCTCTGCGCAGGCGCAAAAACCACAGCCTCTTCCGGGTTCCAGAGTCTCATTTCGCAAAAGAAGAAAATCCGGTGGGTTCCCAGAGTGACAATGGCTACCTACAGCCTGGCAAACGAGCGACTACGCGCCCTAGAAGACATCGAAAGGGAAATCGGTGCCATTCTTCAAAATGCAGGTTGGGGATACGACGACCGGGAGGAAGGGAGCGAGAGTGAGGCAGAGCCGCATGCATACGCGCGGACTTGAGACTAGGAGTGGGGTTGGAGAGGGATCTTAGGTGCATGCGCGACGCGTGCGGGGTGGGAGGGGCTTGCCCTTGGCGGGGCTGTACTGGCGTTCTCTGAGTAGCCCCGCCCTTTCTCTGCCCCGGCAGGTACAGTGATCCTGGAACTTTCCAAGGAAAAAACCAATGAGCGGCTGCTAGACCGGCAGGCGGCGGCCTTCACCGCGTCGGTTCAACATGTGGAGGCGGAGCTGTCGGCTCAGATCCGTTATCTCACTCAGGTGAGTGGGAGGGTGCAGTGCGCCCACTCAGCTTTCTGCTTTAAATTTCAGAGGTCCCTGGAGGAGCCTTGTCCTCCCTCAGGAGCCAGGCAGGACCAGGCCGCCCAAGCTGTGACTCGCAGAATCCTCCCTTCCAGGGTCGGTTTCTTCCCACTAAAAGGAAAAAATTAAAGGCTACCGTGCCTATTTGACTGGGCTGCATCATATGAGCCACTAGATGTCTCAGGAAGTCCTGGGAGAGGGCTCGTAAACACTTCCAAAGCTATAGGACTTTGCCCCCTAGAAACTTGACCTGACCTCAGGGGCATGAAGTCCCAGATAGCTACATCCTGAAAAAAGGAACAGGATTGAGAGGGTTCTGAAGCAACCACCATTTACCAAATTTTTACAATGTGCTAAACACTGCATTATCTTATCTAATCATACAACAACCTCTATCTTCCAGATGAGGTTAACAGAAGTTAAGAGATTTGCCCTAGGTCATCCAGCTATCACGTGGCATAATAGATTCAAACTTAGAGAAGAAAGGAAGCAAGAGACCTGATACCTGGTTGGGGAGATGGGTAAGGGAGGGGGTGTTTCACTGACCAATTGAAATGTCCTGTAGGTGGCCACAGGGCAGCCCCATGAGGGCTCCAGCTACTCTTCAAGGAAGGACTGCCAGATGGCCCTGAAGCGAGTGGACTATGCTCGTCTTAAGCTCAGTGATGTGGCCCGGACCTGTGAGCAGATGCTGGAAAACTAGGCCAAGTCAGTGGAGAGGTTGGAGGGAGACCAGCACCTGCATCCCGGGACAGAAGTGGAGACCTGCAGGATGGCGAACATGGGCTGCCACATACATGCTGGTCAGACAAAGGGGCAAAAGGAAAAACTTAAAGACCAAGCCTGCCCATAACTACTTGTCACTCCTCCAGGAGGGTGCTCCTGCTCTGCACTTCACAACAGTGCTGATGAGCTCAAACAGGAAAGATGGAAATTCGGACACCCAACCTACTTCCTCATGCACTTCATGTCCCTGTCCCAGGCTTCCGCGGACTTGGGCCAGTGAACACACATTTATCTTCATTGGAAGAGACAAAACAAGAACTAAGGGTTTTAATAATAAAAACAATAACAATAAAAACAAGGAGCTCAGCCTTTCACTGGGGCATATATGGGTGATGCAACAGATTAAGGAAGTAAAACTAGACTGTATGGCAGCTGCTGAGGGAAGGTGGGAAACCCCAAGCCTTCACTGTGGGTTCAGGGGAAGAAGTAGGAGAAGGCTAAAATTAGGAGGAATAGCTGGTATATTGTGAACAGTGACTTGGAAGAGGGGTGGGCAGAACAGGACCATCAGCAGAGAAGCTGAAGCCAGGAATCATCATAAGGGAACAAAGGCATGAGGCCAGTGTATGCAAAAAAAAAGTCTAATTATAAAAATAATTTTTAGTAAAAAATTTAATATTTACCCAGTATAAAAGGTAGATATTACATTATAACATAGGAAGAAAAAAAAAAGGAATGGTCTCAGGGCAGTGGCTAGTTATTTACATATTAACCATTAACAAGTATGTACAAAGTGCCTACCATGTTCCAGAGATTGATTGAGTGCATTAAATGTGTATGATTCTAAATAAATCACAATCTCTATATTCACGAGCTTCCATTCTTAGTTCAAGCATTTGAGTCTGGTGTCACAGGTATGTAATGAAACTGCAAATCTGGAAAAGATAAAGAAATTGAGAGATGAGCTCTGAGATCTAGGGAAGTTGGGAGATAGCTTGAACTCGGGGGTCAGACTCCAAAATATTAACCATACAACCTGGTACACAGTAGGTGCTCAATAAAGATTTGTGAATTATGGCTCCCACCTTATTCCACAGCTTCATCTCCTACCAGCCTGCTCTAGATGTTATCTTGATGTTGCTCCAAGTACTGCCTAACTTCAAAGGCCAAGCACTGGTCACTGGGCCCATGGTGGTTTCCCTTCCTCCCAATTCCATAGTCTGGCTGACTCTTCTCTCATAACCTATGGTCCATGGTGCAGGCAGCTTTCATATTTGTCTGCCTGGGGCAGGTTTCCAGCAACCTGGGAGCTACTGGGGTCAGGATCCCTGCCAGGGAGGCTCTTGTCCCTTGGGGGAGGGATTCAGAGGCCTAGTTTACCTGGAGGGTACTGCAGTGATTGCTTTCTCTTAAACAGCACATAGAGGAGTACTCCAATGAGGATGAAAACGATGGCCAAGAGGGACAGCACTGGCACCATCACTGATATTTCAGCTGTAGGACCCATATTTTCTTTCATCTGCTTCTGGTTCTCCCCAGCCTCCAGACTGCTGCCCACAGAGGAAGTACTGGTTTCATTGGCGTGGGTGAGCTTTTTGTCCAAGGACAGTTCTCCTGCTGGAAGGGTAGGCTGCTGGGTAGACTGCAGCAGGATGGGTGGCAGATACCTCTGGACAGGGGTGCCCACGTCTGAAGGTGAACTTTTTGTGAGCTCAGGAACCTGGGTGCTAGGGGGACGTAAATGCTCCCGGTGAACCACTCTCCTGGAGTAACCATGTCCACATTCTGGAGAGGCAAGAAGTGAGGAATCAGGGCTGAGGGCACAAGGTGAAGAAGTAGATAGAGGGAAGGGTAATGGGTCAAGGAGAACATCAAGGGAACAGCTGAAGGCCAGGTGAGGAAGACAGGGGGAGGGGATAAGTGGGGGAGAAGGAAATGAGGCAATCACAACATGGAACCACTGGGAAAAGTGTACGTTCTGACCCGGAAGTCAAAAGACCTGGGTTGGAACCCTGGTCCTGCAATAAAGTAGCCGTGTGACCTTGCCCCTTGTCTTTTAATCTTTCTGAGACTCATTGTGGAGATAGTTTTAATAGCAAGGGCCAGGGTAGCTCAGAGGATTAAATGGAATAATGTAGGTCCATGGAGCCTAAGGGGCAGTAAGTGTACCACTGAAGCTACACAAGATAACTTTGGGTGAGACAAGGAAAATATTTTATATTTTAATGGTTGTATATTTTAGGAGAAAATTACAACCAATGTATCAAATTTGTGACTTCACAGATATTATTGCTTAGGACAAATCGCTATTTAAGTTTTTCAAAAGTGACTTTTGTATACATAAGATTTATTCATTTCATTGTATGTAAATTTTACCTCAAAAGAAAAAAAAACAATAAGATATTGAACTCTATTTATTTATATGCATGCTGAAATGTTTGGGGACAAAGGATAGCCATGCCTGAACTCACTTGGAAATGCCTCAGAAAATAAGGTAGGCTTATGATGGACAGAGGAATAAACAGATGGATGTGCAATAAAGCATATATAATTAAAATGTTGTAAACCTGACACTGTAAAATATAAAATATATACTTTATTATGTACATACAAAATATGTAAAATATAAACAAAAATCAAATATTATAGAATCTAGGTAGTGGGTATATGAATATTCACTACGATTCTTTCAACTTTTGTATATTGTTTGTTTTTAAATTTCCATAATAAAATACTGGAAGACAAAAATAGTACCTTGATTTCAAGAAAAATATTAATTATAGCACAGGTGATAAGGATGAATTGGCAAAAATCATGAAAGTGCTGGTGAATGATGTTTGGTAAACAGGAACTTAACTAAATGAAAGTACTTTGGCCAGCATCAGAACATAAATGTGAGGTGTCACAGGAAAGGGCTAAGGCAAAGAAAATCGTAAGGTGGAGGCTGGGATCCCTGGAGACAGAACCTGAGGAAGAGGGGGAAAGCTCTCACCTCCGAGATCAAAGCAGCTCACCAATTCAATCACCCATTGTTCTTTGCTCCCCCCACACACAGTCCGGGAACGTAGGTGGAACCTGCATATAGAGGACTTGGTCTCAGCTTCATTCCACCCCTTCCCTTCCCCAGCTGTTTCCTCATTCCAAAGTCATGAGGTCACCAAGAGCGACCCATTTCTGCTGAGAGGGAAATTCCCAGGTAGGTGGGACAGGAAAGTGGTGTGGAGAATTAGCAAACATAACCTAGAAAGGGGGTAGGTCCTCCCAGAAAAAGTTCAAGTTTGACTAGAGGGTCCTGAAGGTACCTGGCAGGGAGGGATTGTGCAGGTGCTGTCCTCCCAGGGGTGGATGAAATTACCTGACGTAGGAAGTACACCGATCATAAACTTTCAGTTGATTTCGTAGATGTTCTATGATGTGAACCGCTGGAGTGTCAAAATAAGATATACTACAGTAACAACTTCCAGTGCTGCTGCCCTCGTTGCCGTAGCCTGAGTAGGATAGAGATGGTCAGCACAGGTTCCCAGGCCAAGGGGCTACCCTAGCTATTATTTAGCCTCCAACTCACTGCCCTATTGCAGCCTCCCCCTTAACCCTGGGATCCGACCCATAGTCTCAACGCATACATCAAATGCCCCCAAATACATTCATAATCCTACCCAGGTGTCCCCCAGCCTGACCCTAACTCCAGGCACCTGGCCCTCTCCCTTCACCAGTTGTGCCTGGCTCCCCACTTATTCAATCGCGCCGCTTCCCTAGTGCACCCACACACACACACACACACACACACACTCACACTCTTCCCCAGATTGGGGTATCGGCCCTAGCCCGTCCCCTGACGAACCTAGCAGAGTCAGCCACGCTAGCAGAAGAAATGGGAGCATGAGGGACTGAGGTCTCCAGTCTTTCCACATCTCGGGGCCACCTGGCCCTGTCCAACTCCTAGTCAGGCTCCGGAGGGTGACGTCCAGCTGGTTTATCTAAGGCTTTCGCTTCCTTCCCGCGTTCCGCCTGAGATTCCAGGAGAGAAAGCGGCCGTGGACGTCCAGTCCGGCTGAGAAGGGTGCGCGAGGTGACGGCGCCGCTCCCTCCCTCTCGGATCTCACAGCGTCTGGAACCGACAGTGCGGTCAGTACGGTCGACTCCTCCTCGAGGCCGCCGGCCTCCCGCAGTGGGGAAACCCCCGGAGGCAGAGCTCCTTCGCCTCCGTCCCCCGTGCTGCGTCCCGAGCCTTGGTCGAGGAGTTGGCCAGAAAGGTTTGAAGACAGCCAAAGAAAACTCCGCCGTCGAGGCGGAGCAAGTGGGCAGTGACCCAACCCGCTGATTCGATGAGGGATGCCAGCCCCGCCCGTCCGCCTACTCACCTCAGCTAGGTCCACGGGACCTGGGACACGGGTGAGCGTCTACATCCCACTTCCTCCTTCAAGACTCTTGCTTTCACTTCCCAGGCAGGGGTCCTGGCACAGCCAGATCCAGTCACATGGCCGGGGTGATGTCCCAGTGAGCAGCTGAGTGGCCACTGGCCAGGGCCGCCTGGGTACACGGCGCTGACTCGCAGGGGGATGGCCACCCGAGGGATGGGCTGTGGACTCCACGCCCTGACGTCACGACCGCCCCTTCTCCCCGCGCTCCTCCTCCCCCGCGCCGAGGTATTTACCTTCGAAAAGTGGTGGCGGCTGCAGGTACCGGAGTAGTGGAGCGGCTGGGAGGGGCTGGGTCTACTGGGGCTCACCACCAAACCGATCCAAGCTGAAGGGACACTCAAGCTTCTGTTCCCTCCTCCTGCACCCCACAGATGGATCCAAACTTCTTCGCTCCTTTTCAGATACTTCCCAATAGGATCAGCCGTCCCTCATCTCTATCCCAACTCAAACCTTACTTTTGAGGGTTTGAGCCTCAGATTTTGAGCCCCAAATGCCATCTCACTCCTAAGTATGTCTCTAACCCTAATGGCCCACTTTCAAATCTAGCCCCCATTCTCATCCCTGGACTCCCATCCTCTACCCTGAAAACTCTATATTCTCGGCTTCTAACATTCATCCATAGATCCCACTTTAAGTGACCCTCAAACTCACCCTCCCCATTTTGTGACCCAGACCCAAATTACCATCACCCTCTCCCTGACCATATATATCCCTTTCTCTGCTTAGTCTGGGCCAAGACCCTGTGCCCCTGAAGACATGGAGTTTGTGTCTGGATACCGAGATGAGTTCCTTGATTTCGCTGCCCTCCTCTTTGGCTGGTTCCACAAGTTCGTGGCAGAGCGTGGGGCTGTGGGGGCCAGCCTTGAGGGCCGCTGGCGACAGCTAGAGGCTCAGATCAGAAGGCTGCCCCAGGACCCTGCCCTTTGGGTGCTCCACGTTTTACCCAACCATAGTGTGGGCATCAGCCTGGGGCAAGGGTCAGAGCCAGGCCCCGGACCAGGCCTGGGGGCCACCCGGCTCCTGGGAGAGGAGCCCCCACTTCACCTGCGAGACCTAAGCCCCTATGTCAGCTTTGTCAGCCTGGAGGAAGGGGAGGAAGGGGAGGAGGAAGAGGAGGAAGAGGAGGAGAAAGAGAATGGAGAGGAGGGTGCAGGCACAGAGAAGAAGGTAGAACCAGAGGAGGATGGAGAGCTGGCCCATACAAGCAGGGAGTCCCCCCAGGAATCAAATCCTCCAGGGGAACCAGAGGAGACTGAGCAGGAGGCAGGAGGTGGCGAGGATGGCTGCCAAGAGGACAGGGCAGAAGAAGAAACAGGGCCTGAGAAGAGGAAGGAACGGAGAAGTGGTAAGAACCCAGGGCTGGCCCTGCCCTGCCCCCTGCTCAGGCAACTCCCCCTCTGAAGCCCTGCTATACCACTCAGAACCCAGTTAGGAGTCACAAACAAGAGAGTGGCTTCAGGCCAGTCTGGCCTGAATAAGTGTTTTCACTGACCACAGTGTGTTTTGTTTTTTAATTTGAGCCAACATTTAAACATTAAGAGAAAAAAACTCCCAAAGTCTACAGTTATATCTTCTCAAGAAAAATCTAAAGTCCTGACAGCAGGCCCACATTTCTGCATGGCAGCAAATGCTGGTACTATGTATCAGCTGTCCCCTTCAGATGAAGCATACCCTCTCTACCTAGTCCCCTTTACTCAGTTCACTTGCCTAGCCCCTATAGGTAATTGAGTTTGGCACCTGGACCCTGATCATCTTTGCTACCCACCACCCACAACTTTTTCCTTTTTCCCCAGAGGCTGCCCCCCTGCACCTCTCCTGCCTCTTACTGGTGACAGACGAACATGGCACCATCTTGGGCATTGACCTGCTAATGGATGGAGTCCAGGAGAGTACAGGCAGGGGCTCAGGGACAGAGAACCTGGTTCCTAGGGCCTATGCTCTCCTCTGCCACAGCATGGCCTGCCCCATGGGCTCTGGAGACCCTCGAAAGCCCCGACAGCTTACTGTGGGAGATGCCCAACTGCATCGGTACAGAAATCTGATATCTGAGGGTGGGGAGGCCTAGGAGCCCAGACTTCTGAGCCCCCTAGCCTGATGCCCCTCTCCACCCCCATTTAGAGAGCTGGAGAGTCTGGTCCCAAGGCTAGGTGTGAAGTTAGCCAAGACTCCAATGCGGACATGGGGTCCCCGGCCAGGCTTCACCTTCGCCTCCCTTCGGGCTCGAACCTGCCATGTTTGTCACAGGCACAGCTTTGAAGTGAAGCTGACGCCCTGGTGAGCAGCCTGCGAAGATGGAGTAAGAGGGAGGAAGACTCCAACAGTCAGGAAAATAGAGGGAAAGCAGGCTGGTGGGGGACCCTGAAGACAGACAGAGGGATAGGGAAATGAGACAAAACAACAAACTGTTACAGGCAGAGAGAATACAGATGAACAGACCTAGTGATACCTGGGCAGCTGCAGGGCTGATAGAGAGCAGACAGAGGACTTAACAGAGATTAACACTGAGTGTCCACCAACTCCTGTGACCCCAGCCCCCAGTGTAATGCTGTCTTGTACTGTGGAGAGGCCTGTCTCAGGGCTGACTGGCGGCGATGCCCAGATGATGTGAGCCACCGATTTTGGTGCCCAAGGCTTGCAGCCTTCATGGAGCGGGCAGGAGAACTGGCAACTCTGCCTTTTACCTACACTGCAGGTACCATAAGGAGGTCAGAGTGAGGAGAAGGAACTGGGAATCGGTCTTTGAGTCTGTGGCCTGGGTGTCTGGGAACAGGGTCCTAAGGTTGAAGGTTAAGTACCTGGGCCTGTAGTCTGGATCTCTGAAATAAGGGCTGGGTACTGGGTATTTAGATTTGGGGACTAGAACCCTAGGGCTGGAGACAGGGTCTCTGGAGCTGAGGACTGAGCACCCGGATCCCTGAGGGAACAGGGGATTTGGGAGTAGTGATTCAACACTCGTTTCCTAGCTCCAACACTAACTGGCGACCTTAAACAAATCACTTTTTTTCTTAGTATCTCTATTTCCTCATCTGTAAAATAGGGATACCAACAGATGTTCTCAGAGAATTGTAAGAATTCTGTAGGCCGGATGCCTGCTATACTGTAGACACTCAGAAATGGTAGTTCTCCCCCTGACTAGCACCAGACTCAGACCCAGGGGCCTTGGGAGAGACTGAGGAGAGCTAAAGTCTGGGGTCCTAGCCACCAGGCTTTCAACCCCTCTCCTCCTCCTTCTCTAGAGGTGACCAGTGAAACCTTCAACAAGGAGGCCTTCCTGGCCTCACGGGGCCTCACTCGTGGCTACTGGACCCAGATAAGCATGCTGATTCCAGGCCCTGGCACCCCCAGACACCCCCAGGGCAGCACACCATTCCTCAGCCTTCTTCTCAATGGTGCGTGGGAACTCTCTTCGGGCATGGCCCTCTCAGACTAGAGGAAAGGATGGGAGAGAAAAAAGTTGTCCGGGTCCTAGATAATCCCTCTATATACACACTAAAACCCACCACTACCACCAGAGCCATTTTAGTCCCTTCGCCAATCCTCTCTAAGAAGTCACCACTGTCCACCCCAACCAGAAACTCCATCCCTAGGCAACTCCCATTCCTCTTGCTGCAGCTCCAGGTCTTCTCTCAGGTAATACAGCTCCTTTGGAAGGGAAAGGGGGATTGGCCAAGGCCGGGTCTTTCTGACACAAAGCTCCTCTTTCTTTCCCCCTCTCAGGAGATCCCTACCAGCTTCTCCAGGGATACGGGCCTGCCCTGATGCCTCCTGTGCCCCTAGAGCCACCCAGGTGCCTCTTTGGTGAGCTGAAGGAACTAGGGGTAGGGACAGGGACTGGAGAGCCAGCAGTCTAGATGGCTGAGATAGCCTATTAGACTAGAAAGATTGGGGTCCGGGCCTAGGGCCAGGTGCCCCAGTAACGCACTCTCCCCAGGCTCGTGGCAAGATTACTACTCATGGCGGGGACTCAGCTTGGACTCCCCCATGGCTGTACTGCTCACATACCCGCTGACTGTGTACTACGTCATCACCCATCTTGTGCCCCAGTCCTGTAAGGAAAGAAGAGGTGGGGGGAGAGGGCAGGGGAGGAGTGTATGGCGCACGGGGGACATGGAGCTGGTAGGGGACAGGAGGAAAGAGGAGGGAGACCATATCCTTAAAAAGCTAGCTTCTCACCCAGTCCCTGAGCTCAACATCCAGAACAAACAGTCCCTGAAAATCCATGTGGTGGAGGCCGGGAAGGAATTTGACCTTGTCATGGTGTTTTGGGTAAGTCTCTCCAGGCCTGAAGGTTGGGCATTTGGATGTGAAAGTAGATGCAGGGTGGGCCCCAGATCTGTCCTCTCTGTCCTTTAGGAGCTCTTGGTCCTGCTCCCCCATGTGGCCCTGGAGCTGCAGTTTGTGGGTGACGGCTTGCCCCCTGAGAGTGACCAGCAGCACTTTACCCTGCAGAGTGAGGCTGCTGGGGTCCCTTGATTCAGCCCTGATCCTCTTACTGTCTTCCTGATTGGACCCTGCCCTTCCACTCCCTCCTCCCCACTCCTATCTTGCCTGATGCATCCACCAGTACCCTAATTTCCAGTGGTTTCTCTACTCCACTCATGGTTCTCCAGGATGGCCCTGAAGTATCTGTCCGTCCTGGTTCTGGAGTATCAGCAAGGCTCAGCTGTGGGACTAAGGAGAAGGGGGGCCGCAGGGACCTGCAGATCAAAGTGTCTGCACGGCCCTACCACCTGCTCCAGGGACCCAAGCCTGACTTGGTTATAGGTAAGAGCCTAGGGTAGAAGTGTAGGTAATGTGGGAGAAGAAACCATGGGATCCAGCTTCTTCCTGCTCTCCCTCCGTCCACAGGATTTAACTCCGGCTTTGGTCTCAAGGACACTTGGCTGAGCTCACTGCCCCGATTACAGGTAGGTGATGAGGCAAAAGGCAATTTCTCTCACCTCCTGCCAAGTCTCTTCTCTTTTCCTGAAAGTCTCTGCTTCCCCATCATCTGTTCCACAGATCTGGGGCCGGCCCACAGGTCCTCTTGCCCCTTTCTTTGTCTGTCCCCTGCCTCTCCCCCATCCCAGTCAGTCCGGTCCTCAGTTGTCAACCCAGTCTACGAAACTTGCTGCTTGGGAGGGTCCCTGGGGTGAGGAGCCCCTCCAAGAATGTCTGAGGCCTAGCCCCCACCCCAGTCCCTCCGAGTACCGGCCTTCTTCACCGAGAGCAGCGAGTACGGCTGTGTGATGGACGACCAGACCATGGCAGTGGCCACAGGAGGGGGCACCAGCCCTCCACGACCCAACCCCTTCCGCTCCCCCTTTCGCCTCAGAGCGGCCGACAACTGCATGCCCTGGTAAGGGCCCACCGTCCTCCAGATCTTCTCCCTTACTCTTAACTTCTTACTCTTGTCTGAGCATCCTAAAAGGCCCACCTCTACCCTCCTCTTTGCTCTCCTGGGCCCCTCCTTGCCCCAGCCCTATGACCCACCTTCTCTGTCCCTAGTACTCACCACCCCCCTGGTAGGTCTCGACAACCCCAACACACCCCTCTTTAGATCAGCTCACAAAATCTCTCCAACTCCTTGCCCATCCCCAAAGACCCGGCTAACCACCCCTGGGTAATCCTGGCCTCTGGCCCCGCCCCCGACGGCGCTGTGCCTCCTTCAGGTACTGCAATGCTTTCATTTTCCACCTGGTCTACAAGCCTCCACAAGGGAGCGGGGTTCGCACAGCCCCCGGGCCCGGGGCTCCAGCCCCAACTCCTGCCGCTCCTCCCGCCCCCGCCCGAAGGCGCCGAGGAGAAAAGAAACCTGGGCGGGGGACCCGCCGGAGGAAGTGAGGGCTAAGAGGTAGCAGTCTACCCCCTCCCCCAACACACCTCTGAAAGGGACAGGGAAACACGCAAGGCCGGGGGAGTGGAATGCCAGTTGGCAGAACATGGAAAAGGTAAATAAAATTGCTTGTTTGAAATTCCAAACTTCTTCTAGCGTATATGTGGATAAATCATTTTCCGACCCTAGTAACCCTCAGGGACCAGACCCAAGGCAAGCCAAGAAGCAGAAAGTAGCTTCTCACTGAGAGTCAAGGGAAGCATACAACCTACTAGAGGCACACAGACCCCTTGGTTTAGATTCAGCAAATGGCCTCAGCTACCCAAGTTAGAAACCTGGAGCCATCCTTGACTCCACCTTCTCCCATTACTCCCATCCAATGAAGAACTAACTTCTGCTGAGTCAGACTGCTAAGTCACTCAGATCTACCAGTTTATGTCCAGTCCCACTGCAGACTCCACCATAGGCTCATCTCCACATTTCACCAGAGTATTCCTTCTAAAACACTCAAACACATACCCCCCACACACACACACACACACACTAAATCCCTCAGTGACTTCGTTCTACTTTTAAAGTCCTCTTGAGTGTGGGCTGGACTTAGTGACTTTCACAAAGTACAGAAAGAAAAAAATAGTGACAAATCTGGCAGACACCACCTTAACCAAGTGATTAAGGTTAAAGAAATAATAAGTCATGTTAACATCATGTTCTCCCTGACACGATGCAATGAGAAGGCCACATCGCCTCTGTAGTATTCTTCCCAAAAATCTATAACCTCAGTGTAATCATGAGAAAACATCAGAGAAATCCAAATTGCGGGACAGTCTACAAAATACCACTACTCTTCAAAGGTATCAAAGTCATGAGAGGCAAGGAAAGATTAAGAAACTGACAGATTGGAAGAGACTCAGGAGACATGATGATTACATATGATGCAGTATCCTGGAAAAGAATATTAGTGAAAAAACTGAAGAAATCTGAGTAAAGTCTGTAGTTTAGCTAATGGTATTCTATCAACGTTAATTTTTTAGTTTTGATAAATATGCCATGGTTATATAAGATGTAACATTAAAGGAAGATGGGTGAAGGGTGTATGAGAATGCTCTATCTTTGCAACTCATCTATAAATCTAAAAATATTTCAAAATAAAAAGTTTAAAATTAAGTTCAGAATCCTTAATATGGATTTTTGTCATTCTTTTATTGTATTTTATTATCAAAGCTTCCAAATAGTCACAAAACTTAGTATCATGAGTCTCTATGTACCCATCACACAGCTTCAACAATTATCAACATTTTCCCCATTTTATTTTTAGCTCCTGTGATACTGTAATGTAATGAAAAATATATACTTAGTTTTTCCAGGTTCCTGGCACAAGAGCTCCTAAAACCTTGGAATTTCCTGAGTGATAGGGATGATAGGAGTGTCTTTTGTTATTTATAAGCTCTTTTCAATCATACCCATAGAGGTAACCCTAGGTGAGTCCCCTTTTTAACTTGGGATGGGGACTGCTTGCTAGAGAAACCAACTATATATTAGAGGCCTGGTATTTTCCACTGTTTACAGCCTATATATAGCCAGGGAGAGGTGAGGGGCTGGAGATTTAGTTAATCAAGATTTAATTGATCATGCCTCCATAATGGAGCCACGATAAAAATCCCTAACTGGTGAGGTTCAGAGAGCTTCTGGGTTGGAGAGGTACTGAGGATGGTGCACCTAAAGGAGCATGGTAGCTCTACCCCACCTCTGCCAGGCCCCTAACCACCCCATACCTTGCCCTATGCATATATTTCATTTGGCCCTTCCTGAGTTATATCCTTTATAATAAATCAGTAATAGTTAACCATTATCCTGAGTTCCGTGAGCCATTTTAGTAAATAATCAAACCTGAGGGGGTCATGAGAACCTCCAATTTAGAGTCAGTTGGTCAGAAGTATGGGAGGCCCAGGACTTAAGATTGACATCTGAAATGGGGGCAGTCTTGTTGGATTAAGCTCACTCTGTGTATTTAGTGTCAGAATTAGGACATCCAGTTGATGTCTCAGTAGTTGGAGAATTGGTTGGTGTGGGGGAGGGGGAAATAACCTAAAAATTTGGTGTAGGAAGTGCTAGCAGTAAAAACAGCTAATAGTTGGTGTCAGAAGTGAGATTTGCTAAACTGGCTCTGGCTTACAGAAATATGTGGTTTGGGAAGACAAAGAATGAAAGAGTGGGGAACGAGGACCTTTGATTCCTGGGTGGCCACATGGTCACCGATGGTATGGAGCAGTAGGTATGCTGCAATCAGTTACTAAAGGCAAAAGTTACAAATGGAATTTAGAGTTGAATCTAACTCCTAGGAATTGGTTCACTAGATACATAAGGAAAGGCAAACTAATAAGAAAAAAGTGAAACAAAATCCCTTGGTTATTATCTGTAATAACTAAAATAAAATTTAAAATGAGTTCTGATTTAGACTTTGATGCTAAACTAAGTTCAGAGTTTGGTCAGTCTAAGCTTTGGCCACTAGCCTCAAAGCTGTCCACGGAGTAACAAATTATGCTGGGACAACAGAAAGCACCTCTAAGGCCTCTGACCACCAAGAAGGTAGTCAAATGCAGGGAGGTCACAACCAAGAAAATACTGAAACCAGGACATATAATGTGAAGAAGCTGCTTCATTTTATAGATTCAGATGATGAGCTTCCTAAAGAACCTCTACTAAAATGCATCATGAGAATGACTAATTTAGGAGCAATAGCTTTGGTGTTAAATGCTGCAGGGTAAAAGAGCATGTTTGGGTTGATACAGGACCTGCAGCTCTCTACTAAACAATCAGATGACTGTAAACAATCCAGACTCACAGGAGGTTATTCCTGAGAAATATTCCTGAAGCTATCTAGAGGCCCACCAAGAGTCACCTCCTTAGCATAAAGTTGGATATGGTTGAAAGGGGCTCATTATGAATTATAAGAGACATGATATTCCAAGGGTTTTTGAAGCATTTGTGCCAGGAACGTGGGACAGAGATCAAATATGTATTTCTTATGATTGTCACAATACCACACACTCTCAGCTTTTTTCCAGAGTGTTTTAAAGCACACCCCAAACATCAGTCATCTCATTTATGTACATCTATAACTAATAAGGGCTTTTTTTTTATTGTAACCACCATGCCATTATCATACCCAATAAAATTAATAATCATTCTTTAATATCTCATAATACCCAGTTCGTATTCAAATTCTTTCAATTATCTCAAAGATGCCTTTTACATTTGTTTGTTCTAATCAAGAAATAAATAAGATCCACACATGGTTTCTGGTTGTTATGTCTCTTAAGTCTCTTACATTCTCTAACAGACCAACTTCCTATTTTTTTTTTTTTTTGTAGCGGCAAAATTTGTTAAAAATTGAAATGGGGGACATACAGTTTATGGTTCCATATGTAAAAAGCTTGGAAGTCACCATCTGTCCTAACCAACCTCCCTTTTCTTTCTTTTTTTCATGCCACTGATTCAATGAGAAACTGAATCGTTTGTCCTATAGAAAGTTCCTCATTCTGGATTTGGCTGATTACTTCCTCAGGGTGTTTTTTTAATTTGTTCATTTATCTCTTTAGTTCTTGTAAACTGGTAGTTAGTCAGATCTAGATGACAAGGCCATTTTAATGTGGTCTCAGCCAATCTCCACAGGCTGATCTCATGCCACTTCCCACCCCCTCTCTGCCCTCCAGCCAGACTTCTCTAAATGAAGATACCACACTCTCTCATTGTGGAACTTCCCTGTTTTCTTGCTCATCTAATTCCTTCCCACTGTAAACATCACTTCCTTAGGGAAGGAGGACTTTCTTGACCCTGAGATAAGGTTAGAATCCCCTGCTAAGCCCTCATGGAGCTTTGTCCCCTACAACCATAAAAGGGAAGTCTAGGTCTCCAGTAGACTGAGGGGAAATGGAACTTTTCACCACTCCTTCGGCCAGAAAATAACCATTCCTTAAATTTCCGCTGTCTACTGTATAAAAGTGTGAAAGGATATGATTCTCTCCTAGTGGCAGGATTACTAAGGATTGTTTATTCATTTTGTTAGCTGTACTGCTCATTTTTCTTCCATGAACACACAGTACATTTGTAATAAAATCCACAAATTTCTCTCCTTAATAATTCACTTATTAAATATTGATTGAATGCACACAAGGCTTATGCTGGACCTTAGAGATGCAGTGGGGAAAAAAGACATAATGGTCCTTATCTCCGTGAAGCTTACAGTGTATGGCAGGGGTCAGTAACTATGACCTCTGGCCAAATCTCGCCTACCACCTGTTTTTGTATGCCCTGCAAGCTGAAAAATCAAAAGAATAATATTTCATGATGTGAAAATTATATGAAATTTCAAATTGCATATATTTACTTGCTAACAGGCCTTTCAGAGAAAAAGTTTGCTGACCCCTTATCTAGGGCAAGATTTTCAAAATGTAGATTTGTGAGATTTTGTGGAGGTCATAAAGTCAATTTAGTGGGCCTCAAATAGCATTTTTTAAAGAAACAGAATAGAATAAAATATTAAGTGTATCATATGTAGTAAGAGTAAATATTTTGTGAAACATTTGTTTCACTCGTATATACAATATATGCTTATATGTGTGTGTATATGCTGCTTCGTGATATAAAATATACCTCTTACTACACACCATGGTCAAACATCTGCAAGTCCCCAGCTTGAAGAGAGGCCTGGAAGAAACAGAGAAGTAACAGGGAAATTACAGTACAATGTGATTGGTATGATAATGAAAGAGTTACAGACTCTTACAGACATAGAGGAGGCACTTAAGATAGCATCACAGTGTCAGGGAGGGTTTCCTGGAAGAGATGACATCTAAGCAGTGACCTGAAGGACAATTTAGCCAGGTAAAGAAAAAGAGAAAAACAGCAATAGCATATGCAAAGGCCCTGGGGCAAAAGTAAGGAAGGCACTGGGGAGAACTACGGTAGTTCAGTATGGTTAGAGTTTAGAATGAGATGAGGCTCCCTTCCCCATCACTGTCTATCACATTACTCTTTTATTTTCTTTGAACATTCGGCACAGTTGTTCTATTTCATTTATTTGTGTTTATTACCCGCACTTCCAACATACTAAAAAGTGAATTCCATGAAAGGGAGAACTTGTCTGCCTTTTTTATAACTATGCCCTAGCACAGTGCCTAGGATACAATAGACACTTGGCATTTACTAAAGGAATTTTAGAAAGATATTCCTCCGATACTGGCAGGGGGTGGAGGAGGCGAAATGGACTATGAGAGGGTAAGACTTGAGGAGACAGATCAGCTAGTAGGTTTTGGTAATCATACAGGCAAGAGGTGATAGTGCCTTGATGCTGGAAGAAACAAGTGGATTCTGGGGCTAATGAGGAGATAGAAATAACAGGCTGTGATCAATGAATAGATATTGGGGCAAGGGAGGGGCAGGGAAGGAGCTGAAGGAATGAAGGATGACTCCCTGGCTTCTAGCTAGGGCAACTAGATTGAAAAAAAAGTGCCATCTGCTCACAGTAGGGACATAAGAAGAGGAGTGGAGTTAGAGTAGTTGGAAGGGGGTAAGAGAGAAAGGTAACAAAGTCAGGGTGGAGCTTAAGTCTGAGATACTTGTGAGACCCCCTGGTAGAGCTTCTGGTAGGCAATTGGTACCTGAGATGGAACTCACACAACTAGGAGAGTGGATGAGAGCACCTAGAGAGAGTGAGAAAGGGTCTTAGAAAACAGAATCCTGGTGAAGGCCAGCATGTCAGGATGGTCAGAGGAAGAGGAGCCAGGAAGGAGAAGGGGAAGTCCTGAAGGTATCAGAAAAATCAGGAGAGTTCAGAAACAAAAAAAGGGTGGTCAGCTGTGTCAGATGCTGCTTAGGTTAGGTAAGATCAAGGCGAAGAAATGTCTCCTGTACTTCACAGCAAGGATATAAGAGTATTCAACAGAGTGCTGCTGGCAGACTTGAGTGGATAAGTGAGAGGAAGGTGATTGGAGACAACAATCAGGCAACTTAGAAAATACAGAAAACACTAAAAAGAAAATTCAAATGACCTTCAATCCCACCATCACTGTTTTGGTGTGTTTACAGTCTCTTTTGTAAGAATCTACACATTTTTACAGAACTTTAATCATACTGTATGTAACTAGTTTGCTTTTTTAATAAAACAACATGTTATGAACAGCTTTTCATGTCATTCGACAGTCTTCTATATCCTTGCTAATTTTCTGATTATTCAATCAGTTGCTAAGAGGCAGGCCATTGGTTATGGATTTAGACAAACCTGGTTTGAACCCAGGCTGATTCAGATCCAGAACCCTGGAGAAACTCTTCTGAGATTCACTCAATTGCCTAGCATGGAAAGTACAAAGAGCAAATATGCAAACAGTGCTTGCTCCATGCCAGACTATGTCCTAAGCACTATACATATAATCACTTCAATCCTCACAACAAACCTACAAGTCAGGTATTATTATTGTTGTTGTTGTTGTTGTTATCATTATTTTACAGATGAGGAAATTAGACATGGAGAAGTTAAATAACTTAAACAAGGACAAGCAAGGTAGCCTGGGAATAAACCCAGGCAATCTGGCATCTAACCTCTACACCATACTGCTTCTTGGGAAATGACATGATTCCCCGGGACAGATAAGAAAGACTTACTGTGAAAGCCCTTTTTTCCTTGATGATTGGCCAGGGAACCAGAAACGCTTCCATCAAGTTTTCTTTGAAATACACGGAGGGATTTAAGGGAGACCTGCAGAGATAAATCCATGAGCTCTTGGTAGATCACTACTTCCCCATCCCAGCAGTGCTCAGCTCACCACTGCAGTTAGAGGTGGAATGGAATATGATGAAAGCCAAGGCTTAGGAATGAATACAGTACCACTAGCCACTTAGGGCTATTGAACACAAGAAATATGGCAAGTCTGACTTGAGATGTGCCTCAACTATAAAATGCAAATCAAATTTTGAAGACTTAGTATGAAGAATGTAAAGTATCTCTAACTTCTTATGTTGATTACATGTTAAAATGGTAACATTTTGGACATGTTAGGTTAAATAAAATTTACTCTTAAAATTAAAAAAAGAAAAAAGACAATGCTTAGGGGTCAGACAGCCTGAGTTTAAATCCAGGCTTCCCACTTACTAGCTTCATGATGTTGGGAAAGTTACCCAATCTCTGTGTCTGTTCCCCACCTGTAAAGTGGGGATAGTAATAAGGTTGTCATGAGGATGAAAGAAATGAATAAATGTAAATGCTTAGAAAAATCCTCAGCATAGTTCAATAGATGTTATATGTTGTGTTTATTATTATTGCAAACTGCCTAAGAGATCAATCCCAAAACAGAGACTATAACTAACACTAACTTCTTGCCTTTCACAAAGAGAAGATCATACCTTACAGCCCTGTAGGAACACCAGAAGTCTACACTTGTCAGCGCATCCACTGTCACCTTGACTTATCCCCAAGTGACTTTCATCAGTTTTGGGGTTCTATCTCCTATCTCCTCCCCACACTGCCCCAAATCCTTTCATTGGACCCTCTGGAACTTAAGGTCAACAAAATCCCAAATCATCAACTTCTTGCAGTTTCCTTTTGTTCTCATAGAAACTTGGCTCTCCCCAAGTCACCACTCCTTGGAAACCCTTTGAAGAAGTAGTTGTTTTTTCTCCCACATCCCATATCCCCTGAGGTAAGGCAGGTGTCTTTCTTACTCCCTCTGTTACTTCCAAAATCCCCAGCCTCTCTAAAGAACATACCAAAAGACTATACTGCCCATTACCCATCCTGGTTGCAATCATCTTCCACCATCTACCAATTTCACTGAAGGCTTAAGCATTTGGCTTACATTTGTTTCTCCATCATTAATTATTTAATTCATGTAGACCAAGACATCCACCTAGACAACCCAAACAACATCCCTACCTCTCAGTTCCTTGTCCTCTGCAACCTACTATAATTTCCTCCACCTCACCTCAGCCACACACTCCAATGGCCAAATCCTAATACCCTGTCATTATCAGTAACTATACCACTTCCAATCTCCTGATTTCAAATCCCCTCCCTGTACCCTCAGTTCAACAATTCTTCAATACTTCGGGCTCTTGAGTCCATTGACCAGTCTACATTTTCACTGTCCACCACCCTCTTCATGTCTTCACATTCCACTTCACCCAGTTTAGATCCAATTGTTCATTACTATAATCATTCTTTTGCATACACTCTTTATACTCTTGCCCTTCTCCCTCCTTCTTACTTGCAAAACTTCAAGCGAGATTAAACCAAACTTACCAACAATGAGACTTTCCCTGAGGTACTAAGTATAGCTGGAAATAAACAACTTTGCTGACAGATCTCACTTTGAATTTATAATGACAACTCACAAGTCGGCTCTTAGTACTGCCCAACAATCCCCTATTGAGTAGATTTTCCTACTCAATTCTCTCTCCTAGTCTCTGAAATGATGACTTCATACTCCTTCTCTCCCCAAATGGCAACCCCCCACCACCATCCTCAACTAGTTATCTTAATTTTTATTTTATAGAGAAGCAACCAGAAGAGAACTTCCTCATCTTTCTACCAGTTCTTCTTATGTTGTCTATTCCTTGCAAATTCCTTTTTTCTATTTGTTTCTGAGTCTTTCATGTTGAATGTGTTCCTCAAATGTCTAGTCATCCTTTCTTCCTCATTCACATCCCTACCATGCCAATGAAAGCACACTTATTGGACAGTTCACCCTCTTAGCAGCATTTAAAAGGTTGCCATTCCCTCCTTGAAATACTACCTTGGCCTCCAGGACATCACACTCTCCTGGTTTTCCTCCCACCTATAAGAATTTGATATTTCTTTCAGAGCCTAATATTGGATCGATATTTGCAAATGTTTCATTAGGGATCCTTTTGCTGGCTCTTCCTCCTCTAACCAGTTTCTCTATCCTCTACCCTCTTTTCTCTGATTGCACTCACTCTCCCAAACCAGCCCCACACACTTGTCTTCCCCGTACTTGATTCATGTTTATAAATGGCGCTAATCATGCCATCACAGGGTCCAAATCTTAGAGTTTGTCCATGCATGTAAACCCTCAGCAGCTCCCAAAGACTCTATCTTCAAACTGTATCCCAAGTTTGATCACTCTTCACCATCTCTACCTTTATCATCCTGGTCCAGGCCACCACTATCCCTCACCTGGGCTGTTGCAATGACCTTCTTACTGTTCTCCAACTTCCAGTCTTACCCTTCTACAATCCATTCTCCTCATAACAAAGAGTAACAATAGAACTTAAATTAGATCATATCTGCCACTGCTCCAAACTCTCCAGTGGCTTCCCCATGACATCTATGACAGCACTCAAACTCTTACCATGACCAACATGGTTTCAAGCCCTACATCATCTCTCCAGCTTTTCTCTCACTCATCAAGCTCCAACCACTCAGTCATTCTTTGTGTGCCCATAGCAGGCCAAGCTCATTCCTTAGGGCCTTTGCACTTGCTGTTATCTTCACTGAAACACTTCCTCCCAAATCTCACTTCCTTCTGAATATCAGTGCCTCAGACCTTCCCTGACCTCACTAACTAAAATAGCCCTCAGTACCTGTTAGTCTATCTCCTTAACTTGTTTTATTTTTCTTCATAACACTTATTGCTACCTAAAGTTGTATATTTATTTGTTTACTTCTTGTCTATCTCTCCCAAATGAATCCCCAGCATGTCCAATGATACCTGGTATAAAGTAAGTACTCAATAAATCTTTGTTGTATGCAGGAAAGAAAAGAAGGAGAAAGGGAAGATAGAGAAATAACAAACAGATATGCAAAAAAGCCTCAGAAAACTGGTTTTGTCTAAAGCCAGCTTATCAGCTCTTCCCCTTTGCATATTTCATCAATTGTGTTGATCACGCAGCCCAGAAATTACAAGCACAGGAATTAGAGTCTAATGGGCCTGAGTACAAGTCTCAGGTTTCTAGTTTCAGCTGGGTGGTCTTAGGCAAGTTACTTAATCTTTCCAGGCCTCATACAGTCATTCAGCAAATATTTACCGAGTACCAACTTTACAACAGAGGCACTCTGCTATGTCTGTTGTGAGAATTATATATGGTATTATATAATAAGTCTCTAGCACCAAGTCTAGTTAATCATTAAGTACTCAGTAATCTGGTGTTATTTATACCCATTCTTCAAGTTTTGCCAGGATACACTCTCACTGTCTGTTTATAATTATCTGTCTTTGCAATTTAGATGGTCTTGTTGATCAAAGAATTATTTAAGACTGTTCTGTGGATTTTAGGAGGTTGAGTTTTATTTCTTAAACATTTATAAATTTCTAGTTTATTGTATTATGGTCAGAGAATGTAGCCAGTACGATTTCAGGTTTGGGGAACTTGGTATTTCTTTCAGAGCCTAATATTGGATCAATATTTGTAAATGTTTCACTGGCATTGAAAAAGGTATATTTTCCATTTATGAGATACAAAGTTCAATAAATATCATTTGAATGCAAGCTCTAGATGGAGACTTTATGTTCACCACTATATTCCTGGTATCCACCAAAGGGTCTGGCACACAAAACAGACACTCAATAAATATTTATTCAATGACTGGCTAATTAATCAACCAACCTTATTCTCATTTAGATTCTCAGTACCTCTAAATATTTTTTCTTACTTCATCTGCCAAAGACTCATGAGTTATGTTATAGTTTCTCACTACTATTATATTTCTCAAAGTTTCCCAGTGCATTTCTAACTATTATGGCTTTACATGTTTCAATGCAATATGATTTAGTACCTGAAGGTTTACAGCTATTATAGAATCATTGTAAATATACCTTATATCAATATAAAGTGACCATTAACAAAATACTATCTATACAATATTATTTAATTTTGTTATGTGTTTATTTTTTAAATAACACAATGACAAAATCCAAAAGGTACAAAAATACCCTTTAACAAAAGTGGAAAGTAATTTCCCTTCCTCTCTTGTCTCCCATCACTCAATTCCCCTCCTCCGAGACAACCACTGTTAACAGAATTTTGCTGATTAGCTCAACTTAAAAATTTTTTTTCTCATAGAGGAGTTTAAAATACTGACATGAATTTTTCTGACCATATATTTGGTATAACTAGTCATCTTATTTTATGCTTTCCATTTTTTACGGTTACTTGATGCTTTATCTTCTGCTATGTAGATTAAGTTTTCTTCCATTTTGTCTTCTCCGATGCTTTGGAAGGCATATATTCCATTTTTAATTTCTCAAATGTTTTTCTTTAACATTTTCAGAAGTATCCTTAACTTATATTTCTTGACTAGGAATCAAGAGTAGAATAACATGTTATGAGTCTCCCCAATTAAATCAACAAGTTAAGCATATCCCTTTCCTCTCCTCCTCAGATTGTGCCGATTAAATTGGGGTAGCCCTATTGGTGTAAGGAGGATTTACCCACCCGTTATGGGCTCAATTGTGGCTCCCAAAAATTCATATGTTGAAGTCCTAATCCCCAGGACCTCAAAATGTGACTGTATTTGGAGGTAGGTTTTTAAATAAGCCAAAATGAGGTCATTACAGTGGGCCCTAATCCAAAAAAACTGGTGTCCTCATAAAAAGAGGAAATTTTAACACAGACATGTACAGAGGGAAGATCACGGGAAGACACAAGATCTGTCTATAAGCCAAGGAAACCAACCCTGCCGACTGCTTGATATCGGTCTTCTGGCATCCAGAATTATGAGAATAAATTTCTGTTTTTTAAGGCACTCAGTCCATGTTGCGGCAGCCCTAGCAAACTAATACATTACCTAAAATAACACAAAGAAAAGGGGACTGTGTGGTGAGACCCCTCTCGTCTTCCCACAGGGTGTCTCCAATGACCCTCTAGAGAAGAACCTACAGAGAGAACAAAGCATCATGTGTTCTCTGCTGGTCTATTATCTGCTGGCAGTTCTTCATTGCCACTCTGTGGTCCCTAATGAGGATGTGGTGACTGACACCTCTTAGATGACATTGAACAGGGAGTGCCCTCCCTTGCTCAGGATTCCTCCTTGATAGCCTACCCTGAAATGAATATACACTACATTAATAAGGAGTTAAGCAGTCTTGACTACAAAGTTTAGATATCTTTACCTGGGGGGGTAATGAGAAGAGAGACACTGGACATGGAGCTCCTGCTCTAGAAACTTTGTTCCTTGCCAGATTGTGACTCACTCACAGATAATTCACAATGGCTAATACTCTGTTTCTAATATTCTACCTCTTCCTACAATTCTCTCCTACCCTCTGCTGAGTTGGTGCCCTTTTATCTGGGAATACGACCCCTTCCTGACTACAGAAAAAATATATATTCCCATATCTTTTTGTGTCTTGCAAATATTACAGTCAAATGCATCCTCCCTCCCCCCATATCTCAGTGTCTACTTACCACAAACATATAGTGGAGGGTGAAAGAGAACAATGAACTCTGGTGCCATGGTCTCCAGGGGTACCAGCTGTGAGAGGAAAGAGGATAAAAATGCTGAGGGGCTACATTTGCAAGCTTTCTACTAAAAAATCCGAATTCAAACACGCTTCACCATCTGAGGATTACTTTCCTTCTGAAGACTCGTCTGGTCCATATTAAACCTTATTTCTCAGGAACCGATAACCCTGGCCTTACCACGCCAAAAGAGCATGCAACCCTCATTCCCACCCCAGGTTACATTACAAAATATCCTCAACAACAATTCATGGGATCCTCGAAAAGCATCACTCTTATTCCTGGGGTTCCCTTCATACCATTCATTTCCATGGTTTTGGCTTCCCCACTTCAGGAAACAAAACCACTATTCATTCGGTTGCCCAAGCCCAAGATTTAGAAACCACCTTTGGTTTCCTTCTTTCTTTCCATTGCATCCATATTCAATCCATCAGTAACCCAGTGCCGTCCCTACACATACCCCTGGATAATTTCTGTGTAATTTCTTCCCTGGACCACTGTGACAGCTTCCAACACTGGTCTCCCTGCTTCCACCCTTCCCCTCTACACTTCATTCTCCAGATACCACCAAAACAGTCTTTTTAAAAAACAAAATAAAATCATGTCATTCCCTTACTTAAAACTGTCCCCTGCAAAAGGCTTCTAAACACCTCACTAGGCCCTACATGATCTAACTGCTGCCTACCCCTCTCCCTTCATCTTGGACCTCTCTCCCCCATCCTAATCACCCTGGTCTCCTCTTGGTCCTTTAATGCAACTCTTCTCCTCCAGAGACTTTGCCTGTTCCCTCAAGCCAGAACATGCAGGCTTTGCCTCCAGCTCATTATGTGGCTGTCTTTTCCTCTCCTTCAGGCCTCCTCCAAGAGGCTCCCTTCTCTGAGTAAAGGCAATAGAGCATCACAGTCAAGAGCACAGACCCTGGAGCCAAACTGTCTGGATTTGAATCCAGGCACTTCCAATTTCCTCATCTGCAAAACAGGGATGATGATAATTGTTCCAATTCCTCATAGGTTTATTATGAGAATTGTGGGAGTTAATATATGTTAAATACTTAGCACCTGGCATATAGATTAGCCATTATTATTATTATGTCAGTCATTATTATTATTGTTGTTGTTACATTCTTCAGGCCCACTACTAACACTTGTAAGGCCCAGGACAGTAAAACAAATGAAGGCCCACATACCATAAATCTAAATATTTTAATAGATAAATCAAGCTATGCCCAAGGCCTGGCCCACGTTCACATCCTTAGCCTGCCTACTGCCTCATAATACAGAGGCTAGAGCCAAATTCTTCCCTGGACCAGGGCTGCCACCTGAAAGCCTGAGGGTTAGCCCTGAACGGCTGGGGTAAGGTGAGCAGATGCTGGCCAGACTCCTATATGGCTAATGAGACCCACCTGCAGACTCAGCCTCCCATCCACTTCAATTGGCACATCACTCTCTCATAATTCCTGTTTGCTCAGTCAGTAACTGAACTTTCAGAAACTTTCTACCAAGGTTGAAAGGGTGGAAAAGGGCTTTGTGTTTCAGTACTTATGATATTCAGAGGTTCCTACAGCCTTGCTACACATAGTGTAGTCCTTGGAACAAAAGCATCAGCAATTACCTGGGAGCATGTTAAAAATGCATCCTCTCTGTCCTGTCCCAGCCCTACTGAATTTGAATCGCATGTTAGCAAGATCCCCAGGAGATCTGTATGAAGGTAAAATTGAAGAAGCACTGAACTAAGTAGGGAGCCAGATAGGGGCCCCTCCCGCCCATGTCTCAGTGTGGTTCTGATTCTCTAACCACTGAATCTAGAATATCCACCACCCCAGTCACACTCTCTGTTACAGTACTCTGCTTATTTCCTTCATATAATTCAGCATAGTCTCTAATTTCTAGTGTATTGCCTGTCTCCCCAAAATATAATATAAACTACAGAGAGGAACTTTGTCAAGTATAGTACTATATCCACAGGGTCCAAAACTAGGCCTATACAGAGAGGGTACTCAATACTGAATTCACTGAATCTAAAATAATTTTAATTGTAACACACTATTATTTTATGTACCACTAAGAAAAAAAAGCTGCCAGTTAAATTACTACACGATGCTTTCTTAACATTTAAATTTTTTGTTTATGCTAATTAAAAGCTCTTTCAGACCCTTTTTAAAAAGTATTTCGGTGCATACATGAAAAGAAAATTGTAAGCAAAATAAATTGGTTATTAAAATATTCCTAAAGTTTCTTAGGGTCTGATTCTCCTGAATCTTTGCTATGACATTTTGTAGAGTTATCAATGTCTGTGTTTTCCCATACAGTACTGTCCTCTGTGCCATCAAGGGCACTGGTGACACAACATTTCTCAAGAGTGCACCACTACGGCCTCCAAGAATTTCTCTCAAACTCCTGGAGCTTTCTCATTTTACCAGATGGTATCAACAGAATTGATGCCATCACTCATGTCAGATATTGCCCCACTACTTTGTTTCCATGACTTTGTAAATACATCATTAGCTTTCTGTCTCCATTTTAAAACACAATGTAATTTTTTGGAGACTTTTTAAAATATTGAGTTATAACTGACACATAATATTGTATAGATTTTAAGTATACGATATAATGATTTGATATACATATATATTACAAAATGATTACCACAATAAGTTAACATCCATCATCTCACATAGTCACAACTTTTTTTTCTTGTGATAAGAATGTTTAAGATCTACTATCTTAGCTTGGGGACTTTTTTTAATAGGCTTTTTTTTTAGAGCAGTTTTAGGGTCACAGCAATATTGAATAGAAAGTACAGACAATTCCAGATCCTCACTGCCCACACACATGCACAGACTCCCCCACTATCAACATTCCCTACCAGAGTGGTACATTTGTTACAATCAATGAACATACATTGACATATCATTACCACCCAAAGTCCACAGTTTACATAGGGTTCACTTTTGGCATTGTACATTCTATGGGTTTTGACAAATGTATAATGACTCTGTGCTCTGCCTATTTATCCCTCCCCCTACCCCTAATCCCTGGCAATCGCTGACCTTTTTACTGTCCCCAGAGTCTTGCCTTCTCCAGAATGTCGTATAGTTAGAATCATATAGTCTGTAGCCTTTTCAGATGGGCTTCTTTGTATAGTAATATACATTTAAGTTTCCATTATGTCTTTTCATAAATCATTTCTTTTTAGTGTTGAATAATGTTTTACTGTCTAAAATAAGCTGTTCTGTATCACAGTTTATTTCTCCTTCATCTATTGAAGGACATCTTGATTGCTTCCAAGTTTTGGCAATCAAGAATAAAGCCGCTATAAACATCTGTGTGCAGGTTTTTGTGTGGATATAAGTTTTCAACTCATTCGAGTAAATACTTAGAAGCACAATTGCTACATCATTTGATAAGAGTATGTTTAGTTTTCTAAGAAACTATCAAACCTTCCAAAGTTGCTGTACCATTTTGCATTCCCACCGGCAATGAATGAGAGTCCTCATCTTCATCAGCATTTGATGTTGTCAGTGTTTTGGATTTTGGCCATTCTAATAGATGTCTAGTGGTATCTCATTGTTGTAGGGAAACCTGCATTTCCCTGATGACATATGATGTTGAGCCTCTTTTCAGATGCTTATTTGCCAACTGTATATCTTCTTCAGACAGGTGTTTATTCAGGTCTTTCACTCAATATTTTAATTGAGTTGTTCTTTTTTCTTATTGTTGAGTTTTAAGAGTTATTTGTGTGTTTTGAGTAACAATCCTTTATCAGATACATCTTTTGAAAATATTTTCTCCCAGTCTGTGGCTTGTCTTCTCATTCTTTTGACAGTGTCTTTCACAGAGCAGTTTTTAACTTTAATGAAGTCCAGCTAATCACTTATTTCTTTCATAGATCACGCTTGAAAGTTAGTTCTACCTTGGGACGTTATGATTACTTGAACCAATAAATCCTCTTTTTTTTTCAGTAGAGTTGGGTTTCCCTGACATATTTCCTAATATATTTCCTTAAAAAGGATTCTGGGCATGGCAGGCAAAAAATGATTGACATATTTACTACTGTTAATATAATTTTTAAAATTTACATAGGATTTTCTATCTAACAAGCACTAAAGCAATACATCTTTCCTAACAAGCACTAAAGCAATACATCTTTAGGGGAGGATGAGTTCTCAGTTGACCCTGAGATCTCTGGCCTTGCAACAAGCATGTTTACAGAAGCAGAAAAGAGCTGACTAGCAATGTTGGCCAATTAAGAGGGAAATTCCTCTTCATTCCCCCCATTTTCATGCCCTTTAAATTTTTTTATAGGGCATCAACCTCTTAACATTCCTGGGCTAGAGGCTGGTACTTCTACAGCAACCTGACCTTTTATTATCTTCCCTTCCACTGTTTTAATTGCTGGTCCTTTTTTCCAATCTTTTAGTTTTTTTCCTGTGAACTCAAGAATTTTCTCAAGTTTGTCCTCTGTATCCCTCATTCACTTTGTCTCAGCTTCAGTTCTGTTTTTCACTGCTTCTGATGTAGATTTTAATTCTTTGTGTATTTTGAGTTTCTGTGTAATTCTCCCTTTTCTCATCCAAATACATGCTGGCACCTTTTCATCTCAACCTTTTCTTTAAGTACTCTGCTCCTACTTCCAAAAGAGTTCTAGTGAAACCTTCCTGAAAATTCTCTTCAAATTCTACAGTAAATATTTTTCAAGAGTTCTAAGGTTCAAAGTATTTCCTTGTTTCAGGTATCCTCTGATTCAAGAGGTAAATTCTTCATAGATTTTTCTCAATCCAGTTCCTCTGTCTCATAAATAGTAGGAATTCCTCTAAGATTCTGGCATTCATTTTGAGGGGTAAGTCTTCTCCATTTTCCATGTCTGTGCAGTGATTTGAGTGGGCTGCTGTGACAAGTTACATCAGAGGCCAGTGGCTGGATACCACTTCCTATGAGACAATTTCATTGCGTGACCTTTGAAATACTGCAGCACTTCCTGCCACCCTCATCTCTTCCATGGCACTACCACATCCTACTTGGGCCTTCATCTTTTTTGCCCCCGAGGCCCATATCTGGGTCTCATGCATACAACTTTGAATCTCCACAGTCCCCAGAGCAAGGTCCTATCCACAGCAAGGGCTTAATGAATTAATCTCTATATCAAAAAAGACTCTTCACGTTGTAGTTGACAGAAACACAACTCAGACTGGTTCGCATGATCAAAACTATCCAAGGGATAATCAGGCTTCAGGCATAGCTGGATCTGCACGTTCAGATGATGTCGTCTAGACTCAGTGTCTCTCTATCCTTTGATTGTTCTTTCCTCTGGATTGACTTTGCTCTCCAACAGGCAGTATGTCACCAGCAACTTCAGCACCACAAAAAAACTGAACTTCTTTGACCTCAGATTGCTAACAACAAAAAACAGAAATTGATTCTCATAGGATTGGTTTGGATCATGTGGTCACTGCTGAGTCAAACAGTGAGGCCAGGAAATGGAATGCTCTAATCAATCAGGCTTTAATCGAGAGACCACCCTGAGAGACAAGTAGTGGCCTCAATAGGAGGAGGGTTTGATAAACAAATATGGAGAATAAATGAAAGAACAATGAATGTCCACTATCATCTTCTTAGTTTCTTTCCAGAGGAACCTTCCCTATAGAACTAATAGAAATGATGAGGCCACTACATATCTGCTTAGTGCATCCTAGTTTACAAAGTATTTCTCACATTGTCTCATTTAATCCACACAGCCAGCCTATGAACTAAGTGGCACTATACCCTTGATAAAGAGGAGGCACCTGAGACTTAAGAGACATTAAAGGGCTTGACTAATTCACAAAGCAGGTAAGGAGCCAATGGAGGGGCTGTGGAGAGGCGGGTGCATAAAGAGGAAGAATACACTGACCCCAGGCAACTTCCTCTGTGTTAATCTCCTCCACCTCCTCCACCACATCTTCCCCTTTGCATCACAGGCAGCAGCCCCTCCACCTCTACCTCCTCTTTGCCTGTGTCTCCTGCCTCTCTTCCTTATCATCAGATCTTGCCAGTCCAGTTTCTGCCGCACCTCTTCCCTGACCTTTGTTCCTTGCTCACGTTTGTTTTCCTCTGGACCTAGAAACCTCGGACTCACTTCACTCACTGTCCGTCCTTCCCAAAGGCCTCTCTATGTGCACGGGAAAGTGTGCCCGCTTCGTGGGGCTCTCCCTCATCCCCCTCTCCCTGGTCTGCATCATGGCCAATGTCCTCCTGCTGGTGCCTAATGGGGAGACCACCTGAACCAATTATGACCATCTCAGCCTGCAAGTCTGGTTCATGGCTGGCTTCATCGGAGGAGGCCTGATGGTGAGAAGGCTGCCAAAGGAGCACAGGCCAGAGTTCTGGGTGCCAGTCTATGGGGTTCCAAAGAGGAGGGAGAGGGAGAGAGAGAGAAAAGGACAGCTGCCTGGGAAGGGATAGCAGTGGCACAGTGGGGATCTGGACCCTCCCAAACGCTAAGCACAGTGTAGAGCTCCTGGTGGAGCCCTGGGGGGTCCTAAGCTGAATGTCTGAGGGGAACAAGAAGGAAGGGAGCCTCACTGCTCTAAGCAGTTTCCCTTCTGAGAAGGGACTATGTGTGCCCTTCCCCATCCCCACTGCTGAGCAGAAGCTGGGAACACCTCACTATAAGAGTTGAGGCAGAAGGAGCAGCTGGATGTGTGGGAAGTTATCAGGGCAAGGTAATAATGGGTATGGGGGGTGGGGTGCAGTGAGAATGTCTGGAGCCAGGGATCAGCCATTGTCACAGATCAGCCATTCCATCTCTCAGCTTGGTGTCACCCTCCCCAGCCTCCAGGTCTCTTCACTCTCGGCCCACATTTCTGGGTGCCCCCTCTGTGCTTGGGGCTAAGGATAAACTCAGAACCTAGGTACAGTGGAGAAGGTGCCCCCACATCTTCCTGGAAACTAGAATCTGTCAGAAAAAGTGGAGGAAGGAGAGACACAGATTTCCTGGACTTCCTCGCCCCCATCCTCCTACTCCTCCCCCATTTAGAGAAAGGTCAAGGTAGTTTAACATCTTCATAGAATGAAGGTCAAGGTAGTTTAACATCTTCATAGAATGAAGACAAAAGATCTACCCAGCATAGTTCCACACTCTCAGGATAGCTGACTGATGAAATTCTCCAGGAGAGGTCTCCTCTTCATCTCTTTCATAGGTCCCACCTCTCCTTTATCCAACAATCCCTTCTTTCCCTCTGGGGTCTTTTCTCCTACTCCCCCTCCCACATGAATCCATAGCTGTTGGACTCTACTTCGTCTCTCTAACTTCTACTCTCTCTGCAATGTCACACTCCTCCCAGGCCTACACACTCACCCAGTGTCACATCTTGCCCTTCTCCAGCCTAAATCACCCCCACCTTCGCACGATCTAACCAGCCTGCTTCAGGGGAGATCCCCAAGGATGCCCTCCCAACATGCTCATTCCCAACTGTCTTCTCACTTCCATGCCCTGAGCCACTCTTGAGAAGGCGTTCTCAAATGTATTCACATGATCTGTGCTATGCCAAGGGACACAAGCAAGGTCTCAGCTCTCCCTGAAGCTGGTGTTCCCACTAGGGACACAGTCAGTATCAAAGAAACAAGACTTGTAAACAAAGGAGGACATATGCCCAGATCCTTAGTATACAGCTTAGTGAATTTTTACTAAGTGAACACACCCACATACTCAGCACCCAGATCAAGCTACAAGTCATTACCAGAATCACAGATGTGCCTCCCACCAGGCACTACCTGCCACCAACAAGGTCCCCACTACCCTGACATCTACCCTCATGGATTAGTTCTGCCTGTTTGCCACTTTATATAAATGGGATCCTACAGTATGGACACTTTTGTGTCTGGCTTCTTGAGTTCAATATTATGTTCGTGAGGTTCATCCATATTATTACATGTGATTGTAGTTTATTACTTTCTATGCATTCCATTGTGTGACTATACCACAATTTATTATTAAAACACTCTACTGTTGATGAATATCTGGATATTTCCCAACTTCGATTTATTACAAATAATACTGCCATAAACATTCCTATAAATGTCTTTATGTGAATATATGTTTACATTTCTATTGGAGATACACCTAGGAGTAAAACTGCTGGTTTTTAAGGTGTACAAATATACAGTGCTACTAGACAATACCAAAGAGTTTTCTGAAGCTCTTATACCAATCTCATTCCCATTAGCAAAGTATGAAGAGTTCTAGTTGCTCCATACCCTATGGGATTTACAAAGATCCCTCTGGCTACTATACGAAGAATAGATGGTAGAAGGTCAGCATTGGACATAGAAAGACCGGAATGAGGTCACTACAGTTGTTTAGGACAGATGATAGTAGCTTGGACTAGGCCAGTGGCCATAGGAATGAAGAAAAGTAAGCAGATTTGAGCTATAAACTCAGTGTTTCCTACTACTGTTTACAATTATCCTTCTCTTTTCATTGAAATGATAAAGAGCGAGATAGAGAAGCTCAGATAACAAAAGGAAACAAACAGTTTGACTTAAAAAGTAAAAAATATCAAATACACAGGTCATTCAAAATCGCTAAATCCAAAAGTCAATTCTAGGTGCCTTTTGATCCAAGAGCTTTCTAGTAAGCCACCTAACCAGAGAGACTAAGCCAGAGGGTCAGAACTGGTCCTAGATCTGGCCCATGAGATATGAAAAAGGGGAATGTGTCTGATAGAAAGTTCATTAAATCTACAGGTTTTTTCCATGAGGTTGCTGTGGGTGATATAAAAAACTAAAACTCTCAGCCCTGCCCTGGAGAACAAAATGTTGCTCTGTGCGGTGGCAAAGGTCAAGACTGCTGTGGAATTCTAGAGATGGGAGATAAGCAAAGAACCTGACCTCGAGCAACAAAGATAAAGCTGGAGTCAAAGGGCAAGAGCCTCCTCGAATGCCTTGCCAGAGTTGAGTCTAGATGGGCTACTCTTTGAGGAGACCCTAAAGGATATGAGCAGACAAAAGACTCATCGAAAATTAAATTTAATCTGGGTGCTGGCATGTAAAATGAAGTGTGGGGTGGCCTGGGGCAAGATATAGGGAATCCAGTAGGGAGGCTGAGAACATCATCTTCATGGGAAGCAATTACAATTACGGATTGACTGTAGAAGAAAAAGGACTGACAGGTTCAATAGCTGTTGAAGGAAAAGTCAACAGGACTTGAGGTCTGGCTGGGTGTGGAGGATTCGAGTTTTACAGCCTGGGTGACCTGGAGGATATCTCCACTGATAGAGAAAAGAAAGTCAAAGAAAAATGAATTTGAAGAATAAATTGTGAGGTGAGCTGGCTGAATTTGAGCTAAAACCAAGACATTCAAGTCAACATATCCTTCGGGCAGATAGATCTGAATCTGGAGGCATGATTTAGGAGCAGCTGATGCCCTAGGAGAGGATGAACTTTGTGAAGAAGGCCACAGGGATAAAAAAAAAAAAAAAAAGGACTGGTACTGTATCTTGGGGATTCTCACACTCAGAGCCTCCAATAACATTCTCCTCCACCCTCTACCATGATCCCAGACACTCCAACACCGCTATCATTTCCCCTCCACTGCTGAGGGAATTTATAGTTACTGAGCATTTACTTTGAGCCAATCTTGATATCAAGTCAACCTATTATTTCATTAAATCATGAGAACAGCCTATGAGGTAGATATTGCAAACCCGTTTTACAGAGGACAAAACTGAGGCCAATAGAAATCAATTAATCGAGTGTGAAGTGAGCACAGGGTTGGCACTAAATCCAGGCCTCCTGACTGTCATTCAGTTGGGCACCTACCATGCACCAAGATTTATAGGGAATATAATGATATTAGGCTCTATCTTCCTGGAGGGTACAATCTGGATAGCGATAAGTTGGTTACATAAATAATGATAAATTAAGATAGAGCCTGACAATGTTCCAAGAAAAGTAACGATAAGGTTTCCCTTCAGTCCAAAGGACTGAGGACATTACAGTCATGTTCCAGAAGGAGGAAGCACTGACATGCCTAAAGCCTTGAGGATCTGTGGGGACTCACTATCACACTGACTCTTGTTCCATAGATATTGTGTCCAGGAATTGCAGCCGTTCGGGCAGGCAGCAAGGGCTGTTGCGGTATATGCTGCTGTGGAAATCGTTGTAGGGTAAGATCCAAATAAAGGCGGAATTCAGGATGGGTTTTTGAACAGGTCTTCGAAGAGCCAACCTAAAGCCACGGCCTCCTCCACAGAATTTAGCTACACAAGCACCTCTACAGAGTTCAAGATTCACCTCATCCGCTCATCCGAACTCTCGGTGGGCCTGACTAGTGGGGACTAAAACCCCCATGAATCTCCACAGATGCTGGCTCTTAGTTAGGGTTAGCTTAATTCCAAGCAGCAGGGTTTGACAGGAAATGTATTTTTAACTGGACTCAAGAAGAGCGTAGTAATGGGGGGTGGGGGGCTAGCTGCAGCCTGCTAACGCATGGGAAGGGTGCCCTTACTCACCGTTACTCCACTCTGTATCCAGATGCTGCGCTCGATCTTCTCTTGGGCTTTTGGGTTGTTTGGTGCCATCTACTGCCTCTCGGTATCTGGAACCGGTCTCTGAATTGGACCCAAATGTTTAATGAACAAAGTGGGACTACCACTTCAAAGAGACCTCGTAAGGCTTATTAGCCTGTATTCACGCCCTCCTCACCCCATTCTGTGAGTCTCCCCACTTTTCCCACGTGGGCCCGGAAACCAGGGCAAGACTTGTCTTTGAGAGGGCTTCCTCCACGTGGGCCAAACGAGCCCCTTGCAAATTCCCCTCAGCACATGCCAGGGACAGGGAACCAGGAGGAAGGATCTCCCTCTGACCTCCTTCTCTCACATGAGCCTGCCGCCCCCACAGAGGCTCTTACTTGCTCAACCAAACCCACTGGAATTTGTGCGTGGAGCCACCTGGTGTGGTCTTCTGGAATGTGACGCTCTTCTCGCTGCTGGTGGCCACCTCGTGCCTGGAGATCCTGCTGCGTGGGGTGCAGGTGATGAACGCAACCATTGGTATCTTCTGTGGCGATTGCAGGAAGAAGGAGGTAGGATGACGTGGAGCAGAGCTTTAGAGGGAAACTTCTTGCTTCCCAGCTGCGTCCTTACGTTCTCTCTTCCACAGCACACCTCTCACTGAGGTTCCACTGACTGCTTTGCTCGCTTCTGGACACCCGCTTGGCCCGCCCCAGCCCTGGAATGAATTGTTTTGAGCTCTCATGAGCATCTCAGATTGTGCCCTATGCAAGGAGGCCTCCACATATGCCCGGGCTTGGGGCTCTCCTGCTTGTGGCCCCTGCACTCTGCTTGCTGTTTTCTTATCAGTTATTGAGCTATTGTGCACTGGAAATACAGTAGTTAACAAGACAGGCGAATTCTGTGCCCTCAAAGAATTTAATATTCCAGGGGTGGAAGATGGCCAATTTTTAAGAGAGGCAATAGATCACTTCAATAGGTGATATGCACTTTTAAAAAAATGCGTTTATAATGGGATACATATTGACTGATGTAGGGACTTTTGAAAATAAGAAAAAGTCCACGAAAGTGAAATTGGAGCTGAAATCTGGTGCATGGGACTAATCGTCTGGATAACTAGGGTTTTCCAGGCAGAGAGAACAGGAAGGACAAAGATCCTAAGCAGGAATCAGTATGTAGAAAAGCCACTGTTTGAGCTTTGTAGTGTGTGCGTGTGGAGGGGAGGGGGGGAGTATGGAAAAGACACATTAGCCAGTTAAGCTCTAGAAAATAAAGCCTGAAAGCATTATAATGACACCTCTCAATTGGGTAGAAGTTTCTTAATCTGAGGTCACTGGTGGTTCAGAAAAGAAACAACCTGGGCTCTTAATGGGGACAATGTGTCTGCAGACACCCTCAGAAAGCCAAGGACTTCAACTTGCACGCAAAATTGTGTTCAAGTGCGTTTTTCTGGACTATAGGTCAGGAACTTTCAGTAGCCTGCCATGGACTCCTGAGGCCAAACCTGAATTTCAGCTTGGCCCAATGCTAAATTAGGAGGAAGACAAGGAAATGCAATTTCCTACCACTAAAACAAGTGAGACCAAAGCCAAGACAAGAGAAGCTTTATTAGCTGGATGTGGGACAAACCAGAGGTGGAGCCAGGGAGAGAGCAGTGAAGGTGTCAACTTCGGCAGCAGAAAAAACGCAGGTCATTAACCGCGGTGTCGTCACGGAGGCCTCTAGGCTGCTCAATCTTAATCTGCAAGCCGCAAATGCCTTTAGGACATGGTTCACTCCAGTTTCCAAAGTCTCCCCAGGCCAGGCCAGGCCCCTCCAGCTCTGTGCTGTCCGAACAGCGGAAGCGCACGTTGTTCGCAGCTGTATTGTCCCCAGGGATAACAGGTGCCTCCACGCGAAGCGAGAAAGCCACGAGGAAGCTGCCAAAGGGACACCACAACGGCTCGCTCCACGCTCCCCACCTGTGAGAGAAGGAGAGACGCACCGGCTTTGCGGTTACCCCCTACCCCACCTTGGGATTCTCATCCAGGTGCTACACGACCCCGGTGGGTTGGGTCTAGTCGCCAAGGTGCGGAGATAAGGTCTTCCACCTACTTCCCAGATCTAAATTGACCCACAGCTCCGGAGGAACCTTCCAGCTGGGGTAAGGAGCATACCCCACGCTAGAGGATGCTTGCCCTTGCCCCCTACCTTCCAGACTGGGACTCCACTACGTGCAACGCATTCCCGCGCGTGCAGTGCAGCCGGACCCCGTTCATTGCCGTGTCATCGCCAGGAATGCCTTGGGGGGGCTCCACCTGGTTGGCGAGGAAAGGAGTGGTAAGGAAGAGTCAGAAGACTACCATCCTCTGTTCTGGGGGTTCATGTATCTCCATCCCCTTTGAGACCTAGGTCTGAACCCTCACCTTGAGCGAGAACCCGCTGGCGAAGAATCCGTCAGGACACATCTCGGGCCAGGCCCAGTCACCCCAGGGACCCCCGTTGGTCACCTCGATGACTGACGTGTAGCCGCTCGACCCATCTGCTTGTGCATGTCCTAAGCACATCGCCCACAGCAGCAGCAGGTTGGCTCCCACTCCCTGCTCCATCCTGCAGCCTTTGTGAGCCCGGGATTCTTTCTTAATAAGATTTATATAACTGCCCCTAGGAGGGCTCCGATTGCGGAAGGACCAGCTAGATTAAGTGACACCAAAAACTAATCCGCTCCCAGAACCCTGCGGACCAGATTTTCTAGTCTAGAAGACAGAGGCTCCTAGTGTCAAAGGAGGAGGGGCTGCGGGATCAGACAAATTGAAATCACCACCACCTACTGAATGTTTACTGTAGGCTAAGAATTGTGGTTAGCGGTTTTTTGCAGGCGTGTTTTAATTAATCCTCACAACTTTAGAGCTGGGAATTACCCTTCCAATTCTGAAGATGAGGTAACTGGGGCTTAGAAATGGCAAGCGATTAAGGTCACAGTCAGCAAGCCAAGAAATATTGCAACATTGGGAAATGGGGAGTCCAAGGCTAGAGATGGAAGTGATGGCTCCAGAATCCCACTGGACAGGATTGGTCAGATGTAAACTCAGGAGTGACCTCCATGATGTGGGAGGGGATCAGAGTGAGAGATAAGGCTAGAATTCATGAACTGTGGGATCTAGGAAAGGTCTTCTTAGTGATTGGAGCCCTGACTCCTTGAGAATATGGTATACTCCTCCTCACCACCAAAGAAAATATACACAGAGATAGGAAAATTCTATTGTTTATGGACATGGGACTAAGAACAGGAGATGCTGTTTCTCTCATTGCATCCTATATCCTTTCCCTGAATGCTCTCCCCCATGACCACTAGGTGGACTCCTAATTTGCAAAACCTGGCTCAAATTTGTCATGGGAGCACCACCTCTGATTTGCCTGTCCCTCATACACATTCCTTTGTTTATTCAATATGTACTTATTTAGCAATAATGTATTTTGGCCCAGCACTATTCTAAGTGCTGTAAATAGAACAGTAACTAAGGAAAACAAGGATCCTGTCTTCATCAGAGCTAACATTCCAATGGGGGAAAAAGATGACAAATTATCCAATGGACCTTGAGCTCTATGAAGACACTTTTGTCTTCTTGAGACCTAACACAGAGCCTGGCATGTGGAAATAGTTAATAAAGTTTGGTTTGATGAATAATTGAAGAATCAACTTGGAGTTTAAAAAATTAAACCACAAAAATGTAAAAGGATAAAATCTAAAGTATATAATCAGGAGGCCATGCATCCAGACTAAGACAAGGTTCCCTGGAGATAGTCTAGAGAATTTAGAAGTGGATGTTCCAGGGTCCCCAGTACTCCACGTTTGAACTTAATAGGTTAAGATTTATGGAGCAATTGTGGTAAGCTTTTCTATTTACAGTGTTTGCAAATACATTATCATTTAATCCTTGCAAAGTACCTATTCTCAATTTACAGTAGAGGGAACTCAAGCTCAGAGTTAACTTACGGCCCACACTGTTGCTCAGTGGGGTAGCTGGTTCTGACACCAGCCTCTCTTCCCAATACCCAGGCTGCCTTTTACTACAACTTGGCCTTACAGGGATGGTAATGCAGAGATGTATCATTGCTATGGAACCTCCCAAATCCTCTTGATCCAGTTTCTCATACTAGGATGCTGCCCTTGGGGGCAAAGGGCACAGGGGAAGGGGATTTAGGTTAATTATTAACCCTTGCACCTCAGGGCACTGCGGGCTTCTCTCCCCTCCTGGAGGCGGAGGGACAAGGACTGGCTAGAGACTGTTGAGGGGTCGGTGATCCCAGCAGCAGCCATGGGGGTCGCGCTGCCTCCACGGGTCCCGCGGCGCTGGTTCCGCCATGCAATTCCTCTCGCCGTCTTCCTGCTGTTGCTTTATTTTTTCTGTGCTTGGAGCCTACGTGAGTGGCCTCATCTGCTCTGGGAGGAACCCAAGAATCCAGATCCTTGGGACCTAAGCCCCCTCTTGAAGCCCTCCACAGGCGCCCGCTCAGGCTGCCAATCTGGAGCACAGTCCTGCATTTCCAAGGGACCGCCACCTCTACAGGTATGCTTGGGTCAGGGCTGGGACCAGGAGCTCCAGGTGGGACCCTGAAGAGAGGGAAGTGGAGCCAGGCTGAGGCTCTGGTGAAGGGTAGGTCCTCCTTCCTGTATGCCCCCTCCCACCAGAAGCTGACAGTACAGCAGGAGGGGCACCTCAGGAATAATTTGGTCAGAGCCCGACTGGGCTGCTTGGCGAAGGAGGCCCAGTAAGCTAAGGGTTCTGCTCCCGCTCCCTTCCCTTATATCTACCCTCCTAGACCCAGCAACAGTCGAGACCCCCAGAAGCCCCGCAGCTGGAAAAGCCTCAGTGTCTGGGCCCCCGGGGGATGCTGAGCCGCATGACGAGGACGTTCCGCGACAGTCTGAACACCGAAGGAGATGTGGAGTTATCACAGTACCTGGCAGGATGGAGAGAGCTAATTAGGTGAGTGGTCTCCCTCCCCTAATCCAGTCCACGCCTCGTATGGCTCCATTGCTCTGTCTCTCTTTCTTGAACCATCCCACTCTTCCCACCACCAACCACACAGGTTCCTGACTCCTCTCGGCTCCATCTTCGCCTTCGCCACAGGCGAGGCCTTCAACAAAGTGACAGCCCTTGAGGCTCGGGTGCACGGCCCAGATGCTGTACACTACAAGACGCTAGCAGGCATGGTGGAGTGGGAGCGGCGGGCAGGACTGCTGGAGCTGCCGGGGATCGCCCCTCGAAACTACGCCACGTCCTCGGGCTCACGAACGATGCTTTTGCTGCACCGTGCGCTACACTGGTCCCAGCTCTGCCTCCACCGGGTGGCGACCGAGATGCTTGAAGGCCCGGACGCCGGCGAGCAGTGCAACGACGCCTACAGCAAGGCCCTTGCTCCGCACCACTCCTGGCTGGTCCGTCAAGCCGTCCGCCTCGCCTTCCTCTCCTTCCCAGGTCGCGGCCGCTTGCTCAAGCTGGCGTGTCCGGGAACCAGAGAGGCGGAGGCAAGGGCCACGCTTGCCCGGGCCGCGGGCACCCTGGAGGATGTCTACAACCAGACCCAGGGCTTGCTGGCACAGCGCGGCCTGCTCCAGCTGGCCTGAGGCCGGCGGCGGCAGGGATCCGCTAGGAACCGAGCGCACTGGCGTGGGGTCAGGATAGAGCCCTCGGTGCTCGCTTCCGGAGCCAGGGGGCGTGACGCCCGCTCTCCCGCCTCTTTGGTAACATCACTGTCCAGGAGGCCCGCCCCTAGCGGCAGGGTTGTTTAGCTCCTCCCTCTACTCGCAGTCTCCGGAAGAAGTCAGGAGCTGTGGAAAGTAAAAAGTATTCTTTGGTAGCCGTAGGTTTAGAGCGTTTTGTGTGACGTCGGCAAGTGCTTAGGAGAAATAGAAAAAAATGGATGTGGGAAGATGTGTCATCCCTGTTCCCGGCAGCCAAGAAACTCACGCTTCCCGACTATCTCAACCACTCCTATAGTTTCCGTTGCCAATTACATGCTAAGTCTCTACTTCAGACCTGTCCCCTGAGCTCCAGCCCCCACAAAGCCACTAATTTCCTGGACACCTCCACAGACACCGGAAATTCAACACATCTAACTCGGATCCAATAGCCTCTTCCCAAAACTTCACCTCTTCTTGTGTTCCCTGTCTATGAATATATGGCATTCAAGCCTAAAACCTGTGTGCATCATGTCTCACACCAAGCAGGCGCTCAGTTCAATAATGCATGTTTATGAAATGACTCCTTGGCTGCTCCCACAATGATAGTGAACATAACAGAGCTTGGCCATTTCATACACTGGTAACTCCCAAGTTATAATTCCAACCCACTTTTCCCTGGACTCCAGAATGTTAACTATACACCTTCTTATTCAACATCTCCACTTGGATTTCAACTAGCCATAGCAAATTTAACATGCCCCAAACGGAGCTTCTAATATTCTCCCCTCCCAAATATTCCATTCATAGTCTACTATCTCAATAAATGACAACTCCATTCTTCCAGGTCCTTAAGCCAAAAACTTGACTCTTTTGTTTCTCTTTCATCATATCCACATCCAATCTGTCAGATTCTGATCATTTCCTACTCTCTCCACTGCTACCATACTCGTCAAGCCGACTTTATCACCTCGATTATTGCAATAGCCTCCTAATTGTCTCTCTGTCCCATACTTAGCCTCCCTATAGTGTATGTTCAATAGAGCAGCCAAAATAATCCTTTAAAATGTATTTCATATGGCACTTCCCTGCTTAAAACCTTCAAAAGGCTTCCTATTGCACTCAAATGAAAAAAAAAATTTAATTTAAGCAGGAAATTTTCTGGCTCATGTTTTCAGTTGATAACAATGAAAAGCTTTGTATAGGTCCTATCTGATCTGACTCTTCATGCACCAGCCAAATTGACCTCCTCGATATTCATTGAACATGTCAGATTTGATCCTGCCTCAGGACCTTTCCTTTTGCTCTCTCTCTGTCCAGAATGTTTTTTCCCCAAAAAGACAAATTACTTCTCTCCTTACTTCTTTCTGGTCTTTATTCACTGGTATTCCTCAGTGAGATCTTTCCTGATTATTCTAAAATTTCAACACACACACATGCACAAGCATACATGCACACACACGTCCTATCTCCTTTTTCTTCTTATGATTCCCTCTATAACATACTATATATATGTATTATTTGTTTTGTTTTGTTGTCTCCCCCAATAGATATGAGCTCCATGGGACTAGAAATTTCTATTTTGTTCCCTGAGAGACCTTCAGTGCCTCAAAGAGGGCCTGGTACTGAAGAGAAAATTTCAGGATTTTCATTAAAAGCGAATCAGCTTTTTTGTTCTGCTTCTGTAAATGTCCTTGCTGCATGCAGGAGCTCACTGCAGAGCTCTTTTGTACCTTGTTCTATTTGCCTTTTGCTCAATAAATGAAACTGTACTGTTTGTACCCCTAGCAGGTCCCGCTTTCTGTAACAATTTGTATCTGTCAGCAGCCCATGACAGCTCCCACCCTTACCAATGTTACTGCTTGTAGTCTTCATGGAAGCCCCCTTCATTTGTAATGGTTTGAGTTCAAACTGACCAATTAGCTTGTGTAAAAATTCTGGTATATAGGCGATGTTGCAACTGAGCCCACTGCCCAGATCTTCAGAGCACTAGCTCCTCTGGAACTGCGCATGATAAACCTGAGCTCCTCTTTCTCTCCGAGCTACTGCTTGGTGTTTCTTTGGACTGGTTTGGAATTTTTCCACAACAGTACCTAGTAGGCATTCAATAGCTTTTTGTTGAATGAATGTATGAACACTAAAAATAATTCAGATGACTAGAGCCAAGAGTATCAAAAAGAAAAGAAGGAGGTGGCACGATAATGTAAATATACTTAATGCTATTAAATTGTATATCCAAAATGGTTAAAATGCTGAATCTTATGTTATTTATATTTACTACAATACAAATTTAAAAAGTAAAGAGGAGATGTGATTCTGGACAGGTTGGAAGGAACAAGTTCATGAAGGGCCTTATAAACTGTGTTACAGAGATGGAACTTTATCACAAGTATTAATTTTAAGCAGGGGATTGTCTGGATCATAGTTTCAATTCAAAAAAATCAGCTCCACACAGTAACAGGAGTGTTCCACATAATAACAGCAAAATACACATTCTTCTCAAGTGCACATGTTACATTCTCTGGATAGACCATATGTCAGGCCACCAAAAAAGTCTCAATAAATTTAAAAAGACTGAAGCCACAAAATATTCTCCAACTAAAATGGAATGAAATTAGAAATCAATAGCAGGGAAGAATTTGAGAAATTCACAAATATGTGGACATTAAATAACGGTCCTAAACAACCAATGGGTCAAAGGAGAACTCACGGGGAAAATATTTTGAGGTTAGTGAAAATGAAAACAAAACATACCAAAACTTAGGGATGCAGCATAAGTAGTGCTTAGGGGTAAATTTAGCTGTAAATGCCTATATTAAAAAGGAAGAAAGATCTCAAATCAATAGCTTAAACTTCCATCTGAGAAACTAGAAAATCAAATAAAACCTAAAGAAAAGTAGAAGGAAGGAAATAATAAAGATCAGAATGTAAATAAATGAAATAGAAAATAGAAAAACAATAGAGAGAATCAACTAAAACAAAAGTTGTTTTTTTAAAAAAAAATCAAGAAAACTGACATACCTTTAGCCAGCCTAACCAAGAAAAAAAGAGAGAAGACTCAAATTACTAAAATCAAGAATGAAAGAATAACATTACTACTGATCTTACAGGAAAAAAAAAAGGAATTACAAAGGAATACTGTAAACAATTGCAAGTCAACAAATTAGATAACCTGAAACAAATTCCTAGAAAGACATAAACTACCAAAACTGACTCAAGAATACATAAAAAAATCTGACTAGACCTATAACAAAGAGATCAAGTTAGTAATCAAGGAAACGTCCCATAAAGAAAAGCCCAGGACTCAATATTTTCACTGAAGAATTACACTGAATGTTTAAAATTAATGCCAATCCTTCACAAGCACTTACAAAAATAGAAGAGGAAGGAATACTTCTCTACTCGTTTTATGAGGCCAGTATTACCCTAATATCAAAGATATAAAAAATAAATAAATAAATAAATAAACTGCAGACCAATATATTGTATGAATATATTGTATGAATATATTGTATGAATAATCTTCAATATATTGTATGAATAAATAAATAAATAAACTGCAGACCAATATATTGTATGAATATATTGTATGAATATATTGTATGAATAATCTTCAATGAAATACTAGCAAACCACATATAAAAAGTATTATACACCATGGTCAATTGATTTTCTGCAAGAGTGCCAGGACCATTCAAAGGGGAAAGAATAGTCTTTTCAACAAATAGTTCTGGAACAAATGGATATATTTATGCAAAAGAATGAATTGGGGCCCTACTTCACATCATATACAAAAATTAACTCAAAATAAATCATAGACCTAAAAATATAAGAATTAAAACTATAAAACTCTAGAAGAAAATATAGATGTAAATCTGTGGCCTTGGATTAGGCAACAGTTTCATAGATATCAAAAGCACAAGCAACCAAAGGAAAAAACAGGACTTCACCAAAGTTTAAAACTTTTGTGTTTCAAAGGACACCAACAAAGAATGTGAAAAGATAATCCATAAAACAGGAGAAAGTATTTGCAAATCATATATCTGATAAAGGTCCAATATCTGAAATATAAAAAAGAACTCTTAAGAACTTAACAATAAAAAGATAGCCCAATTTAAAAATGGGCAAAGGACTTCAACAGACATTTCCCCAGAAAAGATACACAAATGGTCAACTAGCATATGAAAAGAGGCTCAACATCACTAATCATTAGGAAATGCAAATAACAAACAAAACTCAAGATATCAATTCACACTCACCAGGATGGCTAAAATAAAAAACGTACAGTAACTATTAGTGAGGATATAGAGAAACTGGAACCTTCATACACTGGTGGGGATGTAAAATGAGGCAGTTGTTGTAGCAAACCTCTATCAGTTCCTCAAAATGTTACACTGTTACTACATAACCCAGCAATTCTACTCCTAGTACCGTATATACTCCTAGGTACATAATATACCTAAGAGAAATAAAGACATACTGTGATCACTGTAAGTCAGAGGCCCAAGTCTGTCTTAAAGTCTGTGAATTGCAACTCCGATCAGATATATCAGTCCTGCGCAATTCGATAGGAAACGTAGCCCTTAAACACTGTTTTGGGGGTATTTTTATTTGCCTGTTTGCCTCTTTGCCGGCCACGCTGCCATACAGCACTCACTGTCGCAAAACAAACTTCCTTGTACATATCTTTTTCCCTTCTGCCGTCAACTGTGTCCTAGCTCGTCCCAAGAAAGCCTCCGAGCACGACTAAAGAGAGTGACAGGGCGCTTTACGACAGTTGCTTTTTGGCAGTGCCAGAGGAGGAAGATGGCGACCACCTTAGTATCTCCTAGAGGAGCGGAGCCAGTACCTTCCTGGGGGCCAGAGGCCATTACCCCTGACTGGGAAAACCGTGAAGTCTCCACAGGGGTGAGGAAGGACTCGGGCTTAAGGAGATGTGCACAAGGCTTGATGCGATGGAAGGATAAAGCCTGAACGGGTTGGGAATATTGGGGGCGAGAGGTGGTCTATGATGTGCTAGAGGCAAGGGGAGAGGTATGAGGATGTGGCGTGGTACTTTCGTGGTGAGAGGCGGAAGGAAGATTGAAGCGTGGAATTTCAGAATTTTGCGAGACGCAGACTTAACGCTCGGATGGGCCTTTGGGGATTAGAGGATTGGAATTCTGGTATTCTGCGGGGCGTTGAGGCCCCTGTGAGATTTGACAGTGGGTTAGTGGTGCACGACTTTTGTACTCTAGGGACTAGATAGAGGGATCATTAAGGTTTGTGTGTGCTGTAGAATGTGGACAGGCCCAGACTCACCCTTTTCTTGTTTTTCCCAGACCACTATCATGGCAGTGCAATTTGACGGAGGCGTGGTTCTGGGGGCTGACTCCCGAACAACCACTGGGTGAGCTCAGGACAGATATGTGAAAGGTCTTCCCATCTTTCTCTTCCTTCCTTGCTTTCCAGCCCATCCTTATCCTCCACAGACCGCTGTGGAAGGGAAGTTTCTCCCCTCCGTGGAGCTAAGGATTTGTTCCAGCTTCTACTACTTCTCAATTCCCCTCACCCTTAGGTGAAACTCTTGCAAAAGTCTGTTCTCCAGCCTGCTTCAATTGGATGAGGACTAATAGGGAATAGTGCAGTTCTTATTCCTGAGTCCTGAGGGAGTGGATAATAATGGGATGGAGATGGGAGACAAGTAGGTGCATCCCTCACTATTTTGCCGTTCTGCAGGTCCTACATCGCTAATCGAGTGACTGACAAGCTGACCCCTATTCATGATCGTATTTTCTGCTGCCGCTCAGGCTCCGCAGCTGATACCCAGGCAGTAGCTGATGCTGTTACCTATCAGCTTGGTTTCCACAGGTGCTTGTGGGCAGGGAGAAACAAGTTTCTGAAGGGAGTTGGGACCTGAAAAGCCAAACAGCCTGACTCCTAGCCTTCCCTGTGACTCCCCTCACCCTCTAGCATTGAACTGAATGAGCCTCCACTGGTACACACAGCAGCCAGCCTCTTTAAGGAGATGTGTTACCGATACCGGGAAGACCTGATGGCAGGGATCATCATTGCAGGCTGGGACCCCCAAGAAGGAGGGCAGGTCAGATATCCCCCACCCTTCCCCCCAGAGCACTGGAGCCATGCCTTTGATCTTCTCCCCCACCCAGGTATTTTGTCTTTCCAGTCTCTGCCTCACTTACTATTAACTCTTCCTAGATCAATCCCACAATGGACAGGTGAAAGTACATGTGTCGTGGGGAAGGTACAATTGATGATTCTTCTCCTTCTCCATCTGGCAGGTGTACTCAGTGCCCATGGGGGGTATGATGGTAAGGCAGTCCTTTGCCATCGGAGGCTCCGGGAGCTCCTATATCTATGGCTATGTCGATGCTACCTACCGGGAAGGCATGACTAAGGAAGAGTGTCTACAGTTCACTGCCAATGGTGAGAACTTGGGCTTCTGGGCCTACGAGCTTCAACCCCCATACCCAAGCCAGGCCAACTTTCATCATTACTTGCAGTGATCCCAGCATCTGACTCCGAACCCCAACTTTCTTCTTTTATCCTCAGCTCTCGCTCTGGCCATGGAGCGGGACGGCTCCAGTGGAGGGGTGATCCGGCTGGCAGCCATTGCAGAATCGGGTGTAGAGCGGCAGGTTCTTTTGGGAGACCAGATCCCCAAATTCACCATTGCCACTTTACCACCTCTCTGAATCCTAGGATTCTAGGATACAATAAGAGACATCTCATAATGATGCAAAATTCAATAAACAGTTTGTCAAAGAGTCTATTTGTTTTGGATTCTTTTTATGACTTCAAGCCTGAAATTGTCTGGTCTACTGCTGTTCGTACATACCACTGCCCTGAGCTCAGAGGGGATTGAAGAGAAACTTTTACAAGGGTGGTTTTCAAACCTTTTTCTCCAGGTCACCTTCTCCCACACTTCCTTTCTTTCATAGGGATCCTCAACCCCCAGGCCGCAGACCGGTACTGGTCCGTGACCTGTTAGGAACCAGGTGGCACAGCAGGAGGTGAGTGGTGGGCCCACAAGCAAAGCTTCACCTCTGTATTGCAGCCGCTCCCCAGTGCTAGCGTCACTGCCTCAGCTCCACCTCAGATCATCAGGCATTAGATTCCCATAGGAGCACTGGTCACTACTGCCAAAAAGGTTGGAGACCACTGCTCTACCACCAGAGTGTGTTTTATATAGGGATTACCAACAAATTATCCTTTCCCCACCTTCATTCAAGCCTTAGGTAGAGCTCAGAATTCTGACTGAGACAGATCACTTCTTAGCCTGTCATCATGGGTGGCTACTGGCCCTAAGGCCAGAAGAGCTTCAGATCTCCTCTGACCTAGGCTCATGGTCCCCTCTCTCTGCACTTACCTCTGTCATCTCATCTTGTCAGGAGCAGCAGTGTGACTTCCTTGGCTTTTGGGAGAAAGGTGAACCTTGTTCACAAATGGAGTGTAAAATGGGTGTTGGGTTGGAGAGAGCAGCCACTAGGAATGCTGTGGGCCAGCTCTGGAAGCCACCATTCCCATGGGGAGTATAGTAAGCCAGTCTTCAGCCCCTTGAATGGGAGGCAAAGAGTGGACTCTGGCCCCTACAAGGCTGTCCCCACTCAAGTCGGACATAAATGAGCTTGGTGCTCATTGACAGTGACCAATATTCTCAATCTTGCCCCAATCTCAGCCCCCACCCCCCTTGCCCCTGCCATGGATCAGGTAACTATAAGCCATATTTGAAAACCTTGTTCTAGAATATAATCCTGCCCATGAGGGTTTCGGAGGGTACAAGTAAGGCTTCCTAAGGAGGTAGGGATGGGGGAGGGTCCTGGATTAAGTGAAGAAGAGCAAAGGAGGATCTCTGTCCCCAAACCTGTACCTCAAAATAACCAATAGATTTTCCTGCAAAACCTGTTCTCCCAGTCTTCTCTTATCTCAAAGCATCTTTGATTCCTCTCTGCCTTGCACTCCACATTCAGTCCAACAGTAAGTCCTAAAAACTCCAAAAGTATATCTAGAATCCATCTACCTCTCACTATCTCCAAAGCACTGTCTTGAGCCAAGCCACCATCTTCTCTTGCCTAGAGAATGGCACACCCCATGTTACTTGGCCTTACAGCTTCTATGCTTTACTTACAATCTTTCCCCATACAGCAACCAAAGTGATCTTGTAATGTGAGATCATGTCATTTCCCTGCTTAACATTCCTCAGTGCCCTATTCCATCTAGAATAATATTTTAGCCCCTTACCATGGCTTAGAAGACCCAACAGTTTCCCTCAGTCTTCACACTCAAGTCACTGGTTTTTTTTTCTGTTTCCTAGAACCTAAGGGATTTTGCACTTAACACTTGCTGTTTTTTTCAGCCTGGGACTGTTCTTCTCTGATTTAAAAAATATACTATTAGAACAGTTTTAGATTCTCAACAAAATTGAGTGGAAAGTACAGAGGTTTCCCTGTATGTCCCTCTGCCACCACATATGCATAGCCTCTCCCACTATCAACATCCTGCACCAGTGCGGTACATTTGTTAGAACCAGTAAACATTGACACATCATTCAGGTCTCAGGTCAATGTCACCTCATTAGGCCTTTCCTAACCACCTGAAATTTCGCATTACCATGTTTAATTTTCTTCATAGCAGCACTTAATTGCTATTTCATATTATCATGCTTATTTGTTTATTTACTGTCTACCACCTCTACTAGAAAGTAAGGTCAGTGAGAAGAGAGAATTCTTTCTGCTTGGTTCACTGATATATCCTCAATACCTGGATATATTTATTGAATGACTATGCTCCCTAGCCATATCTGCTGTCCCGCCTGGCCCCCAACCTCTCCAGACTGCTCTCACCACACTCAACTCTGAAGCTTGATTTCAGCAAACTTCCAGCTGGCCACACCTGATCTCTGCATTAGATTAGCTGCATCATATTCACCACTCCTATGTCCTCACTCCCACCAAGTGCTACACTTCCCACCTCAGCCGCATAACCCAGCCTAGTGCTTTGGCCCCATTTACTCTCCCACCTCAACACACAAGCATACACACACAACACTTGGCAACTCTGAATATATTTAATGAGAAGGTCATGAGGGACTTGGGGGAGCCAGAAACGGGTCACTGAGAAGTGGGGGGAAAGGAATTTTGCCAAGGCTTCCTGGAAGTTCAGCCCCTGGTTGTACCCTTCAAATGGTGGAGTCATTGGCCGATGCTATGTCATGCAGCTGGTGGCGGAAGGAGAGTCGGGCTTTTCTGCTGAAGTAGGCACCAGACTCTTGGGAGGGTATCCCTCCCTCAGCCACAATGGGGGCTATAACTGGGCTGGGATCTGGATCTGGAGGGGCAGCTGGATCCAGACCTAAAAGGGAGATCAGAGGAAGAAGAAGGGAGTTGTGGATCTGAGTTCCCCATCCCTCCCCCAAAAGCTCCCATCACCCCCCACCCCCCTTAGAGAGGTCAGGGAAGACACCTGGAGGTCTTGGGAGGGGTGAATGTTAGTGGCATCAGCAGAGAGAGGGACAGGGGATGTTGAGAGAGCAGGGCTGGCTTCACTGGCCTTCGACCTATACAGTTGCACCCAGCCCCATACTCAGAAGGGCCCTCATGCTGGGTGTAATGCTCTGTTGTCACTGTCTTGAAATTCTTAATCATTTTTTATCAAGGAATCTCATTTCTTCATGTTCCGTTAGACCTTGCAAAGTATTTAGCTAGCTCTGTGGGGAAGCAATAGATCTATCTACCTCCCACCCAAGCAGACAGACTATCCTTTTCCCTTCCCTGGTTTAAGAATTTACCTTTCTTCCAGCGAAATTTATCTGTCTGCCTGACAGCCTGCCTTTATCCTCAGTCTACCCCCATACCTGCTCCTCTTTCAGTCCCCCGCTGTCTCCGGCACCCACACCATGGGAAACACCATGCCCCCTTGAGACCCATCTCAACAATGAAGGAAACCAGGGTGCTGGGAATGGGCAGGAGGGCCCCAGGAGGAGGGGTGTGGTTTCCAAGCCCCCCCACTGTGGGCAAAACTACCACTTAGCCTCAGACCGCCTGGTGATTATAGGCGCCAGGGGATGGAAGGGGGAGAAGAGGGAGGAGGGAAGAGGTGGAGGTTTACCCCACTTAACACCTATCCTTTTGTGCATCCCTTCATTTGGAGGCTCTCTTGATCCTCATGGAGAAGCAGAAGGAGACTGGAATGGGTGGCATGGCAGATGCAGAGGTGCTGGGACATACAGGTGCAGTGAAAATTCAGTACAGCAAGGCCGGACAACATGGTGCCAGCCTGGACACTTCTGGGAATTCATCTGTATTTTAGAATGAAAATTTAGAATTTCTAAGTTGTAAAATTTTAAAAATAGTCTATTATTTTAGAACAGGAAACTTGGTCTGGTGACTCTCGTCCCCTTTTATGAAGATAGTTGTGATTGATAATGCTGTGCTAGGTAGAGTCTAAGGACTTTTACATGTTTAGCTCATCTAATTTAATGATATCGATGATCCTTTGAGGCAAGTGTTATTACTATCCCGATTTCACAGATGAGGAATTGGAGGCCCTGAGACATTAGGTAACTTGCCCAAGGTCACACAGGCAGTTACCATCAGACCAGGAACTCTCACCGCCACTCCCATCAGTCTGACTTGAGAGTCCACTCTGTTTGCCACCACACTGAGCTTCCCTAGCATGTTCCTGGCAGGCACTGATGCCCTCAGCCAGGTCTGGGGCAGGGGGTGGCCAGAGTCTGGGCTGGAAGCCTTAGGTCCAGGGCACTCTAGCCAAGGATTCTAAATGCCCTCTAGTAGAGCTGTGCAAATGCTATATTATTCCCTAAGGGTGCCATAATGCGGGTGGGAAAGGTTAGGATATACTGCTGACGATATTGCCTGATTTAGAAATGTTTTTTGCTTTTTTGTTTTGTTTTGTTTTTATTTTTATTTTTTAATTTTTAATTAAGTTTTTTGGGGTAACATTGATTAATACAATCATATAATTTTCAGGTATACATTATCACTTGACATCTGTATATTCTATTGTGTGTTTACCTGTTTTTAAATTAACTTTATTGAAATAAAAATTTACATGTAATTTAATACACACATCTTAGTGTACGGTTCAATGAGTTTTGATGTGTATACACCCATGTAATCACCACCCTAATCAAGATATAGGACATTTCTATCACTGAGTTCCCTTGTATGCCCCTTCACAGCCAGTTGTTCCCCCACCCCTCCCACAGGCAACTACTGATCTGATTTCCATCACTATTGATTAGTTTTGTCTATTTCAGAACTTTATATAAATGGAATCACACAGTATTATTCTTTTGTGTATAGCTTCTTTCAGCATAATGATTTTGAAATTTGCCCATGTTGCAAGTATTGACAGTCTGCTTTTTTGTAATAATAGCTTTATTAAGCAATAATTCGCATATCATAAAATTCACCCTTTTAAAGTATACGATTCAGTGGAGTTTTTTTTACTGTATTCACAGAGCTGTGCAACCATCAGAACCAATTTTATAACATTTTCTTACTCTCGAAAGAAACTCTGTATCCATTAACAGTTATTCCCCTGTCCTCCTTCTCCCAAGCTACTGCCAACCACTAATCTACTTTCTGTCTCTATGAATTTACTTATTCTGGACATTTCATATAAATTGAATCATACAAAATGTGGTCCTTTGCGTCTTTCTGCTTTCACCTTACCATGTTTTCAAGTTCATCCATGTTGCAGAGAATCAGTACATTATTCCCTTTTATTGCTGAATAATATTCTATTGTAGAGATAAACCACATTTTGTTTATTCATCAGTGGATGGACATTTGGGTTGTTTTTACTTTTGGCTATTTGAATACTAGTATGGACATTCATGTACAAGTTTTTGTGTGGATATATGGTTTCAATTCTCTTGGATACACATGTAGGAGTAGAATCGCTGGGCCATACAATAACTCTTATGTTTAACATTTTATTCATTTTTATTGCTGAGTAATAGTTTATATACCACAAATTAATCAAAATCAAAAACTTCTGCTTTTCAAAAGCCACATTATTTTAAAAGGACAAGCCACATTTTGGGAGAAAACATTTGCAAAACATATATATGATAAAAGATTTATATCCAAATATACATAAAGAACTCTTACAATTCAATAACATGATTTTTTTTTTTAAATTAGCAAAAGACTTGAAGAGACACTTTACAGAAGATCTATAAATGGCCAACAAGTACATGAAACATGGTCAATATCATTAATAATCAAAGAAATACAAATAAAACTACAGTGATGTAGTATTTTACTTATTAGAATTACTGGCACTGTAAAGATTGACTGTATCGATGCTGTGGAACTGAAAATGTGAGACAGAACAACTATTTTGGAAAATAGTTTGGCAGTTTCTTAAAGTATAGTGATTACATGAGCCAGTAACTCCATTCCTAGCTGTTTAACCAAGAGAAATGAAAACATATATCCACACAAAGACTTATACAGGAATGTTTATAGGAGTTTTATTCACTACAGACAAAAATTAGAAACAACCCAAATGTCCATCTGGGGTGAAATATTGTCTTTTAGAATCTGAAAATGTTCCTGTTTCCCCCTAGACTATAAGTTTCCGTGACTGTCATTTTCACTACAGTACGCTCAATGTCTGGCACGGATAGAGCAAGTGCGCAATAAATGGTGAATGAATGAAAGAATGCAAGCTTGCAAACGTTAATAAATTTGTGGTGACCATCCCTCCGGCCTTTTATAATTCCTTCTATGTACAAACGCTGGCCAGGACAGGCTCACTGTAGTTCGCAGCCCTCCCGGAAAGGGGACACCCGCAGGTCCCTGCCGCGGAGGTGCGTCTCCACAGGGGCCGGAAAGGGCCCAGGGACCGCGCCCGAGGAGGGTAAAGTGTCGGGCGTCAAGCGCCCACAGGGCGCGGCAGGGCACACTAGGACCGACGGCGAGGGACAGATGAACCAAGTCGCTGATGGAGTCCGCCGGACACACGGACTGGGCCGCGCAACTCCGTAGCACAGAGGACGACCCCCCACCCCCACCCCGGCCCAGGGCTGAGCGCAGGACCGCAGGGCGGGCCGAGGGAGGCGAGGGCGGGACAGGACAGACGAGAATCCCGCGGAGGTGAGGCGGGGGCCGTCCCGCCCCCGAGGGCAGGCCCTGTGAGCCTCACTGCCCCGGCTCGCTGGGGTGTAGGCTCCCGCTCCATCTCGGCTCCGCTCCCTCTGCACGAGATCCCGCGCCGGCGCTGGCTGGGGCTGCCCGGGTGAGGGGACCAGGGAGGGGACGCCGCGGAGGGTCGGTGCTCAGGAAGTCGGGCGGGGACGGGAATCCGCCCGGGCTGCGGGGCCTCCTGACTCAGCCGCACGCTCAGATTTTGGGGTTTTCCTCCCGGGCCGGAGCGCTTAACTTCCTCTTTCCCGCCTGGACCCCTCTCTCCCAGCCGGCCTGGCCGAGCTTGAGCCCCAGCAGCTCCTGGCCTATTGCGACCCCCGGGGCCTCTTCCCCTGGCTTCTTCTCTGCCTCAGTTCAGGGCCATTGGGGCCTGCCTGAGTGTTCCTGGCTGGGCGCCCTGGTTACGAGAGGAGGAGTTAAGGGATTCTGGATGAAGGACCGAGGTAGGGGGTGAGGTTAAAGGCAGGTTAGCGGGCATTGCAGATGATGGGGCCATAATCGAGAGACTGGGAGTTAGGGGGAGCCTGAGTGGTGGGGAAGAGGGGGACCTGTGGGAGGTGGAGGATTATGGAGGTGGGATTTGGGAGGGGGACAGAGTTCTGCAGGGCAGGTCACCTTCCTAAGGATTTTCCATATTCCTAGGATGACGGCGAGCCCGGAGAGCCTCTTCCTCTCTGGGGGCGACCTGGACTCCAGCCAATTACAGATGGAGCCCGATGAGGTGGACACTCTGAGGGAGGGAGAGGACCCAGGTACACAGGAAGGATAGCCCTCAAAGAGAGGAGGAGGAGGGGCTGAGACCTCCTGCTGTCTATACTCTTCCACTTTCCTCCTAGCTGACCGGATGCACCCCTTTCTGGCCATCTATGACCTTCAGCCTCTGAAAATGCACCCCTTGGTTTTCGCCCCTGGGGTTCCTGTCACAGCCCAGGTGGTGGGCACTGAGAGATACACCAGTGGATCCAAGGTGGCTAGGCTGGCAGCAAGGGTGGAGGGTAAAGGGAGGACTGGCCAGAGTGGAGGGCTGCGACCCAACCAGGGGACATCCATTCAGTTCCTCACACCCCTAGGTGGGAACCTGCACTCTGTATTCTGTCCGCTTGACTCATGGTGACTTTACCTGGACAACCAAGAAGAAGTTCCGTCATTTTCAGGAGCTGCATCGGGACCTCCTGAGACACAAACTCTTGATGAGTCTGCTCCCTTTGGCTCGGTGAGGAGAACCAGACTGCTTCCTGTGAAGGGCAGATGCCCCTCACCCTGTGGCAGCATGAGCTGTCACTGCTCCAGCCCCCATCACTCCTTTCTGCTTGTCTTGCCCCCAGACCCCAACCTTTCCTCCCCCAGCTCTGGCCACTAGGCCCCCTCCTCTCACCCTGGTTACCAGAAACCTTCCCTGCTCAGCTCTCCCTGTCCATGGTTCTGTGCCAGTATTGTAGCCGGGCTGGATGCCCAAAATGCTCTTGGCAGCCTTCCCTATTTCTTGTCTCCATTCTCAGTGTAGGGGGCCTTCCTTCTGCCAGCCTCTAAGCTTTCCTCTCCTGCTCCAAGACCCTATCTCCGGTGCTCGGGAACACAGGCATTCAGCCTCCAGCTTTTATTTGACCTTCTCTCATCCCTTCCACAGCTTTGCTGTACCCTATCCTCCAGCCCGAGATGCAGCCGATAGAGAGATGCCCTCTCTACCCCGAGCAGGTCTTGATGGCTCCACTAGACGTGCATCCAGCAAACAGGTGTGACCAGACACCAGGTCCTCTGGGGAGGCGTTTGTTGTGCAAATGGCTCTGGTCCCATCTGTGTCTGTCTCCCATTCCTACTTCAGAAATACCTGGAGAATTACCTCAACCGCCTCCTGACCATGTCTTTCTACCGCAACTACCATGCCATGGTAAAGTCCAAGGGCTGGATGCCTGGGTCTTTTTAGGTGGAGGCGAATAATCAGATCCCCAAGGGGTAGAGGACCAGGGTCAGTAGAGTCTGAGGGGCTGAAAGCCAGAGTCTCTCCTCTGAGCTTTTGTTTTCCTCTGCAGACAGAGTTCCTAGAAGTCAGTCAGCTGTCATTTATCCCAGACCTTGGATCCAAAGGACTGTAAGTGTCTGACACTCCTCGCCCAACGACTTGCAAACATTTGGATAATGGGAATTCAGTGCAGGGTGGACTGGAGATCTGGATTCTCCATCCAACATCTCTTCTTGACTTTTCCCACAGAGAAGGGGTGATCCGGAAGCGCTCAGGTGGCCACCGTGTTCCTGGTCTCACTTGCTGTGGCCGAGACCAAGTTTGCTATCGCTGGTCCAAGAGGTGAGGCCTGGAGTGGGGCAGCTGAGCCATGGGTGAGTGTGAAAAGGAGATCCTGAAGGCAGGGAGGAATGGACGGAGCCCTTCTGCTCTAGGTGGCTGGTGGTGAAGGACTCCTTCCTGCTGTACATGTGCCTCGAGACTGGCGCCATCTCATTTGTTCAGCTTTTTGATCCTGGGTTCGAGGTACAGGTGGGGAAAAGGAGCACAGAGGCACGGTATGGGGTCCGAATCGACACCTCCCACAGGTAAGGCATCCCTGGGACAGACACCTGGTGAGTGAAGAGCCAGCCTAGGGCTCTGAGGAGTATTGCATGGAGGCTCATGGAAGGAGGAAAGGCATTTCGACCTCCTTGAGCTGACCATGATTTGGAACCAGGAAACTGTTCTAGCCAGATTCTTGGGACTCATCTTGAGTCTAGGCCCTGAGAAAGGGGATTGAGTATAAGCTTGGGGGGTGGGGGAGACTCTTAATGTAAAAGAAATGCACTCCATTCATTCATTTATTCATTCAACCAATCTGAGTGCCTGGCACAATACTAAGTGCCAGGAACCCAACTGTGAGTAAGATAGATATATACCTTGTCCCTGTGGAGTAGTGATTCAGGGACTAAGGGAAGAAGTAGGAAAAGGTTATAGCTAAAGTGGGGAGATTTCTGGGCCAGGCCAGAGGTACTGAGAGTAAGGATTGTAGTCCATCTTCTTATTCCTGTCCAGGTCCCTGATTCTCAAGTGCAGTAGCTACCGGCAGGCACGGTGGTGGGGCCAGGAAATCACTGAGCTGGCCCAGGGCCCGGGCAGAGACTTCCTGCAGCTGCACAGGCATGACAGCTATGCTCCGCCCCGGCCTGGTACTTTGGCCCGGTGGTAAGACATTGATGTCCTTTCTGAGCTTGTCTATGGCCTTCTCCACCCTTTTGGTGTTCCCTGAGTCCTTGATCCTCGTTTATCTCCTATGACCCTTGACCTCTTTAACTTCTGTCCTCAATGACCCCCCCTTTAATTTCTTGAATCTCCTGACCCCCTGACCTCTTTAACCATGCTGATTATCTCTCTGATTTCCCTCTGATCTTTCTCATCCTCAAACTCAATGATTTCCTCTGATTCCTGAATTCACTGATCTCCTATGACCTTTTGAACCCCTTCTGCCACACTGACCATACCCTCTGTTCTTTATAATCTCCTCATATCTCTTTAATTTATTCATTTAATAAATACTATCTAAGCACAGCTATGTGCCAGGTTCGGTGGCAGGAATAAGACACAGTCTAGTAGGTGATTCAGTCATGAAACAATGGTAGATACCAGGTACTGAGCACAGAGGAGCAGCATCTGCCCCAGTGTGGGGATGTCAGGACTGGCTTCCAGAAGGTAGTAACCCTGAGGTTTGCTTAAGCAAGATAAAGAGAATGGAGACGGGCGATCCATGCAGAGAAGCTAGAGATAGCCTAGTGTGTTTGGGAACCACAGGACTGACTATTATTGTAGAGTGAAGAGGAGTGGCCAGAGAAGAATCTGGAAGTGCTCAGCTGAGAAGGCTGATTTTTATTATAGGCAGAGGGGAGTCATGGAAGGTGGTGTTGAGATTTGTTTTTAACATAAGAGTAATAATAGCTAATACTTATGTAGCACTTACTATGTTTCAGGAAGTGTTCTAAGTGTTTTATATGTAATGTTGAATCCTCGTAACAACCCTACAAGACAGGATATCTGTAAAATCTCCATTTTACAAATGAGAAAACTGAGGCAAGAAGTTAAGTAACTTGCCCAAGATCACACATCTTGTAAACAGGTTGGGTCAACACTAGACTATTAGTTATTAAAAAGTGAAACAATATGGAAACATTAAAAATTAAAGTTCCCACTCAGTGCACAAGCCTTCATCCCCTAGCCCCTACTCCCCTACACTTCCTCCCAACATTCCCATTTCCCCAGAAGTAACCCTGGCAACAGTTTGATATTTATCTTCCCAGGCCTTTTCTTGCATTTTTTCTTATGCTTATGCATACATGTTACTTTTAGTTTTAACATAAATAAGATCGTATACTCTGTTCTGTGACTTATTTTTTCACTTAATACATGTTAAAGATTAGGCATTTAAATAATATTATTTCTTTGTTTACTAATGAAATTGAACATCTTTTCCTGTGGTTGGCCATTTTGATTTCCTCTGTAAACTGTCAGTTCTTGTTGTTTGCTCACTTTTTAGTTGGCTTATATGTCTTTTTCTTATCGATTTGTTGGAACTCTTTATGTATGATTATATTAATTATCCCAATCTTTAGTCATTTTCTTTAGTTTATTGCATCTTTGTAAGTTTTAATTTTATAGGTTAGCTCACACTGGCAAATTTGTTCTACTTTGATATTTTGATATCTCTGATACCACTTGACTTTTCTGATCACTCTTGATCTTTGACCCTCCCATCATCTCTGACCCATGACTGTCCTCTGGTCTTCACTCTCCAGAGCTTTCTGGCTTCTGACTCCCCTGACTTCCTTGGCTTGGCCTCCCCCCAGGTTTGTGAATGGGGCAGGTTACTTTGCTGCTGTGGCAGATGCCATCCTGCGAGCTCAAGAGGAGATTTTTATTACAGACTGGTGGTAAGTGGAAGAAAAGAAGCTCAAGCAAGAAGGTATGGGATAGGGCCTATGGCAGATTAGCTTATGGGTCAGAAGAGGGAGCGGAAGGGAAAGAGTGGCTGGTTAACTGGGGCTTACTCTCCTTATCCCCTGCCTTGAATCCTAGGTTGAGTCCTGAGATTTACCTGAAGCGTCCGGCCCATTCAAATGACTGGAGACTGGACATTATGCTCAAGAAGAAGGCGGTGAGGAGTGTGGCCAGGCTGGAGGGGAGGCTTGTGGGTGGAGGTTGGTTAGAAGGGAATCTGAGGTTTCAGGGGCGGGAAAGGTGTCCATCCTGGCTCAATGTCTGGCAAACATCACCTCCTCTTCCCTAAGGAGAACTGACATCTCTCTCTTCATGCTCTTCCTCTAGTTGGTATAGACTTCCTTCCCAGTACCCACTGCACTTTATTGTATTGCCTGGAGGTATGCATGTCTATCTCTCACTGGACTGATTAATATTAGTTCCAGTACAAGGTACAGTGTCTGCCATGTTGGAGGCATTCATAGATGTTGATGGACAAGAAGAAAGATGTGGATGATGGAGAGCGGGTGGGTAAATGGATGGATAGATGATGGAGAGGGAGATAGATGAAAGAATATGAGGTTGGAAATGTGGATCAATACAAGGGTAGGTAGGTAGATGAATAGATGGTAGATAAGGGAATGAGTAAATGATTGGGAAGGTGGATGAATAGATAATGATAGGTAGATGGGTAGATGTGTGGATGGATGAATGAGTGAGCAGATTGCTCACCCATTGCTACGTGTGCTGCAAGCATCAAAGCAGGGTGTAAGTGGCAGAGCATCGAGGACCTCCTCCGGGCTGGTAGAGGGACATCCAAGAATCCTGAGCATAGGGAAGGGTTTGGGAAGGTGGAAAGAGGCCATTCTGAGAGAGGCATTAGGATCTGATACCCTACTCACCACCAGGAGGATGGTGTCCGTGTGTCCATACTGCTGTTTAAGGAAGTGGAGTTGGCATTGGGCATCAACAGTGGCTATAGCAAGAGGATTCTGATGTTGCTGCACCCCAACATAAAGGTGACTCAGGCCTCAGAGACCCCTCCCACTCTACAGCCTTCCCTACCACATGTCCCCATTTCCTCGACCCTCCCTTTCCTTAAACATCTCATCCTTCCATCTTTGCATTCTCTCTCCCAACACCACCTCTGTCTTTGTCTCACCTAAGCCCTCCCTCATGAAATCCTCCATACCTGGTCCAGGTGATGCGCCACCCAGACCAAGTGACATTGTGGGCCCATCATGAGAAGCTGCTGGTGGTGGACCAAGTAGTGGCCTTCTTGGGGGGGCTGGACCTCGCCTATGGCCGCTGGGATGACCTGCACTACCGACTGACTGACCTTGGGGAATCTTCTGAATTAGATGCCCCACAGGTAATCCCCCAAGGCCTTCCTGAGCTCCTCCAAACTCAGTTAATCTAAATCCACACTCCTTCCCAGCTCCAGCCTTCCCCCTTTAGTCATTCTAATCACTGCCCACTCTCAGAGTTCCTTGGCCTTCTGGAATCCCAAGAACTCACTTTGAAGATTCAGTGACTCAGTCCCTTTCCTATTTCCACTAATCCTCGCCCCCCAATTCCTCCAGGAAATGAAGCTGAAAGGGACAACCAGAGAATCAGACTCTCTCTGTTTCATTCTTACTCTCTGTGTCTGTCTCTCTGTCTCCCTGTCTCTGTCTCATACTCTTTCAGTGTTCCTATCTTCTCTTTGGCCCTGGCTCCATATGGCCCCCATGACCTCTCCTTGCCCATGGCTTGGGCGTGTTCCCCTCACAGCCTCCCAACCCATGCTCAGACTCTCCAGCCACCCCAGACTTGTCTCACAACCAACTCTTCTGGCTGGGCAAGGACTACAGCAATCTTATCACTAAGGACTGGGTGCAGCTGGATCGGCCTTTTGAGGGTGAGTGTCCCCTCCTCCAAAGTCTCTAAGAGTTGAGAGCAGGGGCAGAAGTAGGGGCTGGGACTGAGAATGTGATGAGCTGGGTCAAGGATAATACAGCCCTTTCCTTTGATCAGCTCCTCCTCCTCCCTGCCCCAAACGTTCCCAAGAAACCATCCCTGACCTCTCTCCTGACTCTCCTTGGACCCCCAGATTTTATTGACAGGGAGACCACACCCCGGATGCCATGGCGGGATGTTGGGGTGGTTGTCCATGGCCCACCCGCCCGGGACCTGGCCCGACACTTCATCCAGCGCTGGAACTTCACCAAGGTGCTCACTCCTTCTTGCAGTAAATGGAGGTAAAGAGGGAGCCAGGAGCAGCTTGCCACCTCCCACTGACTCTGCTATCCCTTTACCTCAGACTACCAAGGCCAAGTACAAGACACCCATGTACCCCTACCTGCTGCCCAAGTCCACCAGTACCTCAAACCAGCTCCCCTTCGTACTCCCAGGGGGGCAGTGTGCCACTGTGCAGGTGAGGCCCTGACTTCAGCTTGCCCCCACCCCTCTCTCCCTTCCACTCACTCTCTCTGACCTGAGAGCCCCCCAGACTCCTCCTCTCCTGGGGTCAGGAACCACATTATAATTTGCTGTCCCCCCAGGTCTTGCGTTCAGTAGACCGTTGGTCCGCAGGGACTTTGGAGAACTCTATCCTCAATGCCTACCTGACCACCATCAGGGAGAGCCAGCACTTTCTCTACATTGAGGTATGACTAGGGGAGGAAGGGAGAGAATAGAGTGATAGAGGGAACCTCCCAGTACATCAGTGGGATCAATGTTATGGGCTGGCATAGCTGAGCCTGTAGAAAAGCTGAAGCCTGGAGCCCGTGGAGACTAGAGGTGGGGCCGGTGGTTGAAAAATGAGGGCAGAGGCCAGGGCCTGACTGCTGATGTCTCTTTTTGGTCTCTGCCCCAGAATCAGTTCTTCATTAGCTGCTCAGATGGACGGACGGTTCTGAACAAGGTGGGCGATGAGATTGTGGACAGAATCCTGAAGGCCCACAGGTAAGGTAGACTGGCAGGAGGATAGGGGTTATGGGTGTGGTTTAAACCAAACTAGTGGGGCTTTGGGGAGAGGTCACACCTCTTAACTCCACCCTCTTCTCAGACAGGGTCAGTGCTTCCGAGTCTACGTGCTGCTGCCTCTGCTTCCCGGTTTTGAGGGTGACATCTCCACAGGTGGTGGCAACTCCATCCAGGCCATTCTGCACTTCACTTACAGGTGACCTCCTAGGGGTCTCCATGGCCCCATCCCACCCATGCCCCCATCCTGACTCTATCCTGATTCCTTCCCACTGGACTTTTAGGTCCACCTCCTGACGTCATGCATTCCCTCCTCCAGCCTTCATTTCTCTCATGCATTCTTTTCCCTCAGGACCCTGTGTCGTGGGGAATATTCAATCCTACATCGCCTCAAAGCAGCCAGTGAGTGCTGGGGGCCGGGAGTTCAAACCCTGGACCCCTGGGGAGGAGGAGATTGGGGTCTGAAGATTTGGAGGGAGGGAAGGAGGCTATTATTCCTGCCTGCTTCTGGGGCTACTGTTCTGAGACCACAGGTATTCTTTCACTGCAGGGAGAAGTATATACACTGGGCTTTAAAGGGCTTCTGAAGTGAGGAGGTGGATGGGATAGGGCTCATCTGCACATGGAGAGCACCTCTCCCCTCACTTCTCCCTCCCCCCATTTCTTTACTTACAGTGGGGACAGCATGGCGGGACTATATGTCCATCTGTGGGCTCCGCACACACGGAGAGTTGGGTGGGCGCCCAGTCTCAGAGCTCATCTATATCCATAGCAAGATGCTCATTGCAGATGACCGGACAGTCATCATTGGTCAGTGCTGGATCTGGGCCCCTGGCAGCAAGAGGAGGGTGGGAAGAGGTGGAGCAGGGCCCAGCCAGAGACCAGGGGATGAAGGGAGGTGACAGAGACTGTCACTGAGGCCTAATTGGAAATGGAGGCCAAAGAAGGTGCGTTGCCCACCAGTGGGTACTCTAGTGATGGGGTGGGGAGGGTCCCCTTGTGCTCAGGCATACATAGTGTGTCCTGTACCCACCCCAGGCTCTGCAAACATCAATGACCGGAGCCTGCTGGGGAAGAGGGACAGTGAGCTGGCCCTGTTGATCGAGGACACAGAGTTGGAGCCATCCCTCATGGATGGTGTGGAATATCAGGCGGGCAGGTTTGCCTTGAGTTTGCGGAAGCACTGCTTCAGGTAGAGCCAGGGTGGGTGCTATAAGGTGTGGCCGGGAGGTGGGGGCGCTTCTGCCTTTTGAGAAGGTGGGGAGGATTGCTTAGACGTAGTACTAGGTTTCCCAATAGGCAGACTAATCCAGTTTGGGGTAGCAGCAAAGTAGGCACACCAAATAAAAATGAAGGAAAAAAAATCTGGCTCGTTTATTAAAGCATCAAAGTAGTCACCAAAGTAGAGACAAATGAATGCTCTGTTGGACTCCTCGACACTATTTTACTGTTTTGCATTGCATCCATTTTGACTGACCTGTCTAGGCACAGCATAACTTTCCTAGTATTCAGGTTATTTGAGGCAGGGGTCCCCAACCCCTGGGCCACGGACTGGTACCGGTCTGTGGCCTGTTAGGAACTAGGCCACACAGGAGGTGAGAGGAGGGCAAGCAAAGCTTCATCTGTATTTGCAGCCGTTCCCCAGCACTAGCATCACCACCTCAGCTCCACCTCAGATCATCAGGCATTAGATTCTCATAGAAGCACTGGTCCCTGGTGCCAAAAAGGTTGGGACCACTGCTCTAAGCACCTTAATCTGGCTCCGCTGGTACCCCTTTCTCCCGTAGCGTGGTTCTTGGGGCAGATGCTCGGCCAGACCTGGATCTCCGAGACCCCGTCTCTGATGACTTCTTCCAGTTGTGGCAAGACACAGCTGAGAACAATGCCAATATCTATGAGCAGGTGGGTGCTGAGGGTGGATGCTGAAGGTGGGTGGGCCAGGAGGCAATTCATAGATTATCCTGTTCAGTGTGAGATGGAGAGAAGCTCCACCACACAGTCATTCTCACAAGGGCATGAAGGTCTGGAGGCATATCATGGGATTCAGTGGCTCAGGGTCATTGTGGGGGGAGATGGTGTGGGGATGGGTGTGGGGATGGGGGCATCCAGCTCATTTGGGCTTGGGCTTTTGGCAAAGGGTCCCCAAGCCTGATTGGCTACCATGCTCCCGGCTCACAGATCTTCCGCTGCCTACCAACCAACGCCACACGTTCCTTGCGGGCACTCCGGGAATACGTGGCCGTGGAGCCCCTAGCCATGGTCAGCCCTCCCTTGGCCCGGTCTGAGCTCACCCAGGTCCAGGGCCACCTGGTCCACTTTCCCCTCAAGTTCCTGGAGGATGAGTCTTTGCTACCCCCACTGGGTAGCAAGGAGGGTATGATGCCCCTAGAAGTGTGGACATAGCTATGGCTCCAGCCAAAAGAGGTCACCAGCCACTGGGTTCCACTGAGTCTGGCTCTCTGCCCCTGAGGACTAAGGGCAGTGCCCTTTGAGACCTCAGGGAGGCAGCATCTCTGAAAGGGATGAGGGATGAGAGAAGTCACAGAAGACCCTTTCTTGAGAAGCAGCCAAAGAGGACACTCCCACTCCTGAGCTGGGTAGGCAGGAAAGGGTTCCAGAGTTCATTCTCCCATCTGCTCAGTTCAAACCACTGCTACAGAGGAAAAGCAAAACTCCTGCCAGGACTCCTGGGGCAAGCCTTCCCATCTCTCCCTCTTCCTGCCCCAGGGCCTCTCCCAGCTCATTGCTGCCAAGGTGGAAGGAAGGATGAAGCCACTCCTGGCTTTAGCTCCCACAGCGGGTAGGGGTGGGGGTGCACACTAACTCCCTCCACCAGCCTACTAACAGACACTAACTTTGTATCAGTTTGATAAGCATTTCATAAATAAAAGCATTGAAAAAGTCCATGCTTCTTCCTCAGCCTATTACCTAGGTGACTTCTCAAGTTGCATCACTTCTGGGCCTCAGTGGTCCCAACTAGGAAATAGGAATAATACTTAAATAACTGGCTTGCTATAAAGACTCAGTGGTCCCAACTAGGAAATAGGAATAATACTTAAATAACTGGCTTGACTTAAATATTTACTGAGTACTTGCTATTTGCCAGATACTACTGTGGACTCAGAAGTACGTACAACAAAGTCTCTATCCTCATAGGAACCTTAGGCACTGGAGCTTCACTGTCCAATACAGTAGCCACTAGCCAGATTTGGTTATTTACATTTAAATTAATTAAAAACAAAAATTTAGGTCCTCGCTTGCACTAGCCACATTTCAAGTGCTCTTTGCTATGGCTAGCATATTGGACAGTGCAGGTATGGACCATTTCCATCATCGCACAAAGTCCTATTGGATGGCACTGCTCCAGAAGGAGGGAAGAGAGAAAATAAATGGTATGGTCTATGAGTATAGCACACACCAGATTGAGAAGGGTTCCTCCTAGGGTGGGTGGAGAAAAAGGAATAACAGAAGGGTATACAGAGAGCTCTTCAAGAGAGTCGGTGACTATTTCTTAAACTGAGTTATGGATATGTGAACTTTTATTATATATAGATACATATCTATATATCTATATATATGCAATATTTTCCAATTAGAAAATAGTTTAGCACAGGTCCTAGCTCTTGCCCTTCATTCCCCCAGCCTCACTCCATAGTCTCAGCAATGACCACAGGGGCAGGGGAATAGAATGAAGAGTTTAGGAAGGCTTCCCAGAAAAGGGGTGTGCTGGTAGTGGATAATGTGGAGAGAAGAAATGCTCTTGCCTTGCTCCCATCCTTTTGAGTCTGGACCTCCATTTCTCCGCCACTTCCACACATGAAATACCCCTTCCCATATTTAGCAGTCCCCTGGTACTAATTGGCATTCTGCTAATTAGCCTCATTGTCAGCACTAAATGCCTCTTTCCCTAGGGGATCATTACCTCATTAACTGGAATGGGTGGGGGCAGTGCGGGCTGGGGCAGGAGCTCCATGGGTTTCTGCTTCACACTGTCTTGGTCTATTTGTTCCCTCCACACGTTAGTCTCCACTGAAGGCCACTACAGCACAGGCACAAGAGCAGTGGGCTTGAGATTGGAAGAGCTGGCTCTAGACCCAGGATGAAGGGAATGAATCCAGCCTCCCAAGGTGGGTGGGGGACCTGAGGGTGACTGGGCCTATACAAAATGTTCATTCATCCCCCAGCGGTCCTTCGGTTTGTCTTATTTTTAATATATTAAGTTTTCTTCATGCCTGATCTAGGGCTTCCTCCACCTCATTGTCTGGTTTTTATTAGGGACATATTTCATATAAACATAAAAGTAGAGAATAGGATAATGAATCCTCACATATCCACACATCCATACTCCAGCTTTGATAATTATCCGCACGGGGCCAATCTTGTTTTTCTACCCTTTCCACCCCACCCCTCACCCCCGCCCCCCGCCAGATTACACTGCCTCTTGAGGTTTGGAGGTTTATCTTACCCTGGCAACCTTAATTTGCTCATTCATCAACTCAGTATCTCTTTATTAAACACTGCCTATGAGTCAGGCATTACTAAGTTTATTAAGGACCTAGTATACGCCTAGTGCTTTACACACCTAATTTAATTTTATCTTACCTTCCCTGTTATTATCTCTCTTTTACAAATGGTAAAATTGAACCTCAGAGAGATTTAATACACTAACTTCAAATTCTGCTTTTCCTACTATCCCATGGTCTTGACCTTAAATTACTATATATCACAGTGCCTACCCAGACAACAAAGTCTTCATTCAATTATGTATTACTGAACCTATGGTGGGTGCCAGGCCCTGAGCTGAACATAACTGACATGATTCCTGCCTTTAAGGAGATTCAACAGGCATTTACAATTCAAAATGTTAAATGTTACCATTGGTTTAAGCAAGGCAAAAACAGAACCAAACTCAGTCTTAGTGACTCAAAGAAGGCATGATATGTAAGACAATGCAAAGGACAGTGAGAGTGAGCATAGATAAAACATTCCAGGAGAAGAAAAAGCAAGTGCAAAGGCTAGAGGAGGGTCTGTTGAGTTCTGAGAACTGTGATAGAGAATTTCAGTATGGCTAGAATATGTGGTGTTGAATGGCGGGATATTGAAAAACAAGGTAGAAGAAGCAGGCAGAATCTTCAAGGATCTTTGATGCTACACTTTAGACTCTACTCAAAAGACAGTGAGGAGCCAGTGAAGGGTCTTTAAATAGGAGAGTGACATCAGATTTGAGTTTTAGAAAAATCACTCTGGGTGTGGAGAATTGATTTAAGGGGGTTAGAGAGGGAGACCAGTAGGAGGTTCATAAGAGTAATGGAGGCGAGTGGGGATTGTGCCTTGGACAAGGACAGATGGCAAGGTATATAGGAGGGCAGGGAAGCAAGACCCAATGTGCTTTTGAAAGTGCTAATGAAAGTGCTGAGAAAGGAGGGTGTTAGCTCATTCCAGGGACTTTTCATTCAAACTCTCAAATGATATTTACATTAAGGCTGGTGGTGGGGTCTTTCAGAGGAAGTATTGTTGCTGGAAGTGATCTCAGGGAACACCTTTCTCCTTCAACATCACAGTGAAAGAAATGCCCAGAGAAGTAAAGCAATTTGCTCAAGGTCACACAGCATGTGGCAGACCATGACTCCTTGTTCTTTACACAGCATTACTCAGCCTCTAGTGAGGCTAATGGCTGGGGGTGCTGTGCCAACATGACTAGACCTAACTAAGTTGATGCAAGCAAGATTTGAAGGGGTTGGACATAGATTCCTCCTCCTCCCCTCTGCCTCCCCCTGCCATTCCTTCCCCAACACGTGGCTCCAGGGATCAGTCAAGGAATTATCGTTCAGACAGTTCCTTTATACAGAACAAGAGGTACAGAGATTAAGGTCAGCGGTAAGAGTCCCTATCCTGAAATCTGAGATTCCTCTCCTCAACACTCCATTCCCCACTCCACCTGAGGAAGGGGATAAAGGGCTTTCTTGAGGCAGCCAATCCCACCCCCTCCTTTCCCCAACTCTTCTGTTTCTCCAGCTAAGTTCTCACTGAGAGGCCCCGCCCTCAGCGGCTCCACTGTTGCCATGGCAATTAGGTGGGTGGACAGCCTATCCTATCTAGAGGCCACCCAGCCCTCGCGTGGGGAGTTACCATAACAACCCCCCTAGTAATAAGAGGGGGTTGGGTCCCGCCTCCTTCCCCCGCAAATAGGTGGGTGGCTTGATTGACAGCTGGACACACAAAAGAGAAGGGAAAGAGAAGGAAAGGCGTCAAAGGAAAGCTAAGAAGGAAATGGGGCAGAGAAAAGGCAAAATACAAGGGAAGGGTAGGAAACGCGTGTACGCACGCGCAGTAGCTGGTGGGCGCGCTCCGCGGCCGCCTCGGCCGCCGCCCACTTCTTTCACGCCAGGCTCGCGCGGTAGCTCAGTCTGCGCGCGCCTTTCTCTCCTGCGCCTGCGCGCAGGTGTCGGCGCCTAGGGGGAGGGGAAACCTGGCGCGCTCGCGTCACGTTCTTTCGTCCACCCTCCCGGAGCTCGGCCACTCCGCGCCTGCGCAGGAGAGTCGGGAGGCTCGGATTGCAGACTCCCGGCGATAGCTCCTGTCAGCCTGTGGGTCGGTCTTCCCACCGGCCCTCCCCTCCCCGTTCGCCGGGGGAGGCGCGGTGGAGTCCGTCCCCAGGATCCCCCGATGGAGGAGAAGCGGCGACGGCGGCAGCGGAATAATCGAACAGAAGCGTGAGCGGCCCCCAGGGCCTCATTCCCCGCGGAGGCCATGGGCGACCCAGCCCCCGCGCGCAGCCTGGACGACATCGACCTGTCTGCCCTGCGGGTGAGCGCGCCGCCCCCAGCCTCGCCCTGGTTCTTGTCCCCGCCGCAGGGGAGCGGGGTGGCTGCAAGCTTCACGTGTTCACCGGGCGCCCTCTCCTCCAGCCCGGTTCCCCTTGGTGACCCCTGCACCTTCTCTGGACGCCCGCCGCTGCCGGGCCCCTGCCCTCTACTCCCCTTCTCTCTCCACTTGCTGCAGATTCTCGGAGCCAGTTGAGTCCCCACCCTGTGGTGCCCCGCCCCCACACTTCTCTGCCACCTCTACCTTTGCTCAGGTTCCGGACCCCCTTCCTCTAAGGTGTTTGAGGGTCATTCTCTGGTTCCCCTAAACTTAAACTCCCGTCACCTGCAGAATCTTTATTGTGATGCCCCTCCCTGGCGCCCCACCTCCTCTTGAGTCTCCTTTCACCCTTGCCCTTACTTATGTCTTCCTCCCCCTCCTCTTTCCGGGTTTCTCGAATTTTGACTTTGCAACTGTCTTGACAGCCTCCCCCTCATCACCCTTTCTCCTTCTCTCCCACCCCTGAATTGCATCTCTCCCTGGTCGGAATTTCAGCCTCCAGTCTCCACCCCACACCTCCTGCCGTCGCTCTCATCCCCATGTTCAGCTCTCCTTATCCCTTCTCTCGTATTTCAAGTGCAGTAGTCCAGACCCAGGCATTTCCGGTCTCAGGGTCCCTGCATATTACATTACTAACTCTGCAGCAGTGTGGGTTTGGGAGGAAAGACAAGTGCGCTGGGGAGAAAAGAGAAGCATTTATTTTCTTCAGAAATTAGCATGGGCTGGGAAGAGGATGTTTATATGTATGTACACACAAAACACAGGCTGCCTGTGATCAATGAGGAGATTTGGAAAACCTGGAGGGAGGGGATAATGGAGATCTCAAGGGAGAGGCTAATTAGAAAAGGGATAAGAGGAGACTACTGCAGCAGGAATTTCTTCGAAATACCTATTAATTCTTCCTGGGGCACTTGCACATCCTCATTTGGGAGCTTTCAGCAACATTTATGTGCTTTTCTTCTGCAAGGACCTCTGACTTAAGGAGCAATTTAGTGATTTCAAGGTGAACACTCCAGAATATCACCCAGGTAGTGTTTTTGTCATGTGTCCTTCAGGCTTTCTCAGCAGGCCAGGGTGTGGGCTGAGCAGGATTTCTCTCTCTGGGTTAGCTTATCTGGAGGCCCTGTTTAAATTGTCTTCTGGCTTTGGAGCTAGCCAGGGAAAATGGCCAGTATCAGGGACAAGGCGGTCAGCCACACAGATGCCCCGAATATGACTGGAGGGGAGAGGGGAATTGAAGAGAGCAGAGTCACGTTGTTAATTGGGTTTCTCTAGGTGACACAGTTTTTTTGCCATTCAGGTCATAATTTGTTTGGTGCAATGTTGGGCTAGGAGACCTGCCTTTCTGGAGATAAGGTGATAAGTTGCTGAGGAGGGAGACTGAACATTGAATTTCTCTCTCTCTCTGTCTCTGTCTCTCTCTCTCTTCCTCTCTCTCTGTTTCTCTCTTTTCCTCTCTCCCTCCCTCCCTGTGTGCATGTTGGTGGGGAGAGGGTCTGAAGGCTTAAGAAGGGAGAGTCTTAAGAGTCAGTTTAAACTGATTCATAAGTTAAACCAGTTGGGGTTTAAAATGGTAATCCGGGTTCCCCTTTAGGTGCTCCTCTCTAAGATGAACCTCTACCTTCCCTTCCCACCCTGGCTGTTGATTAACTCTGGCTGCAGGTTCTGTGCCTCTGGTGATTGAAATACAACAATAAAAAAAAAAAACCGGGTGGGTCCAAACCTTGACCTTTGGCTTAAACCTGTGGGACTCTGCCTGGGCTTCTCTTTTCCTTTAGCCTCTTCTGGTAGATTGGCCTGGACCCCCAGCCTGGGATTTCCAGCAATTTTGCAAACACACTCTGACCTTGGATATGATATTTCCCTTCTGGACTTCTCTGCTTGAAGCAGTGTTAGCCTCCTTCCTCAATTGCCTCCTGCCTTATTTTCCTCTCTCTCCCTCAAGAGAGCCTTCTGACCTGCTCCCAGCACTTCTGTCTTTCCTGCCTCAGGCTTCTTCAGAAAGCATTCCCCTCCCACTCCTGCCACCCCAGTACTTCAGGGCTTGAAGGAGAGCTGTGCTTTCTTTGAAATGGGGCTTGAGAGGGCCTGCTTCCTCCTTGCTGCTGACCTTTCCTCAATGCCTAGTCCCTCTACTCTGCTCAAAGAGCTGCTTTGGCACTGTGGCTTATTCTGTACCTGTCTATCTTCCAGTTAGAAATTGGTAACCTGGGGAATTAACAACAAAGGTGTTTTCCTTTACATCATCTTGTGTTGGGGGCCTGGGGAGGGGGATGGGAGAGGAATGTATTCAGCATTTATTAGCTGGCCTTGAAGAGCTGAAGTTGTCTTTCTCCTCTTGTTTCAAGATAAGGCATGATATTCAGCTGGTGATTAGAGTAATAATCTGATATTAGGGAAGACTGAATTGCACTAATCTTTTAGCCACTTGTGGGGAGGCCAGGTGGACCTGCCACTTTGTGACCACAGGCACACTTGACCTCTTTGACGCACCATTTCTCCATCAGCACAATAGCATGGAGTTTTATTCTTGAGTTCAAGTCCTGGCTTTCTCACTGTGTAACCTTGTCCTAGCTCCTCTTCCTATCCTTACTTGCCACAGATTCTGCAGAGAGCCTTAACCTCGCTAAGGCTCTGTTTTCTCGTCTATGTAAGTGCAGGTGGTAATAGTATTGAACTCAAAATTGCTGAAGATTAATGAAATACTGCATGCTCAGTACTTAGTCCAGTTCCTGGCACATAGTGACCATATGCTAGTCCTTGCTGTTGTTAATTGTTATCAAATAACAATCAGAGAAGCCTTCCTGGATAACTATATCTGAAATAGCACTCCCTCCCCTGCTTTATTTTTATATACAATTTTATATAGCATTCCCTTAGTCTGCTTTATTATACTTCGTAGTATTCATCACCAGCTGACATATATATTTATTTTCATCAATGCTGACTAAAATGTAAGTTGCGTGAAAGCTAGGATTTTGACTGTTTTGTTCATTTTTGCATCCCCAGTGCTTATAACAGTGTTTTATACATAGTGGAGGTTCAGATGTTTGTTGAATAAATGCATATAATAACAAGTGAAAGCTCTTAGCACAATGCTTGCTTAGAAAAAGCATCTAATAACATGCTTATTAGGCTTCCTCTTGCCCTTCTTTTATAGATAAACAATATTTTTTCAGAATTGTTTTGGAATTATATCTTGTCTGGTGGTAAACATAGTTCTGGAAGCCTCATCTGAGTGACGTCCTTTAAGAAAAGTTAAGATTATCTAAGAGAAAATTTGGGCTTCTTGTTTCAAACATTCTCTGTTTCCAAGCTTGGTTATATTCCAGAAGAATCCTCTGACTTGGAACTCTTGGCTTCTCACAAAGAACAAGTATCAGAGGAAGTGGACAGGACAAGAAGGGAGCAGACCCCAGGTGACCCCAGGCTGACCTCTTTCCTTTTGCATCACTCCTTTTGGTTGACCCATTTCATAAATCAAACAGCTTCGCTTTACTGTCCAACCAGCTGGAAGTTTTAGACTGCAGTGTCCTTGAAACTATGGAGCTGTGCTCAGTGTTGCTGTATTGAAATGATATGGAGTGCAGTTGAGAGGGACTTGTTGCTAGGTAGTAGTGCTGACAGAGATGTTCTTTTTCCAGTGATTTTGTGTTGTGTCTGTTTTTTGGAGAAGTCTCTTACCCTTCCTTCTCTCTTCATGAGGCTGTGGAGCCAGCACCACTTGGGAAGCTGGCAATTCTGGGCATGCATTTCTAGGCGGCTGAGCAACTTGGGACTGCTACTGTGTTCTGATGTGCTAGCTGTCCAAATGTTGATGACAGATGCCTCAGACAGAGGAATGGGAAGACTGACCTACAGCAGAAGTAATGGCATTAAGTAGTGACATTTTTCTTAAGAGAACTGCAAATGGGGAGTGGGGCTGTGTTGGGCAGCTAGTGGTATTTGGAGTGAAGCGAAATGCTGCTTTGGCAAAATGATGGAAGAAAGATTGCAGAGAGCTTTGCTGGAACTATATGTTTACTCATTGCCCTGATGAGGGAAGAGACACTACCACCCTTTATGCTGTGGGATAGGACAGTTTGCCATAGCCTTTAGTGATACATGGAGGGAAGGATCTTTGGAAAAGTGAGATTCTGACAATTAAGATAACAGTAAGAGGGTTAGCAAGAGACCCATCTGGTTCACCCCTTCGCACTTGCCCCAAGAGCTCAGTTTATACTGTATAGAATCCTGATTTCAGACATGGCCTCCTTTCCTTTCAACTTTGAACTGTGTGCCTAAGACTGGATAATTTACACAGTTTGCATATGTAGAGTGTCCAGTTGACATTTTGGGGAAAAATTGGCAGGAAGTGTGCAACTGCTCTTTACAGGTTTGCACTCTGGTATAGGTCTATAAATAAGGAATGCAGTTACTTTTCAACACAGAAACATAAAACAATTCTGGGACTGGATAGCATCTCCAGGAGCCATCTGAGAGTCTATCTGACTAATCTGTCTCCAGACAAAGTTGTGCCAGAGAAAGTTAATAATATCCTTTCTTGCATCAGTCAGTAACCAAGCATTGTCAGCCTCCTGTATTGGGAATCAGGTTCTAGATACTATGTGGAGGATGTAATATTGTGCTCAGTACTATATTAAGCTATAAGGAGTATCCACCTAAGAAATGCCTTTGCAAGCTCAGGCTCCCTTTTCTGAACTGTTAATTGCTTTATTCAATATCTCAGAACCCTGGAGATCAGAAAGTTTTTGTTAAATCTGGTTGCCATGAATTATATTCATTTCTTATTATCCTGTGGCCAGTCATCTTGAAATCTGATGTCTAGTCTTTTCCCTCCCCCAGCACCAATTTTACACCCTGAGCTCCCTCAGTCTTTTCTTCCTAGATTGAAGAAGTAGAACAAGAAGTAATCAGATTAATAAGTCAACTCTCAAAGCATTTCTTGAATATAGAAATACAGAATATAGAAAGATACAAGAAGACTTGAATCCTGTCCACAGCCCACATTCATTGTCTCCTCTCACCTGTTCTTCCTGCCTTCTCTCAACCAGCCACCCCTTGACTTGAGTCTGGGATTCTTCTATCTACAGGAAGCTCCTCCAGAGGATAATTGAAAAGGAACTTGAGGTTCTTTATAAGGGTAGGGAATGGTGAGGAAGGAGAGAAGAAAGGGATGGAATTGTGATCCAGGGAGTCCCTGAAGATTTTGTTCAGTGGCCAGGTAGCCTGAGGATGTACTTGCTAACTGTGGGAAGGTTTTCTTATTCTGTTTGAGGAAAGATCTTGAGCTAGGCATAGAGGACACAGTGACAAGCAAAACAGCCATGGTTTTCCTGCAGTGTAGCGGTGGGGAGAGACATTAATAAAATAATCATACAGAGATACACACACACACACACACACTCAAAATTGCAAACCATGATAAGGACCATGCCATGACAGCATATGACAATTGTTTTTACTTTTTACAAAACAAAAATATTTGGTTGTTTTGTAGAGAAATAAACCACATATCAGAAAACCAAGCTGGCATTGCCACAGAAAGAGTAAATAGAGGTGAACCAGCAGGTGGAGTTTGGTGATGACCAGAATTGTGAAACTCTGGAATGGGTCATTCTTAGGGTGAAGCATTTAGTCAAAAAACAAGGGCTTGGAACCCGAGGATAGGGTGGAAACTTTAGGCTTAATTTCCAAAAGGATTTCTTCTGAGCCTTCCTGTGGGAGGCAAAAAGTTTGTTTCAAAGGGTAAGGGTATGTGTGTGTGTAATGGGCATATGACCCTCATTTTTATTTAATGGGCGGAAGGTCTCTGAGTATGGTATCTGTGGATTCACATGTTGCTCTGCAGATGGTGGGTGAATGTGCTTGTCCAGAGAGGGCATATGAGGGAAAGGGCATATCACTAGATGTTTTATTTATTATTTTTTTTCACAGTTTTCATAAAGGTCTATTTCATTATTGATGGATAGTGCATTTAACAGTTAAATACATTTAAATAATGTATAGGCAACTGCATGACTGCAGCATTAGTAACTAGATAGATAACCAATTCAACTAAAAACCAGCTAACCAGTAACTGTCTAAATATTTAAAATACGGCTCTCGTTTAGATCATCTTATGTTTTGATCACCTTCTTAGGGGGGAAAAAGCCTGCTGGTCACACTGGAAGTATATTAAAGCCAAATCTTCTGATATCCATTTCCAGAGGTTTCTTTCAGCTGGATTAAGCCTCCAACTCCAGAGCAAGCCTGTTTGTGGCCTCCAGCATTAATGCCCTTCCACTCTACCAGACCAGACAGTGTAAGCTTCCCACCAGGCCTCAGAGTCTGAGCGTAGCCCACTCCAATTAAACTAGAGTTGTTGACTTTTGCAGAAATGGAAGCAGTGGGATCCAGCTGATATTTAGCTGCAATGCCAAAGCAAGTGCAGTTGATACCTGATGTCCAAGCAAGGTTTACTGAAGTGTCAGGATCTTCACATATTTTCTGATAAATTGATCCTTCATATTCTGTCCCATCATTAACATTAGTGTGTAGCTGGAAGTCCCCAGTCCTGTAGCCCACTGCAAAGTTATTCCTTGTCACCTTTGATTTGGCACTGTCAAAGGTCATCTGGTACCCAGCAAGCCAGCCCTCATAACCAAAGACAACTGAACCATGGATTGCAGGGCCAGTAAAATCAAAGTCAACATTGCAACCAAGGTTTATACACTTCTTCTTGTAAGAAGACTTGATTTTACCACTTTTCTTTCCTGTATTTGGTGAAAAGGTGGTATCAAATGTGTTTCAAACCTTGACAAATCTGGTCTTCCATTGCGATTTCTGTTCCCAGAGTGTTATCAGTGTTCCATTTCTCTGTGAAAGTCAGACCATACTCAACACCATTTATATTTGGTCTCTAAGGTCCCAGTAACTTTTCCAGTGTCTGTATTAGATGAACCAGATGTTGAGAATTCCACACTGCTGCATGACTTTGTTTTCATATCCAGTTTTACCAACCCAGAACCAAATCCTTTGTTGAAAATATCTCTGGCAGCTTTGCCAAGGTCAGCATATGATGGAGGAATACACATTGGCTGTGCGCAGCTCTGTCTGTAGGTCGCCATGGCGAGGCTGCAGGAAGAAGTGATCTCTGCTCCAGCACAGCCACATGGACCAAGGGCACCCCACCTCCTAGATGTTTTATTTTTAATAAAAATTGTATATATTTAAGATATACAGCATGATGTTTTGATGTATGTAGTGAAATGGTTACAGCAGTCAAGCTAATTAACATATCCATCTCCTCACATAGTTACTTTTGCATGTGTGTATAAGTAGATGTTATTAGCCTGAGTCGTGGCTAGGGTTGGAAGGTAGTACGTCTCATAGAAATAAGCACAAGTAGGCCCAGCCTTGGGATTAGCTCTTATGATCTGTGATAATGTATATAAATAGATGAGACTCTTACTTTACATTGTGTAAAGTAAAGGATGAGTGGGGTGTGTAGGGGGAGTGTTACTGATTTTTCATGTTTGAAAAGAAACAGGGTTGGGGAAACCACAGTCTTGGGCTTCTTGGAGGATCCAGACTCTAGGAACAGCTTAAATGTCAGGTGGCAAAGTAGAAGACAGTGGGATGGGCTGTGAGAAGTGTTTGGTGGCACAGCCTGTGGGAAGAACCTTGGTGGCTGAAGAGAGATGAATGGAGAAAGTAGACATTTTGCCTAAGAAAAATGATAGTTGGTAAGGAAGGAGGCAAGAAGACTTTTGACCGAGGAGGTAGTTAGGACCTCAGACTCATCTGGAAAGTGCATATCCCCACAGCAGGAGAATCTTACAAAGCCCTAGGTGTGATAGGTGAAGTGGAGAGCTTCTGTAGTCACAAACTGGAACCCCCTCCACTTAGTCTGTGACTAAGTTAGTGCATGTGGCGGGGAATGTACCCCTGTCTTGCCTTTAGGATGAGAAGGCCTCCTTAAAGTAGCTGGTCTTCTGAAGAAGAATGGGAAATTTTTCACACCTTCCACCAGGAACCATTTGAGGATGTGATCTGAAGGACTTAGAGTGCTGAACTGCTCCTGGAACCACGGGGCTGGAGTTTTCTATGAACAGTGGTCCTTGCAGGGAAAGATTGAGGATCAGTAGGGCAGAGTGAAGAAAATTCCACCTCCTTCAAAAGTTACCTTAACTTATGCATTTTCCATAAAGCCTCCCCTTGACTATGCCAGCCCTCACTGTTCACCTTTGGCACCTTCTCTCAGACCTTACAATTTAGCATTTGGTTATATATTGCCTTGTATTGAATAATATTTTATGACCTTGTTTTTCTAATCACTTATGTATAGGAACAATGATCCATTTTCCCATTGATTCCTCACAGTGCCTACAAAAATACTGAGCACATAGTAGGGTTCAGTAATTACTTGCTTGACAAGAGATATGGATCTGATTATTCCTGTGACTTGTCCTTTTCTACTAGATTCAATCCACAAGCAGCAAAACATGCCTTGTATATGCTGGACACAGTGGCAACACAAAACAATACAGGTACTTACTTACTCAGTGCTTCTCAACTAGGGTGGCACTGATTCCAGGAGATGTTTGGAAATGTTGGGGAGGGAGGTTTAATTGTCACTATGTCTTGGAAGTACTAATAGCATTTAGTATGTGAGTATCAGGAATGTTAACCACTCTGCAAATTCTGAGCAGCATGTTGAAAAATTGTTTTTTCACCCAAATTTCCAGTAGTGCCTCTTATGAGCTTGTTATGGATGAGGGAAAGGTCAAGTTTCTTCCATGAAGTTGGAAATAGTTCCGAAGTCACCTCTTTTACTTCTTTTGGGTGGGAAGAGGAATGTAGGCTCTAAATTACTTTTGTGCCTGGCGTATATCTCTTCTAACAGTTTTCGTCTGCCAGCATACCTCAGGAGGTAAAATGAGCCAGCTCCAAGCCAGACTATAAGGAAGAAGATTTTTATATTCTTTCTTCACCACCCACCTACTCTTTCTTTCAAGGCACATTTATAAGAAAGTGGCTGAAGCATGCAGTAGTTGGTCTTTCATTCTAAGTGGCTCAGGAAAGAGTCTTCAAGGAATTAATTGGACAGGGGCACCCCAAAGCCTAAGCAGCATGAGGCAGAGCATAGATTGTGTGAACACAGTATTTGAGAGAGGCCAGTATATTTGTCTCTCCTCTCGGGTCTTTTCATCCTACAGTTGTCCCCTTGAAGACAGAGGTGTCATGAGTTAGTGTCATTACTGAAATTTCAGGGGAGTAACCAGAGAGTAGAAGGGAAACTGCTTAGTGTATTCTTTGGAGAAAAACAGCTTTGTTCGTGGCTGGGAGTAGAACCACTGATGGGGACAAGTCAATGAAGCTATCCATCCACTTCTTGATATCTCCTAATCTTAACTTAGGAGGGTAGAACTTGTTGGGCTCTTGGTCCTTAGCTAAAGTTTGGAGAAGCTGGAGAAAGTTTCTCTAACTTTAACAAGGTTATTCGACACTGTGGAAACTACCTTAGACCCACATGTCAAAGCAGTGTTGGGGGAACAGACGGCATGTGGCTCAGAAGTTTGTCAGTTCTTTTTTCCCTTTAGACCTGAAGTAAGTCTTTTTTTCTTCAGTTCAGAACACAGATTGCTTTATAAATGACACAAGTCATTTATATTTTAATGTGTATTCATTTCAGAAGGGGTTTTTTTGAGATTGGAACAAGAACAGTGATGGACACTTACTACGCAGTAAGTTCTCTCCTTATATAATCTCGTTATCCCTCACAATAACCATTTAAGGTGGATGATGATATTCTTATTTTCAGGATGAAGAAACCAAGGCTTATAGAACTTGGAAATTAAATAACTTGCAAAGGTTGGACAGCCAGTAAGTGGCAGAGCCCAGGTTTAGATTCAGACTCCAAAACTTAAGCTGATTCATCCCTGTGCTGCTGGAAATCTGTTCCCAGGTGGTAGGGTATATGTATGGGTGCATGTTGAAGGGAGAGTCATGTGTAGCTGACATTCTAGACTGTGTTTTGAGCAATATTGTTTGCTGCTTGCTTTAATTGTAAACGTGTGACCTATGGCAAACAGGCTTTGTGAGCTTAGGGATATCATACCATCCATAATGTGTCTGTGGTAACGTATTTGGAGACTTTTGGAATATGGCCTTTTTCATGGTTTGGAGACATGGTTACTCCCTCCAGGAGCACACAGTCTGGCTTTATGTTTTGGTAGAGGACTAGTTTTATTCATATGCTTAGGACATTTTGTGAGAAGAGGAGTAAGTGACTTTAGCCTGAACCTTTGGGAACTGCTAGTGGATTGGCATTGGTGGGCACATGCTGGAAATACAAAGTTCCATGGCACCTGTGTCTAGAACTGAGAGAGATTTCTGGATGTTGGGCTGCTGGACAGAGTACTCTGATGATAGGAGAGGAAAGACATGCAAAAGAATTCAGATTTATTCTGGAAGAAAGAGAGCTGAATGATTCAGAAGAAGGCCTGTTCTTCAGAGGGAGGAAAGGAAGGTTTCGCGTTCCTCTGTTCTAACTGTACACTTAAAAATGGTTAAAATGGTAAATATTATGTTGTTTATATTTAACCACTTTAATCATTTTTAAGTGTACAGGTCAGTGTCATTAAGTACATTCACATTGTGCAACCATCACCACTACCCATCTCCAGAACGTTTCATCATCCCAAACAAACTCTGTACCCATTAAACATGAACTCTCCATTTCTCCCTCCCTCAGCCCCTGGCAACCACCATTTTGTCTCTTCCCTTTTTGTGTGTGCCTGACACAGCAGATGCTTAATATTCATTGAGTCAGATGAGGTGACCTGTCTCAGAAGTCCATGTGTCATCAGCCAACCCAGAACATTCCCCTCCCTCTTGGTTCCAGTGCAAGGCGATAGGCTTCTGAGGGAGATTTTAAATGAAATGGCTGCATGGCATCACAAATTAGGCAGCGGAAAGAGAAGTTAAGGGTTTCCTTTCCTTGTTTAGCTCCTTTTGCCATCTTTCATCTTCAACTTGCTTTCTGGTTCTGTTGTTGTGCTATATTCATCATCTTACTTGTTTTGAGCTCTTACTTCTCATCCTGAGGGTCTGGTGGGTAGGTCTTAGAGAAATTTGGAAAGAAGATCATTTAGAGGATGAAGACAATGAAATATAATAGTATTTCTGCATTTGTGTGTGAGGGGTATATGTATTAACAGGTGTCCCCCTGGTGGTAGAAGAAAAGCACTCTTAGATGAGTACCTTGGACCTGGTAGAGTGTCTCTGTCCTTTCTATGTTCCTCCTTTTCCAAGGGGTAGCCAGTGATGCATCTCAGGTTGGAAGCTTTATTCAACAAACATGTATTCCTGTATTGTTGGGAACTGTTTTAGGTGCTGAAGGCTCACATGTGAGTGACATCAAGTAAAGAGAGGGTAGGTTTTTAATATCAAGTAGTATGAGCTTGGATGCTTTTCTGCTATGGAATGATGGGCCATGGAACAGGCTTAAATTCTTATGAGAGGAAGGAGGTGGTTAGCTGCGAAAGATGTTTTTGGGAAACCACGGGCAGCCTTTTAGGCCCCTTCGATGTTCCCTTCTGGGCCTCCAGGCCCACACAGTTTGGAGCTGGGTCAGGCTCTGTATTCCTCTGTGGTGTCCATACCCTGGACAGACCCAAAGCATGACCGAAAAATGCGTTGGATTTTTAGAATGGAAGTGACCAATTCAGTGGCCCACCTGGCCTCCTCACTTTCCTTTGTCCACACCATTTACAGTTTTGTTTTTGTTTTTTTAAATTGACCTTCATGGGGGAAAAGGGAGGGAGAGACAGGCTTGACTCTCAAGTCACCCAGAAATAGAGGAAGGTAGGAGAGCCCCATGTTGCTGGGCTGTCTGTCCTACAGGTCAAAATCTAGGCCACAGAGGTCTTGAGCTGGTAGGTCAGGGTTGGCAACTTAGGGTCCACTGTTCAGGGCTGTGTCATTAAGTCATCAGTCCTTGTATTGGATCCCAAGGATTGCGGGAAAGCTCAATCCAGGGTCTGCCTAGTACTGAATGGCCCTTCGCACCACAGTCCCTCTCACCGCAGTCTAAAGCCTACTTTTCTCTTAGATTTAGCCGGGTATGAATTGAGGTTGATTGTTTTCCTTGGACTGAGACTGTTTTACCTAACCTTGGTGCTCAAAATTTGAATGAAGGCAGGCTCCACTCACTCGCTTGCTAGCTCGTAGAAATAGTGCTTTCCTTAGGTGTTATCCTGTAGTCTGGCATTATGCTCTACCTGCATGTGGTTTTCATTACCATCACTAATAATTTAAGTGCCTGTGTTTAAAGCAGACCATTCACAGGCCCTCTTATATTTTTAAGATGCCAGCATTTGGTCAGAGTCTCAGAGCTAATTAGATTTGACTTCCAATACTCTTTTGTGCTTGACCACTCTGCTGTATTACTCTGTCCACACCAGAAACAAGGGCTGTCATGTGTTTGGTCAGCCTGGGGTCCAGGTTCATTCTGTGTAGATGAGGTGTGTTTTACAAGTCAATGATGAAGCCCCACTACTGCCAAGATCCCCTGCCCTGGCCTTCTAACTTCCTCAGATTGGGTAAAATTGATGGTCTTCTGCAGAACTCCCAGCTGGAGGCCTGCTGAACGGAGGGGCTATTGGAGTTTAGACAATGTGATACATGGAGTGAGCGTGGTGTTAGGAGCTGGGAAACCTGGTTCTAGTTTCTGAAACGTGATTCTAGTTTTGGTCCCATCTCTAGTTTTGGGGATGAGTGTCATCTCTATAGGACTGGGTTTTCTCACTTGCAAAGTGAGGGAATGAAAACAATAGCTCTTAATCACAGGCTGAATCAGAACCACCTGGGTAGCTTTTTAACCTATATATACCCAGGCCCTGCCCCTGGAGGTGATTCAGTCATCTAGGGTGGAGCCTTGATGTGTGTGTTGTCCCAGGTGTTCTGATTTCTTTCCAGAACTATAGGACCAGATGATCCCTAAGGTCCATCTAGCCCAGGAATCCCCTCCTGCCTTCTTTCCTACATCCTTTCCTAAAAATCTTTGAGTACCTACTATGTAGGATGCTCTGTTTACAACACTGACTTAAACATATGAGTATCAGATGATATTTGCAATGAAGTAAAGTTGCACTTATGGGATGATGATTGTGTGAAGCTGGGCAAAGGAGGAGCTGAGAGAAAGGGTATTGAGGGAGATGGTTGGAGTAAATGAAGATGATGTCTCTGAGCTGGTCTGGGAAACAGCAGCATCTACTGTGTGGAGATCTCAGGGTAGGGATGAAGTTGGGGTATGGGCATGGGGCTGGGCATCTGGGAAATACACAAGATAAAGGGAAAGTTCGGGAAAAGGTTTGAAGGAATGTTCAAAATATGACCTTCGGAATATGTGTACTCCAGAGACTATTTCCTGAGTCCAACGAGGTGAGGATTGACCCAGAAAGAAAGGGAATTTTTCACTTGGGTTTTAAAGATAGGGAAGGACCAAAAGGGTGGAGCCTTCCCCATCATCACTAACCCCCAAACGCATAGCTCCTGGAGACAGACTTGAATTCAAATCCTAGTCACTTAACTGTTTGACCTCTAGAAAGGTCATTATTATCCCCATGCCTCATTTTTGTCATTTGTCAAGTGAGGATAACAAGACCCATCTAATAGTGCTATTTCAAGGGTTAAATTTTCAAGGGTTAAATAAAAGTGGAGGTAAAGTATGGGGCCTGGTAACTGCTCATTAGATAGGTGGTAGCTACCTGATTGCTCTTGTGAAAGAAAGTGCCCAGAAAGGGTGTCTCCTGGGGTTCTGTTAATATTCCTCTCTTCCTGTGTTTTGTTGGGAAAGAGAAAACCACCTACCTAGTCTACTGAGTTCTACCTTAATGGCTTTGGTTGGGTGAGTCACTGAGCCCCCAGGTGTAGGCATAGAATTCCGTGAGCCTGGCTTCCCTTTCTCTGCTCTAGAGCCTCCTACCGTCTCCTGAAAGTCTTCCAGCTTCACTGGAAGAAAGAGCAACTTCAGAATCTAATACATGAACTTGAAACTCCTGTTTGTCCTGCCCCCTGAGTCAGGAATTCTGGCAGTAACTGGGCAGTCACTGTGACCCTGCTTACCCTTTTGTGTAAAAGCTCTCTGGGCCCACCCAGAGGAACCACTCAACCTGAGGGGAAAAACCTGCGCCTCACCCTTGGGAACATTCTGATGGGGATATGTGGCTTTGTTCAGATGTGAGAGACAGGAGATTTGTACAAAATGTGTAAAGTGCTTTGTTGAAAGGCACAGATTCCTGGCTGGATGGCTAGGGCCTCTGGGCTCCTCACAAGGCCTTGCCTGGAGATTTAAGACTCTTTGCTTAACTCTTATTTGTCCTTTTGTCTCAGCTTAAATATCACTTCCTCAGAAGGCCTTTCCTGGCCCTCCTCCCTCATCCTGACCTCCTTTTCATCTTTCTAATAGTGTTCTGTACTTTTTCTTTATAATTTATCACAGCTGAATTTGTACAATTGTTGTGTCATTATGTCTTTAATGTCTACTTCCTATAAGCTCCACAAAGGAAGGGACCCTTTCTGTAATGTTTATTGCCATAGTCCAGTATCTAGCAGGCACTCGATATTTGAGTGAATGCATGAACTGATTTTACCAGGCCCTAGAGTTGATATGAATGCAGGCAGGGAGGGTTTCTTAGGAGAAAGAGGAGAGAGAGGCCTGATGAAAACTTAGGTGATCATATTTGCTCTATCTTGCTAGTCAGGAAGTTCCTTCTTTCTCACCTACATCCCTTGGGCTTTAATTCTGAGTTGGTCCTTTGTGGGGCCAGAGACTATCTGGTCTCCACCCTTTGGAGAATAATCCTGATCTTCCTTTCTAAGTGTGTGAATCAGACAGTTCATCCTCCCCCTCCCTGCCGACCCCACCCTTCACCTGCTCTTCTCCCAGCTGACTCAGCTTTGTGCCCTCTGCCCTTCATTCCAGGTTCTTTTCATAGTTGCCTTGTCTTTCATAGCATTCTTTCCTCAGTTCTCTCTCCTGGCGGCTGGTTAGTCTCCCATCTGGAATTAGAGGCAAGAAAGACAGGGGTAAGACAGGTCACAGGTTTCCTTGGCCACAAAGCTTCCCTATTCTCTTGCTTTGGATTTGTGGACACCTGACTCCTACAGGAGGAGGTTGGCAATGGGGTATAATGATTTGTTTGTGCTACAATTGAAAACCAGCAGTGAGAAGCCTTATTATTATCCAGCCCCTGATTATTGTTGTCCTCCTCTGTGAGCTTGGTGTCTGCCAGCCTGAATGGGCTTGAGTCTCCACCCCCCAGCCTGCCTTCTCCAGCTTCCATACTCTGCCCTTTCTTGTTCTCCTTAGTGTCTGCTTCCCAGGGACTCCTCCTCCTCCCTGCTCTTTTTAGCCCTACCTCCAAGGCCATAGATATTTTTTTCTCCCTTCTCTTACCTGCCCTCCTCTCAATTCTACTTTTTCATCTTGTTTGTTTTCTCCTGATTTGCCATTCTTTACTCTAAACTCCAGTAACACCAACAGTCTTTTAGTAAATGACATTTTTTTAACATGTGGAAAATTTTTAATCGCGGTAACATTGGCATATAACATATAGTTTCAGGTATACAACATTATAATTTGTTATGTGTATACACTGTTGCATGCTCACCACCCAAAGCCTAATTTCTATCAGATACCACATTTTTGACCCTTTTTGTTCTCCGATACCATGTTTTTGACCCTTTTTGCTCTCCACCCAACTCTCCTCTGTTAATCACCAATCTGTTGTCTGTATCTATGAGTTTGTTTTTGTTTATTCATTTTCTTTTTGTTTCATATTCCACATATGAGTGAAAACATAGTTTTTCTCTTTTTCTGACTTATTTCCCTTTGCATAATAACTTCAAGATTCATCCATGTTATTGCAAATGGCAATATTTTATCTTTTTTATGGTTGCCTAGTTCCATTGTAGATGGACCACATCTCTATCCATTCATCCTCGATGGACATTTAGGTTTGACATAGTTTTTCCTTGCTCTATGGGAGGCAGTCTCTTATAATGACTGCAAATTTGTAACATTTTATGGATTTCAAAGTGTTTTATATCTCTGAATTCTTGTGAGATGGGATTTGGTAGATCAGGAAAGAGGCTCTGAGAGGTGAAGTGATTTGCTGACTTGTCTAAATTACACAAAAGAATCAACCAGTGGCGAGGCCTTCTGATTCTTGGTGAAGTACTAACCATTCCCTGTCATCCCATTTTACTGGCGTTCTTTCTACTTCAGCCAAGAAAATCTGTCACTGCGTTATCCTCTTATGATTTTGAACCTTCCTGTCAGTTGTTCTCTGAGGTGGGACCACCTTTTGTCCTTCTCACCTAACCCAGCCTCTGCCCACTTCTTTCTCTTTTTCAGAATTCTTAGTTCCTTTCTCTTCCAGGAAATCTCCCCCTTTATCTCTTCTTGCCTTGTTGCTTCCTATGGTCTTTGGGTCCTTATTAATGTTCCCATTTGGGTTTTGTCCACTATCAGGAGTTCCTTGGTTTAGGAAAGTCCCTGATTTAGTTCCCTGGTTTAGTGATACATATTTACCAACTATATAAATTATGGGATGCTGGTTCACATGACAAGAAAGGATTCACTCTCAGTAGCTGCCTTAGTGCATTGCTCTTAAGTGAATACTTATGGATTATTTTGGAAGAATGGAGATAAGCCAAAAACTAGTGTTAGAAACCATTGTAGGGAGAAAGGAAGATTTTTCTAGATGACACCAGCTTTCTTTTATTTCTGTATTTATTCAGTAGACAGGTATTGAATGTAGCAGAGGAGACAGACAAAGAATCGCTCACAAAAATGTAATTGGTCCCATGAAAGGGGCAGTACAGGGTACTGTGGGAGCAGTGGATAGTCAGGGAAACTTCCTGGAGGAGGTGATATCTACGTTGAGGTTGGAAAGATGGGCATGGGACAGCGAGGTAAAGAGAGGAGTGATGTGCTTGGAAGAGTGAACAGACCCAGAGGTAAAAGAAAGGGTATGGCATATTAGATGAACTGAGAGAAATCCAGTAGAGGGTAGGACTCCTGCCCCTTGCTCGGCCTTGTCCCCACACTAGCAAGAAACAAAATGACCCCAAAATGGGAATTGGCAAAACTCTAGATAAACTGTAATCAGCTGTAAGCCAGATCTGAGCCTGAGGAAAAATCTCTTTGGCTTACGGATAGTGAATGGAATCTGGTAGACAGAGCCAGGGTGTTGGGGGCAGACCATAGGAAGCCTCCTTGGATTTGCCATCAAAATATTATACAGGCTTGGGTTCTAGCTTCACTTTGACAAACGTTTAACTTCTCGGAACCTTGGTTTTCTCATCTGTGAAATGGGCTAATAATTTCTGCCTGGCTTCCCTACAGGTCTAAGGTGCAAATGAGATAATGATTGTGAAGGCACTTTGTAGTTAGTAGGGTGCTGGGTAATTGGGTGATGGCAGCAGTGGCAGCAGCCATGAGGTGGTGAAATTTATTCTCCTGGCCGCAAAAGAAACTGATTCTTGTGGAAGAGCCAAGATGCAACTGCTCTGACAGCTTATCTCATTTTAAAAGCAAAGGCCTTAAAAAATTGAGACTTAGGAAGTGAGTATTGGAGAGGAAAGAGAAGATACCACTTCAGCTGCCTAGAAGACTTTGTAAGACTTTCCGACTCTGAGCAGGGGAATGGCTGGAATGACCTCCAGCTGTCCTCAGACTTGAGGCTAGGGATTGTCTTCCCAGGTCTGCAGTTCTCTGTTTTCCCTTAGAAGGCTCTGGAGGCAAGTGGAACTTCAGAAGCAAGCTGTTTATCTTTTAAGTTTTTCGGTTTATTTTTAAATTTCTGACTGTGATGGTATTTATTTTTTCCTTTTCTCTTTCCCCACTTCTCCTGCTCAGCATCAGGAAGGGACCATCTGTCCCCTGCCTTGCCTGCGGCCATTTTAGAACAGCACGAGGCAGCTTGGATTCTCGTCCCTTTTCTACTTCTTTCCCTCCCCCATGGCCTGACTTTCTCTTCTCTGCACTCTTTCAAAAACCTCTCTCATCTAGCTCCCTCCATGTATCAGCTACCGACCTCATGTGGGCTTCTGCAGCCATGAAGACTTCTAATCTGGATGAAGAACCAGCGCAGGGTCTCTGTCTGAGCAGCCAGATCTATGGGGATCCATGGAGGCATGGAGGGAAACTGCTCCCAGCCTCCTTGCTCAGGCAGTGTCCCCTCTGTTCTGACTGGTTTCTGATTAGAATGGTGTTTATGTTCATGTATGTGTCATGTCTGGACTTGTTTCTGCTTCTGTGTGTATCTGTAAGCATATACGTTCATGTTCACATATACGTCTTTCTGGCATAGAGACTCAGGAGGAGTGACTTCAAAACTACGGTTTCCCCAGCATATCTTTTTTTTTTTCCCTCCACCTCTTCTCCCAGATCCTACTTGATTTCTTCCTCTCCTGCACTTCATTCCCATAAAAACACTTCAAAACATGTATAGCAGTCAGTAGATAAACAGTACTAGTACTTCACAGTGTGGAACCAGCATAAAAGGATCTGATTCAGTTACACAGTGTGAGAAGTAGGTTTAGCCTGGGGCAGAGTGGAGAGTCAGTTTTACAGAGTAAAGAAAACTGGGAAAAGGAGTTTTTCCAAAGGCTTTATTAGAGTCCAGTTTATTGTTGGATGTGATAGACAGTGGAGAATTGCTGAGGATTCTAACCTTCCTTTCATTCTCTTTTCCTTCCAGTTTGTTGGTCAATTAGAGGTACTCTGATGATCCCTCTCCTCCACCAACTTCCTTTCTCACCGTAGGAATATTTCCTTTGTCTCATGCTTTAGCTTTGGGGCTGCTTTCCACACATAGCCCTGTGGGGTAGGAGTGGGGGTAATGTGTCATACTTCCCTGTGCTGGCATAGGAGTAGATGGAGACTGACTCAGGCCTTGGAGGGCCACCTCCTCGAGAAAGGCAGGCATCTGGACCAGTTAGGTCCTGGGGCTGTGTCTGGTTTCTCTGCTTGGGTAGGAAGGAAGAGGTGACATAACGAAACTTTTCCTGCCACTTCCTTAACCCCTGCCCACACATCCACTACCATTTTTTTTCTCTTTTTCACGCACACACCCTCTTGCATTTTTTAAATCATGCACGCACATGCACACATATCTCATAGCTATTTACAGCTAACTAAAGGATGTCTAAGTCTCCACTCCTCTACTAGATTACTCCCCTGACTCCATATCTCTGCCAGTTCTGAGTAAGACCTGTGTCCCTGTGGAACTTGAAACTGTCCCACAGAGCAGCCCCACCTTACCCCTTATCTATCAGGATTTTAGCCCTTCCCCTGGTGTTGGCTTCAGAATATCTCCTATAGAAGGGGTTTAGGGTTAGTAACTTGGTTCATAGTGGGACTGAGGGATAGGTTTTAAAGCTGCATTTGCATAGCTGTCACTGCTTAGCACTTAGATTATTGGGTTTTTGGGTGTGGTTTTGAGGCCCGGATGAGCTCCTGGGAGGTAGAAGGCCCCCTTCCCGAGACTGCACCTTGGTACCACACTGCCTTTGCCGCCCTCTTCCTTTTTGTGTGGGCCTTCTGGGTCACAGGAAGAGCTCAGGAAAACAGGCTTATTGTTTTCTTCTGGGAGGGAGGGCCTCTCAGCCCAGCCTAGTCTCAGTAATAGAGGCTCCACAGGCCCTGGCAACCCTGCTCTTCCAGGCAAGAGAGCCGTTTGTCTTGGGGACTCCCTTATGCCAGCTCTTCTTGGTTCCTTCTGTAGATCACAAGTTCTCATTCTCTTTCCCTACTGGTCCCACCATTCTTTTTTCCCCTTCCCCCCTCTGTTTGTCTTTATCATAGGTTTTTCTGTGTCTCTCATACTCCATGGAGTCCTGGTACGCTTGACAATAGGAACGGGCCTGTCTCCTATAAGTGGGAGGAAATGGGGCTGTGGCCTCCCTTCCCCAGACCTCCTACACTCAGGGCAGCCCCACCTCCTTGTGCTCTTTCCCTGTTGGGAGTAGGATGGCACCTTGCCTGGGTTTGGGAATGGCACTAGTTACAGCAGCAGGAGCTGACAGGGCATATTCAAGTGACTAATCGTTGCTGGCCCTGAAGCACTGGAGAGATGAGTCCTCTCTCTTTCCCAAGGACTTCTAGCCCTTCCCCAGGCTTTATGGTTCTAATTCTTTTTCCATGCTAGCAGCCTCCTAGAATATCCTGGAATTCTTAATGGATGGACCTTTCCAGCTCTGAAATTCTGTAATTATAATACTCATGGGTCAACAAAAAAGTGGGGGATACATTTTCCTATCCTACCGCTTCTCCCACATTTTCCTCACAAGCTGTCTTACCCTGTATATTTTACATAGATAACTCTCCTCAGTATGTTACTTCTCTCTGTATTGATGTCTAATTTAGAGGCTCCTAGAAGGTAGAGCCAGAGTTTAAGAAGGCATTCTCAAATAGGCACTTTAAAAAGATGCCAGCTAATATAGATAACAGTTCACTTTCGTTAAAGTACTTAAAAAAAAAAAAAACCTTACCCCTCAGGAGATTTCATCTACATGCAAAGCAGACTCAGCATGAATGACTTTCCCCATTTGGAGATGGCAATCTGAAGTACCCTGGGAAGAGACAGATGATTAGAGGAGGTATCTTAGTGGAACAGGATTAGGAGGCCAGGATTCTAATTTGCAAGCTCTGGGCCCCTTCCAGGAAGTGTGACCACAGACCTGAGGTGCTTGCTTCTTTTTGCCCATCCTGTCTCCCACCGCTTTCATCCTAGATTCCATTGTAACTCCGGACCTCTCCTGTATGTTGCTGGGTATGCATATGCTACTTGTGAGGGATTATTTAGGGTTTACTCCTCTCCTTCCCTTGTCCTACACCCTTCGGTCACTGCTTCCTCATCCTTGAGCTTCAGGTCATCTGCCACCTCGTCCTAGCTCCTGAACTGGACTGTGATTTGGTAGCCCTGAAACAATTGATGCATAAACTCTTTTGCATTTTTCTCTTGGAAAATAATCACAGTCTTTATTTTTAACCGTATCTCAATCTGCCCTACTACTGTATTTAAGTGACTTCTTGGTTTCAGGGAAGGGAAAAGAAAATGTCAGTTGGTGCTGGACTACATACATCAGACTAACTGCCTCACTGTTTGTCAGAGCTATGCTCACCATTTCCCTGTAATTCTTTCTTTGGATATGAGCTATTGGAGGGGCACAGGGAGCCCCTTGGGGATCAGCAGAGCAGAGAAGAAAGAGCCCAAGGCAACTTTATGCCCAGTTCTGTCCTGGCCAATACTAGTGAGCAGAGCTTGTAATGAAGGTGTAACTTGGCATCTTGGGAAAGATCAAGGCTGTTGTGCCTAATCATCATTCAGCTTTCCTTTGTCAAGCACATACCATGTGCCAAATGCTGGGAGATTCTGAAGCATTAGCCAGAAGTCCTTGGGCTATAGCCGGGGATCATTAAAGGGGAATTTAAGACAGGGGAAGAGTCTGTAGGGACAACTCATCCCTTTCTGCCCCTTTGCCAACCCTTTTTACTCACCTACCTTGATGCCTCTTCTTCCAGTTTTTTTTCCTCGACTTCTTCCAGAAAGTTTTCTTGGACCAAATCCTTGCTCTGACTGGCAATTAAACATTAAATCAAGGGTCTGAGTACCTCATGCCTACTCAGAAACATACAGACATACCCGGTGCTGTGAAGAAAACAGAATAGACGACAGGAATTTCTTGAGTCTTGCAAGGGTAACATCCTGAATGAGCTGTCTGTCATTAACTATGCATAGCAGGTTTAAACATGGTGTGAAACATGGTCCCTTGTACATGGCACATGGAGTTACATCTACTGGGAGAGTTTTTACAGTTAACATCACTGCTGTCTTTTCATATCTGAATATGTATATTATAAATTGTAGATGACATTATACAGTGTAAAGCAGGGGTCCCCACCTCCCGGGCTGTGGACCGATACCTGTCCATGGCCTGTTAGGAACCAGGCCACACAGCAGGAAGTGAGTGGTGGGCCAGCTCATGAAGCTTCATCTGTATTTGCAGCTGCTCCCCAGTGCAAGCATCACTGCCTCGGCTCCACTTCAGATCATCAGACATTAGATTCTCATGAGAGCACCGGTCCCTGTGCCAAAAAGGTTGAGGACTGCTGGTGTAAAGCACAGTGTCACATAACATATCTCTCATTGTTTTTGACCTACATGAGGGGGTCTGTCAGTTATCTTAGAGCCCTACTCTTCAATAATCAATTCCAACACTTTTATGGTACCTTCTATAGCCTCTCTGTCAAGGGAAGGCTTTGTAAATTTTAATGTCTATAAAATATGGAGGATAAGAAATGCTTAGTAACATTAGCTCTAGTGAGTGAAAGCAGCTGCATACTGTTACTTCACATGCTTACTATGTAACAAAAGTAATTTTGTGTGTGATACAGATTCTGACTTGCACAGGCGATCTAACTGCTGTTATTTTCCATTCAGGCACCCATATCAGGGCAAGTGTGCAGAACTCTCATACTACGTAGTACCCTGGTACCACCTGGTTCCTGCCCTTAAAGAGCTTCTGTTCTACTTAGGGAGTTGAGACATAATCATGTGAAAAGTTAGATAATGATGTTGTGATCTGGCTTGTTTGGTTGCAAGAAACCTGCTCAAGCTATGTCAAATAAAGAGATAGGTTGTAGCATGGACTCAGATCCTGGCTCTGCCACTTAATTAGCTGTTTGACTTTGGGCAAGTTAGTTACATTCACTGAGCCTCTATTTCCTCATCTTTAAAATGGGAATAATGATAGTTTTGTGGTATATGTAAAGCTCTTAGAACAGTGCTTGCTATTAGTATTAATTTGCTTTAGGTCTAGAATCTCATTGGCATTTGAGCACGAGAACTGCAGCATAGCCATTTCCTTGGAACTGGAACTGTAGAGAAGTTCGGGATTCACAGTAACACCAAGGAACAGCTAGAACCAGTCAGTCAATCTTTTTCCCTCTTCCATCTCCCTCCCTGCACTCTCATTTCCTCTCCCTGCACTCTACTTTGTTTTCAGCTTTCCTTTACCTAAGATTATAATGGTCTTCTCAAGCCAGACTCTGTGTACTATCTGGCATCTTCCCTCTGGGTTCTAGTTGGAAAGTCTGAGGGAAAAATTTGTCCTCTGTCCTGGTTCATCTTTTTTCTTCAGTCTTGGTTCAGTCTTGGAGTGGCTATCTTTGGATCAGGAACCCTTTTCTTGGACTCATGAGCTATGTTTGGGGCAACAAAGGTTGAAAACCTGGTCCCTTAGGCAACAGATGCTATGAGCAGGTTAAAGCAAGCATTAGAGTCAAATTTTTGAGGTCAGACCTTGACTCTACCACTTCCTGGCTGTGTGTAACTCAGGGCAAGTCATTTAATTGCTCTAAACTTCCTTTACCTGTGAAGTGAATATACCAACAGCACCAACCTCAGAGTTTGTTAAGAGATTATACTTCTGAAGTGCTCAGCAGCACCAGAAAAAAAAATGCTTAAAAACTACTAGCTATGCAATTATTTAGGAGATATGGGGAAGGTAGGCAATGAGAGATACCTCTGAGACAGAAAATCTGGGAGAGCACATAGGATAGTAAAGATAAGGACCACAAGGATGGGACAGAAAATAGCATTCATTGCTCAGAGAGTAGTACTGGAAATGCTTTTAGACCCCAGCTTAAATATGTTGTCTTGAGTGAACCTTTCCCTAATTCCCCAGACCTGGGCAAGTTTGTTCTCCTTGCATGGAGTACTTTTCCATAGTATGTAAGATGTGCAACAGTTATAATTAAACAATTAATTGTTGAGTTGTTTAACGTCTGCCTCCCCCGTCAGAACGTAAACACCGTCAGAACGTAAACACCGTTACGATAGGGACTGCTCCATTTTATTCACCACTATATTTCCGAGCCTAACACAGCTCCTGGCACACAGTAAGGAAGTAATGCATAGTTGTTAGGTTGGCAGCTTCATGGAGTGTGGACTTGAGCATTTAGAATCATAGAGTTAGAACTGGGAAGCTTTCCTATCCTGTTGAAAGGGGACCCAGAGAGATTAAGTAACTTGCCCCAAACACATAGCCTGTTAGAGACAAGAATAGAAACCTGTTTGCCTAACTCTTAATCATATAAGTGGCTATATTTCATCATTTTCTGTGTTTGTCTCGGGACTTTCTCATTTGTGTTATTAGACCAGAAGCACTTTGAGAGCTCCCTTCATGTTAGTAGGGTAGCTTTCTTAGAATGGAAACTGTCACTAATCAACATAATTTATTGAATGCTGTGGGAAGTACTCTTGGGATTATTATTTTTTTATTGAGATATGTTTCACATACAACATTGCATTAGGTGTAGGTGTACAACACAGTGACTTGACACATATACTGGGAAAGGATCATCACAGTAAGTCCAGTTAACATCCATCACCACATATAGTTAGAGAATTTTTATTTTCTTATGGGAACTTTTAAAATTTACTCTCTTGGCAACTTTCAAATATGCAATTTAGTGTTACTAACTATAGTCACCATGCCATACATTACATCCCTATGACTTATTTTATAACTGGAAGTTTATACTTGTGACTCTCTTTTAGGATTATTATTTTTAATAACAGCTTTATTGATATATAATTCACATACTACAAAATTCATCCTTTTAAAATATGTTTAAGTGTTTTTAGTGTATTTGCAGACCTGTCATCACCACTGTCTAATATCCGAACACTTTCATTAGCCCCAGATAAAACCCAGTACCCATTACCAGTCACCACCCATTCCCACCTCCATCCAGTCCCTGGAAACTACTGATCTACTTTCTGTCTCTCTGGATTTGCCTATTATGGGTGCTACACATAAATGGAGCCATATGATATGTGCCCTTTTTTTGACTGGCTTCAATTTAACAATGTTTTCAAGGTTCATCTATGTTGTAGCATATGTATCATTACTTCATACCTTATTGCCAAATGATATTTCGTTTTATGGATATATCACATTTATCTATTCATCAGTTGGTGGGCATTGAGGTTGTTTCTACTTTTTGGTTATTATGAATAATGTCACTATGAACATTTCATGTACAAATTTTTGTGTGAACATATGTTTTCAATTTTCTTGGGTATCTGCCTAGGAGTAGAATTGCTGGGTCATATGTAACTATTTGTTTTGCATTTCGAGGAATTGCCAAACTGTTTTCCAAAGTGACTTCATCATTTTATATTTGCACCAGCAATATGTATGTGAAGGTTCCAAGTTCTCTGCATCCTTCCCAGTGCTCGTTATTGTCTATCCTTTTTATTCTGGAAATCTTAATGGATGTGAAGTGGTATCTAGTGGTTTTGGTTTGCATTTGCCTAGTGGCTAATAATGTTAAACATATTTTCATGTGTTTATTAGCTACCGTATTATCTTTGGAAAAACACCTCTTCAGATTCTTTGCCCATTATTAAATTGGGTTGTTTGTCTTTTTATTATTGAGTTATTTTGTTATTGAGAAGTCTTTTTTTAATTCTGGATACAAGTCTCTTATCAGATATAAGTCCCTTATCTTAGATACAAGTCTCTTATTTGATATATAATTTGCAAATGTTTTCTCTCATTCTGTGGGTTTTCTCTTTCTTTTTTCTTTCTCTTTTTTCCTTCCCTCCCTCCCTTCCCCTCCCCTCCCTCCTCCTCCTCCCCTTCCTCTTCTCTTCTCTTCTCCTCCCTCTCTCTCCTCTCCTCTAACACCTACAGCTCCTGGTCTTCCTATGTGGTCTCCCATCCAAGTACTAACCAGGCCCAACCCTGCTTAGCTTCCAGGATCAGACAAGATCGGGCACGTTCAGGGTGGCATAGCCGTAGACTTCTTTTCACTTTCTTGATGGTATTCTTCGAAGCACAAAAGTTTTTAATTTTAAGGAAGTCCAATTTATCTTTTTGTTGTTGTTGCTGGTGTTTGTGGTGTCCATCTGTAAGAAATTATTGCCTAGTCCATGGTTATGAAAATTTACTCATATGTCTTCTTTTAAGAACTTTATGATTTTAGCTCTTACATTTTTAGGTCTGTGATCCATTTACAGGTTTTTTTTTGTGTGTGTGGTATGAGGTAGAGGTCCAAGTTCATTATTTTGCATGTGGATATCCAGTTGTCTAGCACCATTTGTTGAAAGATATTGAATGATCTTGGTACTCGGCAAAAATTAATTGACCCCAAATTTAGGAGTTTATTTTTGGATTCTCAATTCTAGTCCATTGATCTGTATGTCAGTGTTTATGCCAGTATTACACTGTCTTGATTACTGTAGCTCTATTAGTAAGTTTTGAAATTAGGAAATGTGAGTCTCCTAAATTTGTTACTCATTTACAAGATTGTTTGTCTCTTCTGGATCTCTTGTATTTCTGTATGATTTTTAGGATAAGCTTGTCGGTTTCCTCAAAAAGCCAGCTAGAATTATGGTAGAAGTGCATTGAATCTGTAGATCTTAACAGTATTGTTTTCTGATCCATAAACATGGCGTATCTTTCCATTTACTTAGGCCTTTAATTTCTTTCAACAAAGTTTCGTAGTTTTCAATGTACATGTATACTACTTCTTTGGTTAAATATATTCTTTTGTAAATGAGATTGTTAATTTCCTTTTGGGATTATTCATTGTAATATATAGAAATGCAGTTGTATCCTGTGACTTTGCTGAATTCTTTGATTATTTCTAATAGATTTTTAGTGAATTTCTTAGGGTTTTCAGCATGTCAGATTATGTCATCTGCACATATAGTTTTACTTCTTTCTTTCCAATCCAGATGCCTATTATTTCTTTTTCTTGCCTAATGGCTCTGACTAGAAGAACCTCTAGCATAAAACTAGAAGTGAATAGAAGTGACAAGAGTCAACAACATTGTCTTGTTTTTAGATTATTTAAAAAATATATATCCATTTGGTCCTATTCTTGAGAAACTCAAACTCATGGTAGAGATTAAATTAGTACGTGAAATTGAGGTTGAAATTCATGGATGGGATAGCTTGTGGACTAGAGTAGCTAGGGAAGACTTCCTGAAAAAAAAAATCTTGGAATTTGGCTTGGCTGAGAAGGGAAAGGTGATTTTTAAGCATGATTGAGCACTTGAACATATAAAAAATGGGCAGTAAGTTTAGAGGCATTGTAGAGTTATTATAGGAGAGAGCAGTTGTTGATCATCCAGAGTGGTGCTCGTTCCCCTACCACTGTTCAGTCTACCTGACTTCTCTCAGATCCCTAACCTGCTCGTGGTTAATCCTACACCTTCCACTCACCTGTTAATAACTCCCTAAAATGCAGTGTTTTTCAGAACAGGTGCACTGCCCTCTGCATTAGACTTGCCCAGGAGATCCATTAAATACACAGATTACTTGCTCCTCACCCCAGACCTGTGGTGCTAAATCAGAATCTCTGGAGCCCAATACTAGGTGTCTGCTTCTTAGATGATTCTTACATAGCATGAAGTTTGAGAATCAGTACCCTAAAGCAGGGGTCCCTAACCCCTGGGCCAGGGACTGGTAGCAGTCCATGGCCTGTTAGGGACTGAACCAACCGTACAGTAGGAGGTGAGTGGTGGATGAACAAGCAAAGCTTCATCTGTGTTTGCAGCCACTCCCCAGCACTAGCATTACTGCCTCAGCTCCACCTCAGATCATCAGGCATTAGATTCTCATAGGAGTGCAAACCCTATAGTGAATTGTGCATGCGAGGGATCTAGGTTGTGCACTCCTTTTGAGAATCTAATGCCAGATGACCTGAGGTGGAGCTGAGGAAGTGATGCTAGCTCTGGGAAGCGACTGCAAATACAGATTAACATTAACAGAGAGGTTTTACTGCACAGAGACCATAATAAATCAGTTGCTTGCAGACTCATATCAAAACCCCATCAGTGAGTGGCAAGTGACAATTAAGCTGCATCTGATGGCAGGCTTTATAGTGACATGTGAGTAGATGTATTTCAGTTGTACAGCTGCATCTCATGGCATCTGATTCTGCATTATGATGAGTTGTGTAATTATTTCATTATATATTGCAATGTAATAATAGAAATCAAGTGCACAATAAAGGTAATGCACTTGAATTATCTTGAAACCATCCCCCACATCCCCATGGTCCATGGAAATATTGTCTTCCATGAAACCAGTCCCTGGTGCCAAAAATGTTAGGGACCACTGCCCTAAAGTACCCTGTGTAGTGTCTGTTCCCCCTGTGTAGTGTTTTTCTACCTCATTCAGGCCCCGTACTCCTACTTAGCAGATGATCTGACGTAATCATTAAAGTCAAGGTCATTAGGCATTTATGGAGCTCCTTCATCTTCCTTCCTCTTTACTTCAACAGAGCAGTATCTCTTCACTTTCTATCTCTTCTCATCCTTCTCTGTCCCTCCTCTCACTGATTACCTATACCTTTGTCCCCATCCCTTCCCACCTCCCAGCAGCTAACTGGATAAAAATCAGACTACTGAAAACAGTTTGAGCACCAAGAGAAAGAGCAGGAGAAGGTCTACAACAGCATTGTTACAGAGCTGTGTTCATTTGCAGGGAACAAGCCAGGACTGCTTGCCTGGTGGCTTCCCTGGAGCAGTACACCATCCTCTACAGATGCCTCTTCTAAATTGCCACCAAACAGGGTGACCAAGCACACAGGTGCATATTTGAAGGGCCCATATTCGAAACCAGATCAGTGCATAAATCATATTTGAACTATGATGCATTTCTGGGCATTCTGAAACCTTGGGTATGTGTATAAGAGAGAAATAGGCACTATTATGTTTTATCACTATGTAAACCAGTGGAAGATACAGTTTATATACTATGGAATACATACATTCATACATACATATACACATATATCATTAAAAAATCAATTCACCGAGCATCATCAGTCTCCTCTCTGACTTCTTCCCTTCCCCAAGCATGAGAAATCTTCCCTATTCTGAAAACCTTTTTGTCTGCCCCTGCCTCCTCTAGCCATCATCTGATTTCCCCCCTTCCTCTTAAAGTTAGCCTTCTCCAGAGAGGGTGCTGCATCCATAGCCTTCACTTCCTCATCACTCCCTGTCCTCCAGCCTTCTGCAGAAGTTTCCAGTGGTACCCTAGATGCTAATGCCAGGCTGTTTTTCTCAGTCCTCTTTGACTGTCTCCTCTTCTGATGTCTGCTTTCCAACATGTAGCACGTGGCCATTCCTCAGAGGCTGGCCTTCACTCTTTTATTCTTTTCTTCTCTCTCTGGACATCTCATTTCCTGTGTCCAACTCTTAACTTGTGAATATCCTCTAAATATTTATTTCTATACCCTTGTTTTCTAACTGCCTGATAGACATTTACTTTCACGTGTTCCCTAACATCTCAAACTCAATGTCCAAACCCAAACTGCTGTCCCTCAATATGGCATGGCCTTCCCCCACTTAAATTCTTATCACCGACTGAAAACTTAGCCAGCCTCCAAAGCCCAGCTCAGACACCATCTCCCCTGGGAAGCCTGCCTGAGATTTCCAACCTGAATTTAATTCTGTCCCCTGAAACCATGAAACAGTTTTTACCCAATCCAACTCCCTCTTAGTTTATGTAAGGATGATAAGGCCCCAAACAGTGAAATACCTGCTCAGGGACACACAGCTAATGCTAAAGTTCTCCCTAGAAAGGGGCTCCCCAGTGCTCTTTCCACTATACTAAGCATTTTCTCAATGCCTTGAGTACTTCCAGCTGCTCTTCTGGCATATATAATCATATACTGCCATGTGTCTACATTGAGGTTTTGGGCCTGTCTGTAAAGTTAGAAGGACCTTGAGGGACCTTCCATGTTTCTCATATATCGCTCAGCTCCCCATTGTGCCTAATTGAGGAGTCATCACTCAGTCGGTGCTCAATAAATACTTAATGGATGAATGAAGGAAGAGAAAGTTGCCTTATTTTCCCTGATTAGAGCCTGGCCCAGTGCAGGGTTAGACATAGACACTCACTAAGAAAACATTTATTGGTAGGCTAATGATTGGACAACTTTTTTTTTTTTTTTTTTATCAGGCTGAGGTATTTGAACTTTCTTCTGTAAGCTGGTTCCAGGTAGAAGAATGAAATTAGGAAAACACTGTATTAGGAGGGTTAAATCTGGCAGTGGCAGTAGAAGGAAGAAGAGTGGTGAGGCAGGGAGAAGAGAAGGGATTGGTCTAGTGGCAACTTCGGGAATTGAGAGGAAGAGACGAACAGGGACATTTTGAAGGGAGAAAGGATAAGGGGACTGATGTGGAGAAGGAAAGAAGGGGAGTATACAGGCAGGATTTTGGTGTGGAAATGGTGCTGCTCTTGAAAAATGGAGAGGGGATGACCTCTTTGGAGGATGTTAGGTACCGTAACTACTGTGTCACATACATGGTCTCAGCCTGATTCTCAGAATAACCCTTTCAAGTAGGTGTCATCCTTTCTTATAGGTAAGGAAATGGGCATGAAACTGTTAAATCAATATCAATCCACTGTCTGATCCCAAAGATTGCTTTTTCATCCCTCAGTGCCTCCCAAACATATAGGAAGGGAAACAGATTCAGAGCTAAGATTACAAAATTAAATCTATTTGTGCTTTTGAGGTGATGGTAGGGTATCATTATAACTCTTACAGGCCTGTCACATTTTCTCTCTATTTAGATTAGGAGCATCCAGAAAATCATACTTAGATTAGGAGCATCCAGAACATCAAAAGAACCATAAATTCTTTTCCTGTCTCTGTACATCCCAGAAAGAACTGGGTTAGATGCAGAATAGTCGGTTAATAGTCGGTTAAGAGGCCCCAAAATGGATGAGCCCTTCTTTGGGGGAGATTTTTAGGGAACTGTGTTTCTTTCCTCTAAGTTTGGACTTGCAGATAGACAAAATACCGTCTTCCAGGTTCCTTGCAGCTCTCAGTTTCAGACAAACCTCTTATTAGTCCTCCACACTGCAGGGACAATATCTCCCTTTCTTGTGGGAGATTTTTTTAGAACTGTTCAAGACTTTTTTTTTTAAGTAACTTCAGCTGGAGCTAAATAATTTAACACAGGACCACGAGATTCTTGGTCTGGTCAATGCAAGCTCCTTCAGAGCTCGTAGAAAGAACTCTCTTCAACTTGTATCACGTATTCCCCTGGAGCAGGTTTGGGATGTCCTTTCAGGCTTTTGTGTGCTAGGCTCTGGGCCAGGTACTGGACACACTGGTGAGCAAAGAGGACTCAGTCCCTTTCTTCCAGGAATTTACAGACAAGTAAATACACAATTACTGCATGATAATACGTGCTCTGACAGGAAGTACATTTCCAGTTCTCCAGTTCCTCTCTCTGAGAAAATGTACAGAGACAGTGTACAGTGAGGATGTTCTTTTAAAAAGCCTGAGGCTGGTGTCTCCTTGGTCTCCAGTATGCCCAAGATATGTTCTATGTGCCTACTTCAGTGGATTAAGGGTGAACAATTTTTTTTTAAGAAACTCTATACTGGTTTTCAAAATCAAGGAGAAAGGACTTTTAGATTCCATAGTTTTGGAATTATCAGCAGAGAGGCCCAAGCATTGCCCGGAGAGTTTGTTTCCTGATATCTTCACTTTGTGCCTCCCCTCTCAGTCCTGCAGGTGGCGGGATGGGGCCTATTGATCTGTATTTGCACAGAAGTGTGGACAGCACCGGGGCGGGCTTACTCTGTGCTTGCAGCTCCAACTCCCCAGCTTCTCTCTCAAAAAAGAAGTCTTGCCAGCAGGGTGTGGGCGGCCTCCCTGCAGCTGTGCTGCTCAGCCAGGCTGCCTGCTCTCGGCCCAGCAGGCGATGAACCTCTTTAGAGGCTTTGTCTGAGCCCTTCGGGCCCTCTCCTCCTAGTACTGCCTGTCTCAGAAAAGTAGGAACTGAAAGTTCTCCCTTCTCACATGCCACTCCTAGCAGCCTTCTCACTCTCTCCTCTCCTTCCCCACCTGAGGGTCCTTTCTACCTCCTCAAATGCCACAAACACTGGCTCAGAAGCCCTCTGTCTCAGCACTGGGAAGGAGGAAAAAGACAAAAGGATAGTAGTTTTCAAATTCCAACTTCCTGCTAGCTTTCCTCAGCTCTGCTTTTAAAAAGTAATAATTATTGTAAGTAGCTTTTATTGCACACACATTCTGGGCCAGGCACCATTGTCTTAAGCATTTATGGGTCATTTAAACTTGACACCAATCCCAGGAATGGGTACTGAAGCTCCCCGCTTTGTAGACAGGCTACAGATTTTCAGAGTTTGTCATTGAGTTGAAAATCAGGAACATGTCTTTGAAAAGCCAGCTGGCTCTGGCTTCTGTTTCCTCTTATCTCCTCTGACTTTTCCCATTGAACATGAACTCTGAACCAATCCAGGAAAAGGGTAGCTGGTCATCAGAGTTCCCCCTGCAGGCCCCTCATAATGTACTAGTCTTCACTCTCCTCTCCCGATTAAATAGTGCCCCCCCCACCCCAGCTACATAAGCTTTTTCTGAAGTCCTGACACCTTATTCTTTCTCTTTTCCTTCCCTCCTCCTAGGACCCTGCTGGAATCTTTGAGCTGGTAGAGGTGGTCGGCAATGGAACCTATGGACAGGTATATAAGGTAAGACTGATGGTGCAGAAGTGTGACTGTCTTCTCTGGGTCCCTCTCAGGGGGGGTGGAAGAAGTGGGCCCCAGGTCAGGAGATTTGAGGGGCTATGAGAGATTGCAGAGGCTGGAGCCCTGGGAAAGGGAGAAAGAGGAGAGAAGAATAAAAGTAATGAGAGAAGGAAGCAGCAAGAAGTGGGATGTTTTTGCTGGACTGAGTTTAGAACTAGTCCTGGGTGTAACAAAGAACAGACCTGGAGCTGAGTGGAGTTTGAGAAAGGGACACATGAAGGCAATTGGAAGGGTATGGAGACATATGTATCTGAGATCACCTGGAAGTTCAGAGCAGAGCTCAGGCCAAAGGTGAAGGTTTGGCTTCTCCCAAGACCACAGAGACACCCAGGACTTGCAGTGGGTGGGATCTAATGAGTGACCTTCTGCATAGGGGAAATGACTTTCTTGAGCTCCCACAGCTGGCCTGTAGCACAGCTGGAGCCAGAGCTCAGCCCTTCTGCTTTTGAGGCTGCCTCTCCCCCACAAAAGTGGCATTTCCTCAGCCACCGATTGTAGCTTTTAGCCTGGCCAGCCCAGCCCTCTCACATGGCCTGACCACTGGTCATACTTGAATGGGGGGAGGTAGCTGCAGCAGACAGATGTTCAAGGTGGATGCTGCCCCAGAGCTGGAGACCCCCAGAGCACATGTGGCTTCTTTGTCTCCAGACATGATGCTGGGTCTTTTCAAAAGTCTCCTGTGCATCTCAGGGCCCTGTTTCCTGGGTCACTGAGACCACCTGCCTTACTCTTACTCTTCCTCCATGTAAGCTTTGGGAAAAGGGCATTCCCCTCCCCCCATTTTCCCATCTCTTGCCTAGTTGTTGCCGTGGAAATCATAGCTCTGTGTTCTACTGCCTCTTGGGGCTTGGGGTCTTGAATGACTGCTGAGGATAAAAATAATCCATGGTCTGGCAATGGATTATTAGACCCATGTTCATCCTCATGAGGGGCTGCCTTCCCTCATCCTGCTCTTCCCCAGGAAGCCATGGACTTTTCCTGTCCAAGCCTAAGATGGCTCCTGCTAGGAATTTCAGGAGGGAGGAGGGAGCAGAATGTCAGAGACATCCTTTAGAAGAAGTTTCTTCCCCATTAACACTGGTGATGGGGCCATCGACACATGTCATTAGACCCTTCTGCGTTTCCCTCATTTCTCTAAAAATCTCAGTTCTGTCTTTATTCTTGTCAACAATAATAAAAAGCCTAGGGGTAGGGGATGATGGAGGATCTTAGGAAAGGCCTCCTGTTCAGAGGAGGCTGGTCGAGAAAGAAGCTTGTTTTGCATAGAAGATGCAGAGAGAGGTGAAGGTCCTCTCTCCTCAGCCTCCTCCCCCAGCTCCCTTCAGCTCTCTCTGAGGATGGAGAAGGTATATTTCATTCCCGCTCTATCTTTCAAACTGTAGGAAGTCCGAGCCAGGGAGGCTGGAACAGAATATAAGTGTTTCTCACTCATCTCCCTTGAGTGTTTTAGGGGAGGAGACCCTTCATCTTTATCAAGTGTAGAACTTGGAAATCCAGGCTTGGTAGTTTTTCTGTAGCCCTATGATTGTCTGCCTCTATGACCAACCCATAAATTGAGGTGTCTAGCCACCATGAGAGGCACTGTCTAAGGCAGAAAATAGCCAAAAGGTGTGGCCTCTCTCAGAGTTAAGCCCTTCTCGAGCATGGACCCAGATCTCTCCATGCCCATCTCTCTGTCCACAGGGTCGTCATGTCAAGACTGGGCAGCTGGCTGCCATCAAGGTCATGGATGTCACAGAGGTAGGGAGCTGCCTGGGGCAAAGGGGAGGGTCAGAACATTGAGAAGAGGACTCACCTCACATTCACCTAGGACGAAGAAGAAGAGATCAAACAGGAGATCAACATGTTGAAAAAATACTCTCACCACCGCAACATCGCCACCTACTATGGGGCCTTCATCAAAAAGAGCCCCCCTGGAAATGATGACCAGCTCTGGGTAAGTGCCCTATGGCCTGTCCCCCTGCCCCTCTTTGCCCTTTCTTGTCTCCAAAGCTGCTTGGTTGGAACTCGGCATCAGTGCTCATAGTCTCCTCCTGCCAGCCCTCCCTTCAGTCTACACAGCCTCTCCTGTGTCCAGATTGAGGAACCTCCTGACCCACACAGAGCCCCCAACACTTTGTAGCTTCTTGTTCTTTAATGTTTTAGTGGCAGAGGTTTTGGGGTTTGCTCCCACTTTGGCCCTGACCAGTACCTTACCTTGTGTCCATCAGGTACTTCTTAAGTAGCGAACAGTGTAATCCTAGCAAGGACTGGAAGAGACCACAGGGAGGTTAGTCCATCAGTTCTCCTGTCTTGGCACAGCTCCTGGGAAAGCAACAGACCAAAATATTTGTGGGAGATGATGGGACTTGGACTCCTCCTGGCAGTACACAAGCCCTCTGGATGATTGTTCTAACCAGAGCTTGCTGAAGCTCTTTTGGACTTCCCCAAATTCCCTCCTGGTCCAGAACATTCCTAAGTCATTTGCCCTCCTTACCTGGGCATTGGTACCAGCTCATTCCTCAGTCTCCCTGAGTTCTCAGCCAGTCTGGAGGAGAGAGCAGCAGGGAACGTGGCAGTGGCTGGGGACAGGCGTGTTGAAACTCATGCCAGATCTCCCCTCCCAGATGAGTACTTATTGAGCACCTTCTTTGTACCCTGCACAGATAAGCATAAGTCAGGTCCCTGCCTCTTAAGCACTTAATCTTTTTGAAGACACAGTCTCTCTTTCCACTCTCTCCCCCCACCCTCTCTTCTTTCTCTTTCTCTCTTTCTTGTACACTTAAAGAAAGGTGAGTTATGTGTCAGGTAGGTTTACCTGCCAACTGTGTGTAGTGTGAGATCCTTGAGGACTAGAAGCCAAGTGCCAGTCACTAGGCGCCCCCTTCTGGGTCTGTTGTGCATTGTCCTCCCACTGCGCTCTGCCGCTGGGGCCCGGATGGGGAGCATATGCAAATAACCTGTATTGCATATGCGGATATCCATATTTCATCTAGCCTTTCTCTGTTTTGGGTGTGGCTTTTTGGAAATGTACAGTGAAAACATTTGGACAGGCATGCTGATCCCCAGGGGGTGTTCCCATTTAGCACTTGCCTCTCTGGGTCTCAGTGGTTCTCTAGAGATGCCACAGGGCTCTTCTCATCTCCCTACCTTGGCCCTGCCTCTTTTGCAGAGTTTCTCCAAAGTGCTACCAGGTTCCCTCTGCAGCTCTCTGGTAGACCCCATGGACTGTTTTGTCTCTAGCAGACCTGGAGAATTGCTGATTCTAGCCCTTTTCTTGCCTCTGGGTCACAGGTTAGCAGACTTCTTCTGTGCAGGTCCAGATAGTAAATATTTGGGACTTTGTGGGCATCCTGTCTGTCACAACTACTCAGCTCAGCCATTGTAATGTGAAAGCAGCCACAGATACATAAATGAACGGACATCACTGTATTCCCCAAAACCTTTATTTAGGATACTAAAATTGAATTTCATATGGTTCTTCTTTTGATTTTTTCCAGCCACTTAAAAATGTAAAAACCATGCTTAGTTCACTGGCCATAGTTTGCTGATCTTGCTCCAGAGCAGTAGTTCTTAACTATCACGGAGTTTGGGGCTTCAGTGATGATCTGATGGAAGCATTGGACCCTTCCCCGAGGAAAATGCACATACCCACATCATTTTGTCTAGTTTTAGGAATTCCTTGGGCTCCTACTCTGGACCCAGACTTACCTTCTGGGAATATAGTCTTTTCCAACTATATTCCCTTCCCCTTTTTCTCCTAATCTTAGGAAATTCTGTGGCCTTTGTGAGGGGGCATGTGGCCCTTGCCCTCCAGCTCATACCAGTTTTGGCCCCAAGCCCTCTGGTTCTCCTCCAGGGGGCCGGCAGGGGAAGGAGGCCTTGCCTGACTGATGCTTTTCCTTCTGGTGCTCCCTGGGACCATAGCTGGTGATGGAGTTCTGTGGTGCTGGTTCCGTGACAGACCTGGTAAAGAACACAAAAGGGAACACCCTGAAGGAGGACTGTATTGCCTACATCTGCAGGGAGATTCTCCGGGTGAGCGCCAGGCCACTCCCCTTGCCTCCTGCTCCTGGGCATGGACCCTCCCTGCACTGAGGAGGAGATGAAACTGTGTTCCTTCTAAGGAGCAGATGGCCTTATGGGGGTAGAGGGTAGAGACAGAGACCCAACCTTGGGAATTCTTAAACTTGGAGACAAGCACCTCTGTTTCCAAGCTCTTCCACTTCTCCTTGCAACCCTCAGCTGCTGGGAATTCCTGGGAGCCACCACTCTAAGGAAGCTCCCCAGGAAAGCTCAGCCTGTACTTGGGCACATGGTGGAGATGGGCTGCTCCTTCAGCCCAGCCTCATCCAGACTAATGGCTTCCCCTCCCCTTATCTCAGCCCCAAGTCCTTGCCTTTTCCCACCCCCTCCAACACCAGGGGTAATTTGCCCCTCTCTCCTGCCCCAGGGTCTGGCCCATCTCCACGCCCACAAGGTGATCCACAGAGACATCAAGGGGCAGAACGTGCTGCTGACAGAGAATGCTGAGGTCAAACTAGGTGCGCAGATTCCTCCCAGGCAGATGGGGCCCTCTAACCTCCAGGACAGAATGAGAGGCTCCTTTTTTTCCCTGGTGGCTTAAGTCTCACTACCTGGAGGCTTGATCATTTCTCTCGTTCCTTCCCTGGGATGTCCTGCCTCTTGCTGAAAATCACTCAAGAATTTTTTGCCTTGCTACCTGTTAATGTCTCAGGTGCTGTGCAGGTCCATCTGGGGAGATGAGAGTTTTTGACCTGGAGTGTTGTCCCTTGGTCCTTTCTCCTTGGTTTTTCCCTAAGACATAGACTGGGTCAGGTTTTCAGGATGTTGATGGGGTGGAATAGGTGCCGAGGAGTGTCTGGGTAGGGGAAGGACCTGAGCTGGGGACGTGCGTATGCTGAGTCTGAAATGAGGGGAGCAGACGTGATGCCCTGTTATGACCCCTCCCACTATCTCCCCAGTGGATTTTGGGGTGAGTGCTCAGCTGGACCGCACCGTGGGCAGGCGGAACACTTTCATTGGGACCCCCTACTGGATGGCCCCAGAAGTCATCGCCTGTGATGAGAACCCTGATGCCACCTATGATTACAGGGTATGGAGTAGAAAGTGTGGAACATGGAGGCAGCCAAGGGCAGGAAGTGAGATGGGGCTGATGGGTAGACTGAAAATATTGAGGGCTTGAGCAGTTTGGGGGACAAATGACAGTCTAATGATATGTTAGCTCTGAGGGGTTGGGGAACATTTTGTGGCAAGTGTGGACGGGAATATTGGGTGAGTTGGAGGACAGTGCGGGGTTAGAGGAGAGGGGCCTCAGGAAGGGGTGTGGAAGTGGATCAAGAAGTGGTCCTGAAGAGGCTAGGGATGGTAGGTAAAGAGAGTTATTGGGAACATTCACCTGTCCTTCTTCTTTCTCCTCCATAGAGTGACATTTGGTCTCTAGGAATCACAGCCATCGAGATGGCAGAGGGAGCCCCCCGTAAGTGCAGAGCGTGAGAGAAAAGGGAGGACCCAAAAAGCGGCTGTAGGGAGGAGGCGGGTCACGGGAGGTCATGGTGAGGGCTTCTTCAGGCTCAGCATAGCAAAGGTACTGATGATATCTCTCATGTGTCCCAGCTCTATGTGATATGCACCCAATGCGAGCCCTCTTCCTTATTCCTCGAAACCCACCACCCAGGCTCAAGTCCAAGAAATGGTATGTCTCTGGGGGTTTGGTATCTAGAAAGGTCTCTGGACAATGCCACCCTGCCTTAGTCTGTGTTTAGGCTTGGGCCTGCACCATAGAAGAGATGTTGGGAGGGGGCCGCACTGCAGCCAGAGCATTGGGAGTTGCTAGTGTTGGGATATGGAGAAAGCAGGAGGGAAGTCAAGTTGGCTTTTGGGTGAATGATCTCCCATCTTCTTCCTGTGACCCGCCCCCTTCCAAGGGGGCCCCCTAGTGAGCCACTGTTATCTCCAGGTCTAAGAAGTTTATTGACTTCATTGACACGTGTCTCATCAAGACCTACCTGAGCCGCCCACCAACGGAGCAACTGCTGAAGTTTCCCTTCATCCGAGACCAGCCCACAGAGCGGCAGGTCCGCATCCAGCTCAAAGACCACATTGACCGATCCCGGAAGAAGCGAGGCGAGAAAGGTAAGTGGGCGAGGAAGGAAGTGATGGGTCTCAGGACACACTTCAGCCCCTGCTTCTCTTCAGCCCTTGCTCTTCCTGGTTTCACTTCATGCTCCCCTTCTAGGCCCCAGCTCTCCCTGTCCAAAGAGATCTTTCCCAAACTTCCAACCCCAGAGGGGTTTTTCTCTTTACCACTGATCCAAGTCAGTTTCCCAAATAAGTATGGTTCTTTTACATCCTGCCAAAAGCTTTCTGTTGAGTACATGCATGTGTAAGTGTATATACTCATCCAACCACATCCCAACCACTATGGGGTCTAATCCCTGCCTCTGTCCGGGCCCAAACCTGAGACCCCATTGCTCCAAGGAGGTGGGTGGGGACCTATGTGTGTGGCCATCCAGACAGACCTTATTGGTTATCCCCATCTAAGGTTTCCCTAGCCCAGGGTGGGGTCTGGGGCACTGTGTGAAGAAACAGCAGTGATCTCCCCCCTACAGAGGAGACAGAATATGAGTATAGCGGCAGCGAAGAAGAAGATGATAGTCATGGAGAGGAAGGAGAGCCAAGGTAGGCTTGGAAGGTGGAGGTTGGGGGCCATCACTTTCTATCTGAGGGGACATCATTGGTCCTTGGCTTGGGGACTCTTAATCTGGGGGTGGTAGACACAGAGTTAGAGACCTTAAAACAATCTCTGAGTGCTGAGAAGAAATGGAACAAATGAAATGAGCAAGAGGTGGGGAGAGAGTGATTCAGGGCTGCAGGCTAGGATATTATAAGACAGGGCCCAAGACTGGGCAGTTCTCCTGGTCCTCAGAAGTGACCTGAGGCAGACTGGTCTAGGTAAATCACCTACTCAGTTGGCTCCCCAGGCATGAGAATAGGAGATGGCCTAACTCTCTGGGGTCAGGTTCTGACCCCAACCTCCAACTATGCCACCCTGACCCAGCTCCATTATGAATGTACCCGGTGAGTCCACGCTACGCCGAGAATTTCTGCGGCTCCAGCAGGAGAATAAGAGCAACTCGGAGGCTTTAAAGCAACAGCAGCAGCAGCTGCAGCAGCAACAGCAACGAGACCCTGAAGCGCACATCAAACACCTCCTGCACCAGCGGCAGCGCCGCATCGAGGAGCAGAAGGAGGAGCGGCGGCGTGTTGAGGAGGTGGGGCTGTCCTGGAAGGGCCTGGTCCAGGCCTGGCTCAGCAACCTGTCCTGGTCCCATCCCTGGTTCCCTTTGGGGAGCAGGGAGAAGAGGGAGCAAGCAGGGGCTTTCTTACCCCATTCACCAGACTTGTGTGGAAAGGCTCTGTCCTCGCTTAGAGGCTCAGCCCCCAGGCAGACTGTCCCCCTCCCCAGCCCTGTGTGGATGGTTGTGCTGTCAGCATCCATTCAATGCAGAGCTATTTCTGAAAAGCCATACCGATTCCCCAGGGACAAGACTGTCCCTGTCCTTGTTTCTACATAAACCTCCACTCTGGGTTTATCTAGCCCCATTTACCTGAAATCTCAGGGACCTAGGGGTCTGTGTACAAACATTTCAGGCCCCTATGTATCAAACTGTCACGCAGCTGTCTGGTCTGAACATGAAGATCCTTCTAAAGACCCTCTTTTTAATTGTTTTGGCTTAAATTTGTCATTTGGACTAATTGGAGGTGGGAGAAATTCATTTTAATAGAGATCTTTTTATTTCTTTTTTTTTAGGTCGGGGTGTAGACCCTTGGTCAGAAAGATTGTGAAAGTAAAATGCAACCTGAGCTATTGATGTTTGCCAAGGAACTGGCAAAGTCTCCTCTTGATTGCTCTTCTGTGCATAGGCACCTGCTGCCCTCTTGTGGCCAAAGGCTATTACTAAAGCTCACTCTATTTGGATTTACAGGCTGAGGTTGATTTCAGAGGCGCGAGAGTATATGTTAGGGTTGTTGTTGTTGACTATGGTTGGTTTGTTTGGTCAAGGAGTGGATAGTATAAGATATTATTCAATGTGGCTCACTCCAAGGGCAGCAGTCAGCTTCTCAGCCTCTTTGGTCCCAAGCCCACAGCTACCTTAGATAAGCAATTTTTCACAAGCCAGGACCCTGTATAGCTTCCGTGTAGGGTAGGTAGGTTTGTCCAAGCAAGTTGAAGTTATTCTCTTACCATCGTCCCTCGTGAAAAGGAGGCTTGTCCTAACTATCCAGCAGGATTTCCCTTTCCAAGAGATGCCTGAAAGTGGGCTGGGGTCCCCCTTTCCAGGGCTGTGCTGTCTGAGTGCCCGGAGCAGTCCTTAAGACCATACCTCTCTACCTACAGCAACAGCGGCGAGAGCGAGAACAACGGAAGCTGCAGGAGAAGGAGCAGCAGCGGAGGCTGGAGGACATGCAAGCCCTGCGGCGGGAGGAGGAGAGGCGGCAGGCGGAGCGGGAGCAGGTACAGCGCCCCCAGTGCACACCGGCACACACCCCTTCCTTCCCTGGCCTCCCCGCCTGCTCCTGCTGCCTGCATCCCCTGCTCCCCAATACCCTTTCCCCTTTCTTTTCCTACCCCCAGATTCCTCCTATCTTTTCCAGCTTCACTCTTTCTCTCTGTTTTCTCCTACCCTTCAACCCCCAACCCTGGCTCCCTGCCCTCCTCCTGTCTCTGTGCCTTCATTCCCCATCTCTTTGCCCACCCCTTACTTTTCTCCCCTCCACTTTCCCTCATGGGTCCTGCACCCTGGCTTCCGCCTCATTCCCTGCCCTCTGCGGGGCTCATCCCATCTCCGACCTCTCTATTGCTCTTCCCTGCTCTCCTCCTCATCCTCACCCCACTGATCCCTTCCTCCTCCTCCAACTCCTTTGCCGCCGCCTGCTGCCCTTTCTCCGCCTCTTCCTCTTTCCCTGCCCTTTGCCCCCCCACCCCCACCCCCAGGAATATATTCGTCACAGGCTAGAGGAGGAGCAGCGACAGCTCGAGATCCTTCAGCAACAGCTGCTCCAGGAACAGGCCCTACTACTGGTAACGGGGTCCCCCAGCTTCCTTTGGGAAGATGCATATTCAGAGCTTCTCTACTGGAATGGGATGGGAGCACTTCAGGGGAAGGGACTCACCCAAGCATCAAGGGAAGACATCTCTTCTCTAGGCAGTTGGAGGAAAGAAAGGGCATGCCGACTCTAACTTCCAGGGCCACACCCTGCTGAGCCCTCTCTCCCTACCCTTGGGCCCAGGAATACAAGCGGAAGCAGCTGGAGGAGCAGAGGCAGTCAGAGCGTCTGCAGAGGCAGCTGCAGCAGGAGCACGCCTACCTCAAATCCCTGCAGCAGCAGCAGCAGCAGCAGCAACAGCAGCTTCAGAAACAGCAGCAACAGCAACAAATCCTTCCTGGGGACAGAAAGCCCCTGTACCATTATGGTCGGGGCATTAACCCTGCCGACAAACCAGCCTGGGCCCGAGAGGTACTGCCTCCTTTGCCATCGAAGACACCATTCTTCCAGTCCCACTTGCCTGAGGCCTGAGAGCTGCAAGAAGTGGTCATGCCACACTGGCGGGCACTGAGAAGGGGAAAGGGGCTTGCAGCACAGGCCTGAGAGCTAGTGTGAGGCAGGTGGGGACCTAAATTTTGAAAACAGGGAAGCGAAAGCTAGCCAGCTTGACATCGTTTCGCATTACAGGTAGAAGAAAGAACAAGGATGAACAAGCAGCAGAACTCTCCCTTGGCCAAGACCAAGCCAAGCAGCACAGGGCCTGAGCCCCCCATTCCCCAGGCCTCCTCTGGGCCCCCGGGACCACTTTCCCAAACTCCTCCTATGCAGAGGCCGGTGGAGCCCCAGGAGGGACCACACAAGGTGAGTCTCTCCCTATTCCTGCTGTTAACACACAGATATCGGGAGGCTTACTCAGTGCAGGTACACACGTGTGCACGTACACATTCGTATACACATACCCTTAGCCAGGGATCATAGACCTCAGGATACTTGGGTAGAGACGTCACTTGCTTGCTGCTATATGTCTGTTTATACATCTTACCTGTTCTTAGGCTCTAGGAGCCCTCTTCATTTGATGGATAATTGGAAGCCAGAAGGTTTACTTGCCCCTTCCTCCCAGCCCAGGCCCCAGCTCACTGGTGGGGATGTGCACAGAGCAGGCAGCCCACCCTCCCTGGTCTCTCCCCACAGAGCCTGGTGGCACACCGGGTCCCACTGAAGCCATATGCAGCGCCTGTACCCCGATCCCAGTCCCTGCAGGACCAGCCCACCCGAAACCTGGCTGCCTTCCCAGCCTCCCACGACCCCGACCCTGCTGTTCCCACACCCACTGCCACACCCAGTGCCCGAGGAGCTGTCATCCGCCAGAATTCAGATCCGACCTCCGAAGGGCCTGGCCCCAGCCCGAATCCCCCAGCCTGGGTCCGGCAGGATAATGAGGCCCCACCAAAGGTAAAGACAGCCCTGCATGACTGGGGAAGAGCAGAGAAACACAGTTGATCCTTGAACAACTCACAGATTAGGGGTGCTCCCCACACACAGTCAAAAATCTTCATATGACTCTTCGATTCCCCCAAAACAATTACTGATAGTCTTCTGTTGACCAGAAGCCTTACCAGTAACATAAACAAGTTGATTAATATATGTTTTATGTTATACGTATTTTATGTATTATATTTTTGCAATATAGAAAGCTGGAGAAAAAAACGTTACCAAGAAAATTATAAGAATGAGAAAATACATTTACAGTACTGTGTGTTTCTTAGAAAAAATCTTTATATATGTGGACCTATACAATTCAAACCCATGTTGTTCAAGGGTCAACTGTAGTAAGAGAGGAAGTTGAGGGAGCAGCAAGGTGGAGATGGGTTCAGGGTTGGGAGGGAAGAGAAGGGCAAGGCATCCGCCATGGCCCCTGTCCTCGTGGCACATGAATGTGTCACAGTGATCCCAGTGGTGAGTAGGTATGGAATAATGTCCAGGGTGTTTGGGAAGCACTAGGGGCAGACTTTCTGGGTTAGAATCCCAGCTCTGCCATTTTTCAGCACCATAACTAAACAAATTCATTAGCTTCCCTGATCTCAGTTTACTTCTCCATTAAAGCCAAAAGAATACCTTTCAGAGTCTCAGATGAAATGTTTGTGGAAGGCCTGGCACAGTGCTCGTACCAGCCACACTGACTCCTCTTTCCTCTCTCCTTAGGTGCCTCAGAGAACCTCATCTATTGCTACTGCCCTTAACACCAGTGGGGCCGGAGGGTCCCGGCCAGCCCAAGCTGTTCGTGCCAGGTAACACATGGATGGAGTTGGTCAGCAGCCTAGGGAGTGGGGTGGGAGGCAGAGGGGAGTTTACCAGGTTACCCGCTTAGGGGTGGGTAAACCCCTACCCAGTCACCTCAGCCCCCTCCCTGCCCCTGCCCCCGGCACCCCTGTGCTCCCTCCACAGACCTCGCAGCAACTCCGCCTGGCAAATCTATCTGCAAAGGCGGGCAGGAAGCTGAGGACCCCCAACCTCCAGGAGAATTTCTCAGCCCCTGGCCCAACGCCTGTAGGTAATGGAGTTGTCCCCCCACTCACTCCCACCCTCAACTCTGCCACCTGACTCCTCTGGTGATGGTTCCCTCTGCGGTGCAGCTCAGCCCCCCAGGAAGGGAAGCACTGTGTCTCTCTGACCTTGCTTCTGCTCTCCTACAGTAACCCTGACCTCAGGAGGAGCGACCCTGGCTGGGAGCGCTCAGACAGTGTCCTCCCCGGTTCTCATGGACATCTCCCCCAGGCTGGCTCACTGGAACGGAACCGTGTGGGAGGTATGTGAACTGGGCCTGGCAACCTGCTCTCGGGCCTGGATAGTCTCTGTCAAGGTGGGCCCTGTCTTTGGCAGCATGAGACCAAGACACCCTTGGAGGCAGGGTGGGGACTAGGCTGGATGTGGAGCATGTCATGGAGCGCTGGGGCTCAGGCCCGAGGGGTCAGCTTAAGGCCATCCCCATCCAGGCGTCAGCGACCTCCCTTCTCCTACCTTGCCATATCCAGCTCCCTCCAAACTGGACAGCTCCCCAGTGCTCTCCCCCGGGAACAAAGCCAAGCCTGATGACCACCGCTCACGGCCAGGCCGGCCTGCTGTAAGTCATTGAGTGGCAGCTGTGGCCCTGCCTTCTGCTGGTCTGGGGCTTTGGGGCCAGCTGTGGAGTCTTTCCATCCTGGGTGCCGGGGCGGGATCTTCATTAATCTGCGTGAGAGGATGGGCTGTGGGATAACAAATGTACTTTTCAGTTACTAACCTTTCTTAACCTCTCTCCTGCCGATTCCTGGCTGCCCTTCTTCCCCTGTGGCCCCTCACAGAGCTATAAGCGAGCCATTGGTGAGGTTAGTGAGAAAGGGGCCTGTTTGTGGAAGCCCCTCCTCTGACACTGCCCCTTTTCCTCTGGCATCCTTTGTACCACTGCCCTCTCCCCTTCCCTCCTCACACAGCTCCTTCCCTGCAGGATTTTGTGTTGCTGAAAGAGCGGACCCTGGATGAGGCCCCCCGGCCTCCTAAGAAGGCCATGGACTATTCATCGTCCAGTGAGGAGGTGGAGAGCAGTGAGGATGATGAGGAGGAAAGCAATGGCGAACCATCAGAGGGGAGCAGAGATGCCCCTGGGGCCCGGTATGGGGGCGACCTAGGGGTGGGGACGCTACCACATCAGAGGCACCCAGAAAGAAGGGTTGCAGCTGTGGGAGAGGGCTCTGGAGTGAGTGTGAGGGAAAGTGGTTCCTCTTTTCCCAGAGGAGGGAATCCTGGCTGTCATGCTGGTCAGTTCTTCTTCCCCTTCTCTAAAGAATGGAGTATAGGAGCTGATGTTCTTCTCTCTCCCACTGTCTTTTTAGTAGAGGTTGGGCCTCCTCAGGTGCCTGTCTTCAGCCAGCCTTCCCCAGATGCCAGGCATGGGTCACCCAGAAGTGAGGCAAAGGCTGCTTGTTGAGGGCTGAATGCATCATTTTAAATAGAGACTGAAGCTGAAAGCACTAGGCCTGCTCTCACCTGCTTCTGTGGCATTTGGGTAACAGGCAGGGCCTGGAGGGCCTCATGACCTTTCTCTCTCCCATAGCAGTGATGGGGACACAGACAGCGTCAGCACCATGGTAGTCCATGATGTAGAAGAGATAGGCGGGACCCAGACCCCCTACGGGGGTGGCACCATGGTGGTCCAGCGTGTGAGTAGGCACCCCGTTTTTCCCAGTGCCTGCTGTATACCCTCCTTGGCCCCAGCACTGACCTTCTTATTCCTTTAGACTCCTGAAGAGGAGCGATGCGTGCTCCATTCTGATAGCAACGGTTACACAAACCTGCCAGATGTGGTCCAACCCAGCCACTCTCCCACTGAGAGTAGCAAAGGTCAAAGCCCCCCCTCAAAGGATGGAGGCAGCGATGTAAGTAGGTGCAGGCAGGTCCACAGGGTGAGGAAAGAGCACTAGCAGTGGGTGGGAGATTCCAGGGGTGCTCAGGCACTGCGGTGGTTGGGCAGAGTGCCTGAGAGCTAGTTGGCCAGAGTTCCGGGGGAACCTGGGTCCTGGGAACAATAGCAGGGAAAGGGCCATGGGCTGGGGTCTCATGTGCTTGTCTACCACTCTTACCCTCATAGTACCAGTCTCGTGGGCTGGTAAAGGCCCCTGGCAAGAGCTCGTTCACGATGTTTGTGGACCTAGGGATCTACCAGCCCGGAGGCAGTGGGGACACCATCCCCATCACAGGTGAGGATGGGAGTACAGGTCTGCCATGAGGCCTGGAGAGGGGCACAGGTGAACATCTGATGACACAGCTTTGCAAAGCAGTCACAGTCTTCCCTTTAACCTGAGCACCTGCCCTGGCACAGAGGCAGCAAGGGCTTCGGAGGCTGCTTTGACCCAAGAGGAAAAATGCTCAGAGCAGCCAAGGACATTGCCAGGCTTTTTGTTTCAAGTCCTCCATGCATCTCCTTTGTTCTCCAGTGTTTCTCTTTCCTTCTGAGTATTTGGAGGAGCCAAGGACAAGTGTAAGGGTGGGGTAAGAAGAGACGTGTAAGGGAGCAGCAGTCCACCTCCTCTCCCCTCTCTCCCTGGCAGCCCTTGTGGGTGGAGAGGGCGGTCGCCTCGATCAGCTACAGTATGACGTGCGGAAAGGCTCTGTGGTCAACGTGAACCCCACCAACACCCGGGCCCATAGTGAAACCCCCGAGATTCGGAAGTACAAGAAGCGATTCAATTCCGAGATCCTTTGTGCAGCCCTTTGGGGTAAGCCAGGGCCAGGAAGGAAAAGAGGGGTCTGGTGTGCCCCTGTGCTCCTGGTCAGGCGAGGGCCTGGCTCTGCCTCTGATCTGCCCAAGGGGTCCTATTGCAGGTGTCAACCTGCTGGTGGGCACGGAGAACGGGCTGATGTTGCTGGACCGCAGTGGGCAGGGCAAGGTATACGGACTCATCGGGCGGCGGCGTTTCCAGCAAATGGATGTGCTGGAAGGACTCAACTTGCTCATCACCATCTCAGGTGTGTGCGTGGAGTCTGGGGACAGGGTACAGGGCTGGGAGGAGGTGGCTCAGCTCCTCAGCTCTCTTTCACCATCTTCAGCCTGGGAGGAGGGCAACCTTGGTCCAGGAGCCAGAAGGTGGGGCAACACTTTCTCACTCCTTGTGGTATGCAGAAAAGGATGGCGGGGAGGCAGAACTGGACCTCCAATAAGGGAGTTGTGTGTGTATGTGTATGTGTGTGTATCCTTGCCCTGCAGGGAAAAGGAATAAACTGCGGGTGTATTACCTGTCCTGGCTCCGGAACAAGATTCTGCACAATGACCCAGAAGTGGAGAAGAAACAGGGCTGGACTACTGTGGGGGACATGGAGGGCTGCGGGCACTACCGTGTTGGTGAGGAAGTCACAACAGAGTGGCCAGGGCGCATTTGTTTATGAGAGGAGAGAAACGAGGGCCTGGGCTTAATGTCCTTAAAGCCAGAGACCTGAGGTTGGGATATAGTGACAGACCTGTGGGAGGGGGCCAGCAACCTAAGAAGGGAAGTCCCAGCATCCCTCTCCTTTCCTGCCCCCAGTGAAATATGAACGCATTAAGTTCCTGGTCATTGCCCTGAAGAACTCCGTGGAGGTGTATGCCTGGGCCCCCAAACCCTACCACAAATTTATGGCCTTCAAGGTAATCCCAGCCTAACCCCCTAGCACCGTTCCAAGGTCTGACTCCTCCACCTGTGTTCCCTGAGCCCTTCTTTCCTCCACAGTCCTTCGCTGACCTGCCTCACCGTCCTCTGCTGGTTGACCTGACAGTAGAGGAGGGACAGCGGCTCAAGGTCATCTATGGTTCCAGTGCCGGCTTCCATGCTGTGGATGTGGACTCAGGGAACAGCTATGACATCTATATCCCTGTGCACGTAAGCTTGGCAAGGCTGTGGGCTGAGAGGGACCACCAGTCTGGGCCCCACATGCAGGGACTCCAATCTACCCTCTCTCCTCCCCAGATCCAGAGCCAGATCACACCCCACGCCATCATCTTCCTCCCCAACACTGACGGCATGGAGATGCTGCTATGCTATGAAGATGAGGGTGTCTACGTTAACACGTATGGGCGGATCATTAAAGATGTAGTGCTTCAGTGGGGGGAGATGCCCACCTCTGTGGGTAAGTGAGGTGCCTGCCCCCAAGCTGCGGGTCATGGAGCTTGCCAGGGTATGGGGCTGAGCTGCAGCCCAGTCACTGCCTGTCAATTCCCTTCTCCATAGCCTACATCTGCTCCAACCAGATAATGGGCTGGGGTGAGAAAGCCATTGAGATCCGCTCTGTGGAGACGGGCCACCTAGACGGGGTCTTCATGCACAAACGAGCTCAGAGGCTCAAGTTCCTATGTGAACGGAATGACAAGGTGGGAGCCCCTTGCCCCCTGGAAAATGCCCAGGCCCCTGCACTGGGCTGGGTTCTGTACCCTAAGTCGCTGCCAAGGAGAGGATGATTGTGGAATCTCCCTGAAAGGGGGCCTTAGGGGAACACAACATGCAGTCACAGCCTCCCCTTCCCTCATCTTCAGTTTCTGAGAATTCTCCGGATTCCTTCACCCTAGAGGTCGACCAGCTACCCTCTTCCCCAAGCATTTCTGCCCTTCAGAGGGGTGGGGTGCTCTGAGAAACTAAACTGCAGTTTCTCCCTCTCTCTCTCAATTAATTGAACTGCCCTCCACACCCCCCATCCCTTGGTAACTTCTTCCCCTTCCTTACTCAGGTGTTCTTTGCCTCAGTCCGCTCTGGGGGCAGCAGCCAAGTTTACTTCATGACTCTGAACCGTAACTGCATCATGAATTGGTGATGGGCCCTGGGTGGGGCTATCCCACATGGACCCAGCTCTCGCCCCACAGCCAGACTTCCCAGGCTGCCCTTCTTTCCCCTTCCTGGGCTTTGCTTTTACTGGTTTGATTCACTGGAGCCTGCTGGGAACGTGACCTCTAACCCCTGATGCTTTCGTGATCACGTGACCATCCTTTTCCCTAATATGTTCTCTCCCCAAAACTGTGCCTGTCCCAACTTCTGGGGAGAGGCACAGCTTCCCCTTACCAGGAATTGAGTGGGCCTGGCTCCCCCTTTTCTCCACTTAAGAGGAGAGTGCTTGGGGCTTGGACCCCATCCCCGCTGCTGCTGACTGGGCAGGGCCCTGGGCCCCTTTATTTGCACGTCAGGGGAGCCGGCTCCCCCCTTGAATGTACCAGACCCTGGGGGGGGTCACTGGGCCCTAGGTTTTAAGGGGGTCACAAGCCACTCCAGGGGCAGGGACCATTTCCTCATTTTCTGAAAGCACTTTAATGATTCCCCTCCCCCCAAACCCCAGGGACTGGAGGGGGGACCCCGCCAGCCAAAACGTTTCTCCCTTTTCAACCTCCATCTCTTCTAGCCTCTGCCCTTCCTTGGTGGAGGGTGGGAGCAGGGAGCTCTCACCCTCCACACCCCCTTGCTTGCATCTGTATATAGTGTGAGCAGCAAGTAGCCCTGTCCCCTCCTCCCTCCGCCCCCTTCCACCCCCTCCTCCAATGTAGTGGCCTTGGATATCCCATTTGTTAATAAAGACAAGGGTCAACCAGCTCCCACCATTTCAGGCCCTACATTCTCTTGTTTTCTTCTGTCTTGGATATAACCAAAAAGCAAGCCAGCAGAATAGGAGTGTGAAGGGGATGGGGAACTGGGATCTCTGCTGATGGTGGTCTGGAAGTGGGTGTAAATGCTGAACAAAAACCTAGAAGAAATGACTGAAGGAGGGCCAGGGCACTCTTAGCCTTAAACCTGTGGGGGATTGTGGGGGACCTGTTCTGAGGGCATTTTGTTCCTGCAAAGGGGTTTCTCCTGTGTGGCTCTCAAAGAGAGCTTAGACGCTCACAGGGCTAGAGGGTCCCATGGGGCTGGTGCCTGAGCAAAACTGAGAGGTCAGCAATGCTGAATAGAGGATGGTCCTTGCTTTCTAGAGGATTGGCACCCAAGAGCCTGCCTGAACTGTCTGCCCTCTTTCTGACCCCTCTATGGTGACCAGGACTACATACTTGTGCACACACAACATGTGTTTACAAAATAACTGCTTTGTTAGTAGCAGTGGGGAAGAACCATAATATAGCAGTGGCAGCAACTCATTTTTCAAAATCTACTCGTGGAGTTGGGTGGGAAAGTCGAAGTCAGTGCCGTGACCGGCTTAAGTCTACATACACGATGGGTAGGGCAGTTCTGGCACTTGGTTGAAGTAACCCCCGAGGAAGATGAGGCTGGAGCCTACACTGAAGAGCACCAGAGCAGCCCAGAAGCAGATGTTGTCAAGGGCCTTCCCCATGCGCACCCAGTTGGACAGCTCCTGGGGAAGGGGCAGGCACAAGCTGAGTCTGTAAAGCCTGCAGGAACCTGGGGCACCCCACCTGCCTCTGACTCTTGTCCCACCTCGTTGGTGGCCTCCTGGTCTCTAGTGCTCTCGGCCACGAAGTTCACGGCGTCCACACAGCTGCGGACCTCAGGGGCGGCAGCGCCCAAGCTCTGGCAGAGGGCAGCTGTGGGGAGACAACCCTGATATGGGTTATTAGGAGCCCACCGGCTGCAGGCGCCCCCATTCACCCACCCAGGTCACTCTGCTCACCGGTCCATGTTCCGTGCCGGTGCCTCTGGCCCTCAAACACAAGCTCGCTCCGTGGCTTTTTCAGTATCAGCTCCTCTGCGCGGAGCAGTATGCCCACGGACGACGCCCGTCTAGGGGGCGAGGCAGCCCGGGGGACCTCGGGGGATTCCACGGTGCCCAGGAGGCGCGGCAGCAGCTCCAACAGGACCTGGAGGCGGGGCCGTGGTGGAGATTAGCTCGAAGCCGCGCCCCCTACCCTGGAACCGCCCACCCCGCGCTTACGTGGCGCAGACGCAGGGACTGGGCGTGAGTGGTGGGCGTCCGCAAAGACACGTTGAGCACGATGACGCAATTCATGACAATGAGCGTGGCAACAACCATGACGAAAATGAGGTACCTGAGGAGCCCGAAGTGCGTGACGTCACAGCCTCCCCATGTCCCCGGAACCACAGAGAGCGCCGCTCTCCTCTGACCTCACAAACAACTTTCCGCAGGGGGTGGAGTGAGACTCCTGAGTTGCTCCTTTGAGGGGCCACACGCGTCCCCTGGTTCTTCTCCCCTTTCTATCGCTCATGGCAGCCATGAAGGGAATCCCCAGCTCCTTGGAAACCCTGCTGTGGGTCTACCACTTCCACAGCTCCACGGAGGTGAGGCAACGCCAGTGGCCCCTGCCCCAGGATGGCAACCTGAGACCCTCTGGGAAGGTCTGCACCGCCGCCCCCACCGTGACTTCTGTCCTATGAACTCATGGCTCCACTGCCCCTGCTTCTCCTCCAGGTGGCCCTCCAGCCTCCCCTTCTATCTTCCCTGGAACTAGCTGTGGCCGCAGCCCATGAGTATCTGAAGCAGAGATTCAGAGAGCTGAAGTCCCTGGAGCCGCTGGAGCCGAAGAATACGCCCGCTCCGAAGCCCACCCTGGGGCTGGTGCTAAGAAAAGCTGTGGCAAGCTTCGTGAACTTCGGCGCCACCTTAGAGGTGGAGCGCTAGAGGACTGATGAGAGGGGGGACGACAAGGGATCGGGACCTCTGTATCCTAACTCCTATACCCACACTGCAGATCTCAGCCCTATGGCTGCGGCAGTCGGTGGGCCGACTAGATGGCGACGACGGCAGCCCGGGACCAGACTCCGGTGATCCGGGTGGAGCGCTGGCCCAGGTAGCCTAGGCTGTGGGGCAGGGTGCTCGGCAAGCGAAGGTTACTGCGGGCGAGAGCGCCCGGCTTCTGCTCCAGGGGGCGAGGCTATGCCTGTGTGGATGGGGTCTACAGAGGTCTGCCTCATTTCTGCAGCAGTGGCGACTCCAGCTGGGCTTCGGAACCTCCGGGGAACCGGTGAGTTCGGGATGGGGGTGAGTTGGGGGCCAGAGGCCGCGCGGCTGGGGAGGCACTGAGCCAGCCCGTCCCCAACAGAGATACTCAGGAGACCTCAAGGTGGCGTCCAGCAGCAGCGCTGAGGACGGGGATCCAGAGACTCCATCGCAGTCCCAGCCCCACTTCGCGTTCAAATAAAGCCCAGGCCGGGATGAGACAGCTTAAGCTGCTCCCGGAGTTTTTTGCTGTTGGCCCCGCCCTCCCCCGCCTCGTCCCTCTTAGCTCCGCCCCATGCCAGTCTGGCTCCGCCCCTCGCGTTGGCCAAGACCGTATATGGGCACCGCCGAGACCCGCTGTGCCCTCACCTGCCCAGCAATGGCACGCTCAGAGACGTCTCTGGGATTTTCTGGGCAATTAGGAACAAGAAGACGGTCTGGGCGAGCAGGACGTTGATGGAGACGGTGCATTTCTGGCCGCCGGCTGGAGGAGGGCCCAGTGAGAGCAGCCCTCCATCCCCCCCAAAGCGAGCCAGGATTTAGGGTTGGGATGACAACTTACCCTGCGCCGGCAGGAAGTAGGCGAGTAGTACCAGGCCTGAGATGAGCACGCAGGGCACTATAATGTTAATGACGTAGAAGAGTGGCTTCCGGCGAATGATGAGCGTGTAGATGACCTCAATGTCCCTTGGACCATCAGGGGAGCTACCGTTGTGGCGGCGGATCACCCCGGGGCAGAAGTCAATGGCCCACTCGCCATTCTCTGTAGGACGGGTGGCGAGTTCAGCCCGCCCTCAGGGGTGGGGTGCCCTGCTGTGCTCTGTGGCCCCACACTTGACAGCGGGAGCCTGTAACTTTGGGCGGGAGAGAGGAGGCAGCTGTCTGGACCAGGGTAGGTGAGGCAGGTGGTCTGGACTGCTTGGGCATGGGCCGACGGCATGAGGACAATTCGGGCGGAAAAGGACATTCTTGGTGAGGGTACAGAATGACCACGAGGAAGTAGGACTAGTCTGACAATCGAGAATGATTTCAGGAAAGGGGCAAGTTAAAGTATGCTTGCCAAAGTCAATTCCCTGTACTGATGGTCTGGGGCAACCCCCTTCAAGTCTCCTCCCTGGACCCTCGTCTAGAAGCGGATTTTCGGAACAGGAGGCGACCTCACCAGTATAAGCCTCAGTGTCGATATGTATCTTGCTGAAGGTCTCTCCGTCATCATCCACAGCAAAGACAAACTCCACCTCTTCAGCATTGTACGTCTGAGAGCTGCGGAGGAGCCAGGGCCGGGGGCCCAACCCCAGAAGATCGAACCCAAGCCCTTGCCTTAGGCCCTGCCCTCGAAGGTGGGATCTGGCTGGATAATAACGCTCCACCCCATTACCCAGACCACGCTTGTTGCCACCCCTACTTCTAACTCGCTGGAGTGGGCCCACCCATCCCAGTGTCTGGCTCCGCCTCCAGGTTAGAGTTCTCCATATGGCTCCGCCCCCTGCTCCCGTAACCCCATAATCGTCCTGGCCTCTAAGTAATTTCCCACCGGAAAACGAGCGAGCAGTTCTGCCAGTCGAAGGGGAAGTAGGTGACCTCCACGGCGCAGGTGCTGCGGTAGATGGCCGGGGGCAACCAACTCACGTAGCCGCCTTGGGAGACCAGCACGTTGCAGTCGTAGGCCACGCCGAACTGGCCGTCAATACTGTAGGCTCCCGGAAACCCAGCGTTTGCGGAAGTCCGTGGCTCCTCGCCCTCAAGCAACACCCTGTCCCAACCAGGTCCAGCCCAGTTTCCCTCCTACCCGCCCCCTCAGGACTCGGGTTCCTTCCAGCCTGGCTTCTACCCGGTCCTCACTTGTTTTCCAGCACAATCTCTGGTAGCCATACGAGTTCTGAAGGGACCCGCAGGGTTTCAACACCCCCGAAGTCTTCCTTGCTGTAGTTCAGTCGGTAATCATGCCAATCCTAAAGGGTGGGAGTGGAAGGACATGTGCCCTGCATCTCCCAACTACTGTATGTTAGGAGTTTGGAAGAAAGGGGGCCCCTCTCTAGGGAGGGAACGAGACCTAACACTGTTCCCCAGAGTTGACTCACGATTCCAATCCAGACGCTGCTGGTGAGAGTCTCCTCTTTTTCGTTCTGCAGATGGGCGATTAGGATGATTGAAATGGTTTTCCAGGGCCAGAAGTGAACTTTAGGACAGAGTTCAGCTGCTGGGGCCAGAAGTGGAATCTTAAGCTCAGAGATGGTGGTTAGGGTGGAGATGGGGTATCTTACCAGTGAGATGAGGTTGGTTAGGGTGACCTTGAGGGTAATGGTAACAGTGTCCTCAGGCCCCCTCACTGGCCGACGTTCTGGGTCATAGTTGTCGAAGAGATGATGATAAAGACGTAACTCCTCATTCGTCCCCTCACCTCTCCCTGGGGATGGGGTCAAACAATGGAGTTTACTAGTGATGAAGATGCTATAGGAGGCCTCTCCTCTCTGCTTCTTCTGAGTCTGTGCAGGGCTCTGCTTCTCTGTATATCTGTCTCTGAGACTATTATTCCATGTGTGCCGAAGCAATGATATTGCACCTAGTCTCTGTCTTTGTCCTGTCCCTTTATGATAATATCTCCATGTGTATGTCTGACCACCTCCCCTGACCCCTGTCCATACCGAGGAGCTGCAAGAGGACCAGGGCGCTGAGCAGAGCCCTAGCCATCCTGCTGTCTGGTCTTCAGGGTTATTCTGAGCTTTGGCAGGCTTGGAGTGGGCCAGGCCAGGGTACTTGAGTGAGGGGAAGAAGGGTGTTAGTTCCGGGCTGGGTTAGGAGACTGTCACCTAATCCTTTTACCACCCCTGCTGCAGCCAGGGACATCTTGGCTGCTTCCAGAGGCAGCTGCCCCATCCTGTGTTCCCTGCCCCCACCCCATTCCAGCATCCTTTGCCTGGTCTTTGGCCAGCTCCCCAGCCACAGGCCTGATCCTCTCGTGACTGGAGCAGGCTCAACTCAGGTGAACAGGTCCTTTAAGAGCACCTGGAACCACAAGCCTGCAGCAGGGGATGGGGGGCCCCGTTTTGACATGCGCTGGTGTCCTTTGAGTAAGCTTCCCTATGCAGGTCACACCTCTTGCCTCTCATACTCATCCATGTGGAACACACACTACCACCACCCTAAGCCCAGCCAAGGTCACACTGATGAATTTTCTATTGGCAGTTTGGCAAAAAGCAAAGTTTCTGTAAAGACCTGGTAATGAGACAGGCAGTCACAGGGAATTAGTCTGCAGTAACAGACTCCATCTGGCAAAGGAGCTACTGCATTACAGGCCCCACCTACTCCCATAACCTATCCCCATGTCTGCCTACTCCCAGCCCCCCTGAGTGGGCACTTGCCAGACAGGCCAGTTTCTCCTTGTCTCTCCCTGCTGCCACCTTGTGGCCACATGTGATAGTACTGCCTTCCCCACCCAAAACACATACATGCCTTAATTGATCCTTTCAGTACTCCTTAAAGTTTCCCTAGACCACCCTAATCAATCACCTGAGATGCTAATTTAAAATTCAGGTTCCTAGGCTCAATCCCTAAAGAATCCCAGTTTAGGAAGATAGCAGAAATGGTGTTCTGGGAATCTGTTTTTAAGAAGGTATCCGTGTTTCCATATGTGTGGGAGGTACTGCTGAACTAGGCACTTTTTATGCCTTACACATTGCTTCCTCATGCCAGTCCAGCAAAGCAGTTACCATTGTCCTGAATGTACAAAAGAGGTCTCTAAGGTCAGGTACAAGGTCATACAAATAGATTAGCAATAATGCATAAGACTTATTAATCAGCTTTGTTAATCATGTATACCTGTGTTCATTTTACATTTCACTTTTATGGCCATTTTGGGGTCTCTTTCCTGTACCTGTGAGGTCCCTCATAATTGCCACCATATGGCCATTTTGGTGTCTCTTTCCTGTACCTGTGAGGTCCCTCATAATTGCCACAGCGAGAATACTAAAGACCAGAAGGTCCATGCATCTTGTCCATTTCCCACACATCCTTGAAGCCTCTGCTTCCACTGCCAATTGCTTTATCATTCCATGTTTCCCATTTTAGACACAGAAAAAATCTGTTTGGCCCAACTCACCTCCTTGCATGTGGCTGATACATGTATTGACTTTAAAACCTGTGCTGCTGCTTATTCCACAGCCTCTGGGTCAGGGCTTGGGCCAATAGTTGTTGTGATAAATACAGATGTTTATTCAGACATTAATGGGCACCTGCAAGGTTCCCTGCACGGGCCAGATGTTATTATAGAGATGAGTAAGACATGGTCTTGAGGAGAAAGGAGAGAACTATAAGCAAACAGTGACATCAGAACTGTCAAAAGGGTAAAAATACAAGAGCTATGAAGCTGTAGGTAGCGTCTTTGTGTTACAAGAATGAGATCCACAAGGCAGATTTCCTGTCGGCATACACGTGGACTGAGACAAACTGAACCAGTGTCAGAGGCCAAAGCAGCTCTGGAGACCAGCCACTCCCACCTCTCCTGCCTCTGCTCTGTTTTCTGTGCTCCTCTCACTCCTGATCAGCCTGCCTTTTCTCTTGACTTTATGTGTCCTCTTTATACTGTGTGGTTTCTGCATCATTTCACCATGGTCTTGACCCCAATTTGACCACTTGTCTTCTCTATGTAGATGAGCCAATTCAACCTTTGCTGTCATCATTATCTATCTGATGCCATGAGGCTATGGGTTCAGGCCTGGAACAGTCATGGCCTAAGACAGCCCCATTTACCAAGGGTGGTAGGTGTGGCTACATGTCCAGAGCCTTCCACCCCTTACTAACCAAGCCTACTGCCTATACATTTCATTCCCAAAATACCCTGTCATCATCCTATTCTTATTGCTACAATGGATAATGCACTATATTCTTCCCAGCAGGATTGACACTTGATGTCTTCCAAAAATAATTGTGGCAGGGGCCCTTCAAAACAGCTCTCAACATCAGAGTTCAGCATCCACAGGTTTATGTACAGTCTCCTTTAGATGTGATTTCCATCCATTCTCCAGATATGAGCTAAATCTTCAATTTAATCACCATTATTACATCATGTATAAACAATACTCCTCTCTCTCTTTCTCTATCACACACACACACACGCGCACATGCGCACACACACACACACACACACACCACATCATATAAGATACAATGGTAGGGCAAAGCCACATTTGGACCAACAACCTGCATGTGGGAGAGTAGTTTGGGGTGGAGAGAGAGTACGTAGAAATCCTTGTCCTTTGATGCCCAAGCTCATGTGTTGCAGCTTGAATCATTGGCCCAGCATGTGTCACATTCTAAAGCAGAGCACCTTTCTGTAGGGTCCCCAACTGGGACTATAACTCATGGGTGAAGGTTTTCCTCACATCAGTGAACCCCACAGATATCTCTTGCAAAGTCAGCACATCAGCAACCTTCCCCCTTCCCAGCCTTCCCCGTCCCCCCCCCCATTCTTTGCCTTCCACAGTCTATGCTACTGGCACAGAGCTGAGCCATCAGTTTGTTTTGTCTTGTTTTGTTTTTCTGTTTGCTCAGGATGACGATTACCTGAGAGACTGAGACTTTCTGCCAAGTTTGTGGAATCAGGCACCTAAGTTAGGCCTGGGTTTTGTATTTTTATAATGAAAATTTCACAGAACCTCAGTGGTCTGCCTGACAATTTTGTTTCTGGAGATGCCTTGACTTCTAAGCTAGACCCAAAGATCTTAGCTCAACAGGAAGCCACTCCCTTTATCTACTGCTTCTTGGCTGGTAACTCAGAACAGCTGCAGCTGTCCCAGAGGCCAGGCCTGCCAAGCGTCTGAAGCGTCTGTTTCTTAGTCATCAGTGTCCTCACGATGAAAATATCCCCCAGCTCCTCTGATGAGAGCCCTCTTTTTCTTTGTGAATGGGGAGAGTGAATTGGCTGAGGGCAGGGAGGGGCAGCAGACAAAGATTTCTAGACTGTCTCCCTCACTAGAACTTAAGCTCTCTGATCACTAAGACCTTGCTGGTTTATTGTGTTCAAGGCATATAGCACAAACCTTAACACATGATGGGCACTCAATAATTTACTGAACAAATGGATAAGTGAAAGAATGAGTGTCTTACCTTCCTAGCACCCTCCCTGTTACTGAGAACTGTTCTCCAACCATTTGACTCCAGAGAATCCACCAGGTACTCAGAGACCCGCCACCTCTGGCCAGAGTTGATAGGTCCAGAAGAGAACACCTGACCCAAGCCTGGTCAAAAAAGCCCTTCCTTGGGAATTTTGTCAAGTGGGTACTGAGGAAGTCTGGTCTCTCTCTGCTGTAGGAGCCACAAGATACAAAATTTAGATTCATGTTCATTCCTCATCTTTTACATGGTTGAGAGAGAATGCAACTGATACACAAAGACAAAAAGAGGCAAGAAAGGCCTCCATCATCCCAGCGCCTGGTCCCAAAACTCCACTGGCCCAGTTGTACTTGTTTCCTCCTGCAGACTGCTTGTCCAATACTTCCTTTGAATGAGGTACCTCAGCATCTCTCCAATAGAGCCCCCTTTTCTTGGCTTAAAGATATTAGGATTAAAAAAATAATAAACTAGTATAAAGAAAACAAAAATGCCTCATAACACAATACCCAGAAAAACTCTGTGACAATAAAGTAATACATGTCATCACTAGAACAATTGAAGAATACAGAAAGACATAAAATCAAAAGCTTCCCTGTGTCTACGGCCATGCCACCCTGAACGTGCCCGATCTTGTCTGATCTCGGAAGCTAAGCAGGGTCGGGCCTGATTAGTACTTGGATGGGAGACCACCTAGGAAGACTAGGTACTATAGGCATAAAAAATAAGGGATTGTAATTGACAAGGTCCTTGCAATCTGTGAGGTCAACCAAGGGTTGCCTTTCCTAAAAAAAAAAAAAAGGCTTTCCTGTTTCTCCAGTCCCTCTTGCAAAGGTTAACAGCTTTGGTTAAATGTAAATCTTTCTAAACCCAAGCCCAGCATACCTAGGTTTATATATATTATACATATGTATACACACACATATATATACATATATATATTTGTATCCAAATATATATGGATACCAAAAGCATCACACTATGTTTACTATTCTGCAACTTTTTGTAGAGATTGGCCCATATCAGTACCTATAAGTCTTCCTCATTCTTTTAAACTGCTGTAGTGTTCCACTGTGTGAATGTACTATAGATAATTTATCCGGTTCACAATGGATAGACATTTAAAGTGCTAACCATTTTGGGTTTTGCAATGATATACTATGCAACAGCAAACATATTTATGCATTTATCTTTAGTATACTTTTGCAAATACATTTTTAGGGTTAATTCCTAGCCGTGGAATTGTTGGGGCAAAGAGTTCATACTTTTTTTTTAACTTCTGATGGCTTTTGCCACATTGTTCTCCAAAAAGCATGCACCCATTTACATTCACACAAACAGTATGAGAATGCCTGAGTCCTCATACCCTCCTCAGTAGGGAATATTATCAAACTTTAAAATTTTTGCCAAACCAATAGGTGAAAATTGCTATCTTTTTGTTTTGTGATCTACATGTTTTTTTTTTTTTTTAACATATACTGGCCATCTATATGGATCTCTTTTTTCTGAAAATTGCCTGTTCATATCAATGGAACAAAATAATATTTATTCCAAGATACGAGAATTTGCAATACGATGAAGATAAAATAGTACATTAATGTAGAAAATAAGGCTTAGTCAAATAAAGACCTTTGAGACAACTGGAAAACCAAACATCAAAATAACCAAGAAACCCTCATATCTTCAAAACCCAAATCTGGAGATGTAGCAAATGTAAAAGCGCTGCTGTGAAACTGTGAGAAATCCCTGGGCAGAGAGACTGTGGTGGGTCCCAGTTTGGGGGCGGGGGGATGGGAGGTCAGAGTGGAAGGCTGATTGGCTCTGCTGAAGAGAGATGAAAATGGTAAAGAGTCATAATAAATAACTTCTAAAAGATAGAGGCAGAAATGAGAAAGAGAGAGAGCGCGCAAGCAAGAGCAGGAGGGAGAAGGAAGGGGAGGGATGCAGCTCAGGGACCCCCTTGATCCAGAGCGGAGCCAGGAAGTCCCCCAGGCCCCAGGCAAAGTAAGTGTTCACCTTCCCCAGGTGGCAATCTTCTTACCAATTTAGGTTAAGAAGAAAAAGTCCTTGGCACTTACTCATATAGGAAAGAAAGTTTATACTGGTCATCTGTTAAAGATTTCGAATCAACTTCTCACTTGTACAGAGACCGACAAGAAAATGAATCAAGAAGGGAAGTCTCTATATTAATGTCTAAAGAATGGACAGTACATTCATGGGAAGTTTCTAGGACACCGTGGGCTTGGCTTCAGAGAGTTGAGAAGATGGTGGAAGAGAAGGTGACAGGACTGTAGATGCCCCTGCAAGGATTCTGCTGATTCTAAAAGTGCAGGAGAAAATGATTCAGAGTCAGAGGAAAACTGCTAAATACTTGCTGTGTCTAAATAGCTCCAATGAGGTTGGGAATCCTTAAACAAAAAGGATGCAAGAAGCAATTATAAAACGATGCCTGTTAAATCCAGTGGTTCATACTCCTAAACTGTAATTGATTTTTAATACTCTTAGTATTAATATTTATTGCATATTTTAAAGTTACTAAGAGAGTAAAGCTTAAAAGTTCTCATCACGAGAAAAAAATTTCCTGTAACTGTATGGTGACAAATTATTGTGGTGATCATTTAGCAGTATATACAAATATCAAAGCATTTGTTGTACACTTGAAACTAATATGTTGTATGTCAATTATATCTCAATTTAAAAAAGAAAATAAAAATTTAAAATACTTAGAATTTACACTGTTAATAGTAAAAGTAAGTGGAACTCAATTTTTTTAAAAAAGTAAGTGAGAGTGTAAAATGGACAACCACTTTGGAAAATTGGTAGTTTCTTACAAAGTTAAACAGGCATTTCCCCTTGACCCAGGAATTCCATTCTTAGGTATTTATCAGAGAAAGGAAAACATATGTCCCCAAAAGATTTGCATACAGACCAGATCAATGGTTGCTTGATTGGGAGGACTGACCAGAAACGGGCAGAAGGAAATTGATGAAAATGTTCTCTGTCTTGATAGGGGTGGTGATTACATGGTTGGACACATTTGTCAAAACTCATGGAACTGTACAATTAAGATCTGTGTATTTCTCTCTATATAAATTATTACTCAATTTTTAAAAAGTTATTAGTTAAAAATTAAAATAAGACATTGTTTAAATGCACAACAAGGACTACTTATAGAGCATAGACCTTGGTATTTTAATTTTTAAAGGCCATTTTAAATAATTACAAAGTGTTTGCTTTAGATGCCATGGGTTACACTTTGATGGAATATATCCATTTTTATAAAGTATGACAGTTGTATAAAATACAAAATAAATACAATTCTCATCTTTCTTTTTCATTAGCATTGTCACCTTTTTACTCCTTCTGATACAACTAGGGAGGACACACTTCTAACACAGGTAATGTTTTGTGAATTTTTTTGCTTGTGACAGCTGGTCTCACCTTTTTCTTGCCTCCCCATATTTTCCTTATAAAAGCTCCCATGGTGCTATGATGAGTTCATGAAAAAACTCTTCCTTTAATAGTCTTTGTTAGAACTATTTATCATGGATATTACTCTTGCCAATGATATGTTCTAAATTAATGATGGCAAAATATTAACTACTCAGTTTTTTACTAATGACTCTATTCTACTCTTCTGAACCAAAGCAACATAAGGGCAGATACATTCACACCTCTTATGGCTGATAACAGTCTCATGCCTTTAAAAGCCATTTTTGTATCAGTTAAATTATATAGCATGTTCCATAGTGATCAAATGTAACCAGTTTTTACTGGAGAAATTTATTTTTCTCATAATTTGACCCTTTCTATTTAAGGATATGTAAAACTGATTTTTAAAGGAATATATGATCAAAGTTATATATAATAAATTATCAAATTAATTCTCCTGTGGTTTAAATAGAGAAAAATGGATTCATATATTTGATTATGACTTCTTTATCTATATCACCTAAACATGAGGAAAGGCTTTCTTGAGCAAGAATCTGAAACAATAAATTCTCTTTACTTTATCCCAAGGCTAGATTTTTTGTTCATTTGTTTATTAAAAAGAAGTGCTACTTTATATATACAAAAAATGGAGGGAGGGAATATCAGTAACTGAAGCAGAAAGGAGTAATTGTAAAGAATAGTGGTGATGAAATGGTAATGAAAGATCTCTCCTCACAGTGAACTCACACCCAGGTAGCTTGACAGATGAGTTCTACGAAATTTTCAAGGAATGGATCACCTGTATTCTATACAAGTAGTTCCAGAAAATAGATAAAGAAGGCAAGCCAACTAATTTTATGAAATGTTTACTTTAGCTAAGGACAGGACAAAAATAATAATAATATAGGTCTCATTCACTTATGAACACAAATGTGAAAATCCTAAATAATATATGGGCCAACCAAATTCAAAAGTTTATTGAAAAAGAAATTGTTCAACCTGATTAAGTCAAATTTTTCCCAGACATGCAAGGATGATGTGCCACCCTACATTCTTCCTTCCCAATAGAACCCCATCTTGTTAGGAGCAGCATGTGCCAAACCCCAAGGGATGAGTCACAGTCAGTCACAGCTATCCACTTCTCCTTTGCCATACATTCAGAATGCAACCCTCCTTTGCAGCCAGAAGTGCCAGGATCTATTTCTGACAGTGGCACTAGCACAAGTCTACTGGGGGAAGGGTCTTCTGGGAAAGTTTATCCTCTGCCAGGAAAAGGAGAGTCACTTAAGGTAAAGCAGTTTTGTGCTCCGCTTCTGCTCTCTCCTTTTCACCACCAGATTTATACCTTTAAATATGGTAACGATCTTGCAACCATGAGGTGACTAGTATGAGGACAAAAAGTCAGTGTGCTGATGTCAATTTAGAAAGATAGGTTCTTTCTGCTGGATGACCCCATCAGGCTGCTAGAGTAACCTGAGATGGCTCACCTCCAGATTGCGTGTTAAGAAGTTAATGCTCCCAGGTTTTAAGATACTATTGCTGGTATTCTGTTACATGCAGCTGAGACCATTTCTACCAATTCAAATAATTTATCAGAAAAATCTATCACTATTATTAATTGTATTAGTGGATGTAAGGAGAAACATCACATGATTGTATGATTAGAAGTAGAAAAAAACAGAGAATGCAATGCCTAATTTTTATTTTTAAAACTTCAGAAAACTAGGAATAGAAACAACTTCTTTAACTTTAAAAAGACTATATATTTAAAACCTATAATTAGCATAGTTAATGATGCCTTCTTCCCTGTAAAGATGGAAAGAAGATGGGATTGCCACTACTGCCATACTGGGGGTCCTGGCCAATGTACTAAGATAAGAAAATTAAATAAGCAGTATAGAGACAGGAAGGGAAAAGGTAAGCCTGTTGTTACCTGTGATGATATTATTACCTTTGTAGAAAATGTTACCAGAAACAATATGGAAACCATTAGGACCAATAAGATAGAGACTTTGCTGGATACAAGAAAAATTTAATACTAATAGCTCTCCTTTACACTGGCAATAATCAACTAGAAATTATACAAAACAAAACATCATTCACGATAGTAACAAAATCTACAAAGTATTCAGAACATAAAATAATTAAGACTGCTCTTTAAATTTATGTAAAACTTGGAAAAAACTTTTCCAATTTATGGAAAAACTTGAAACTCTTAAAGGACATAAAAATTCAGTATAAACTGAGAGATAAACTGGATGGGCCAACTCAATATTATAAATCTATAAATTCTCCCTAAAATAACATATAAGTTAAATTTGGGGGAACTTGATAAACTTATTCTAAAATGTATATGACATTATAAAGGTACATGAATAGCCACATCAGTTTTGAAAAGGAATAGTAAAGAGGAGGGAATCACCCTGCCAGATATAAAACATACCACAAAAGTCATATCAAACAAACAAACAACAACAATAACACACACACACACATACACACAAACACAATTGGCACTGTTTAGTAACTGACAAATGAAGGAAACTGAATAGAGAGTGCAGAAACAGCCCAGGTGCATACTTGATATAGGATAAAGTTCATGATGTTGTCAGTGGGAACAGGTTAGAGTAGTAAATAGGGTAAGTAGCTGCCAAAGAGACAAAGGAAATAAAGCTGTATCCCTACCTCACACCATATACAAATGTAAACTCCAGATGAATTAAAGACTTTAAAACAAAAGGTAAAACTATAAGTCTAACAGAGAGTATTTTTTTGACCCTGGGGTGGAATTTTCGTAAATAAGATACTCAAACCACAAACCGTAAAATGAAATATTGATGAATTTGAGAACATTAAAATTTAAGAATTTCTGCTCAACAAAAGACATCACAGACCCTACCCCTCTATTGTTCAACTACTCTGTTCATATTCCTTCATTTATTTAAGAAATATTCATTAAACACCATACCAACCACTGGCACGACAACAATGAACAAAATGCACAACAGTGAACATGATCCCTGCAGAAACATGGCTGGAGTGGCGTTGTTTAACAAGGGAGCAGGGGGAGCATCTTTTCAGCAAATATGCAGGTAGTATTTTGGCAAGATCATTGTTAAGACAATAATAAGACACTAGGGGAAGCATATGAGAGCAAGACTTGAGACACATAGAGAGAAGCCAAAGGAGGTGTCTTATTTAATGTGGTCATTTCTCCCTCGGTCCATGCAGCAATTTCTATCTCTTAGAGCAGGGGTTCCCAATCCCTGGGTCACGGACTACTAACATCAGTGGCCCTTTGGAATTGGGCTGCACAGCAGGAGGTGAGCAGGAGGTGAGCAGCAGGTGAGCGATGGATTGAAGCTTCATCTGTATTTGCAGCCACTCGCCAGTGCTAGCATCACCGCCTTAGCTCCACCTCAGGTCATCAGGTATTAGGTTCTCATAAGGAGCATATATCCTATATCCCTCACATGTGCAGTTCACAATAGGGTTCACGCTCTGCGCACTTGTCTCAGTTTTGGTAAGCCCACAAGCTAACCCTAGCCAAAATGAGTGAAAAGTAACATCACTAGAGAGCTTCTTTGAAAAGGGGGAAAGGCAGCAGAAGACTCTAAGACTGCCAACAAAAAGAAAGCTGCATTTAAAATAGCAAGAGTCCTACTTAAATTATGGGTTCATTGCAACAGGTGATTCACGTTCTCCAAGCCCACTTTGTACAGTATGTGGTTACTGGCTACAACGAAGCCATGAAACCTTCAAAACTGCTTCACCACATGGAAACCAAACACCCTTCATTAAAAGACAAGTCTTTGGAGTTTTTCGAAAGAAGAAAAACATGAACATGAAGAACAGAAGCAACTATTGAAGACCACCACTTCATCAAATGTGTCCGCACTGAGAGCATCATTCCTAGTCGCTAACCACATTGCTAAAGCTAAAAAGCCCTTTACTATCGGAGAAGAGTTGATCCTGCCTGCTGCTAAGGATATTTGTTGTTAACTTTTAAGAGACGCTGCAGTTCAAAAGGTAGCACATGTTCCTCTTTCGGCCAGCACCATAGCTAGATGAATTGACAAAATAGCAGAGGATATTGAGGCACAATTGTTAGGATTAATGAGTTACCGTGGTATGAAATTATAGAGTAGACTGAACATAAACAACACACGTCAGGTGTCACTGTTTCCCATCACCCCCAGATGGGACCATCTAGTTGCAGTAAAACAAGCTCAGGGTTCCCACTGATTCTGCAGTATGGTGAATTATATAATTATTTCATTATGTATTACAATGTAATAATAGAAATAAAATGCACAATAAATGTAATGCGCTTGAATTATCCCGAAACCATCCCTTCTAACCCGGTCTGTAGAAAAATTGTCTTCCATTAAACCTGTCCCTGGTGCCAAAAAGGTTGGGGACTGTTGCCTTAGAGCATGAACTATGTTTCTGAGTGCCTGCTGTCCAGAAGCTTGCCATCTAGAGGAGTAGACAGACTTAAAACAATGTATCATAATAGCTTTGGCAGACTTGTAGGAACTTACTTACAGTACAGTAACTAATTAAGTCTAGAGATCTCAAAGTACAATTTCCCTCTTGGAACTGATCCAGAGCTAGAGCCATCAAATCTACCAGTGACATAGTGCTCATGCTTAGAGTCCACGAGACCCCAGGGGACAGCTTCATTAGTAGCTCTGCCATGCAAACACTGAATAGAAACATTCCATTCCACTTGCTGACACTCAGAATCAGTTCCATGAAACTCTACTTCTGATTTTAATTTTTGTTTTTTGTTGAGTTCTTTTGGTTATAAGGAAAAAGGAATAAACTTAAATCACCAAAAAGAAAGAAAGAAAGAAAGTTTTTCAAACTCAATCATTGATTGAGGCAAGAATCATCAATAGATGCTGCAACTTCTGGGCCAAAATTTAATTAAGAACAGGATATTTACATAGTATCAAAGTATCTCCCAGCAAAATCCTTAGTTACAAAAGCAAAAATAGAATCTTGACAGTGGATAAACATGGTGGATTTCACCTGAGCCAACTTACCAAATTTAACATCACTGGTAATGGGTCAAATTGACATAATGTATTTCCTGATATGATGCACTGAGAAAGATACATCACTTATGTAATATTCCTGTCAGAAAAATGTAACCTAAATTCAATCATGAGAAACATCAGACAAATTGAGGGAAATTCTATATAATTGAGGGATATTCTACATAATTACTGGATTGTAGTTTTCTAAAATGTCAAAGTCATAAAAAATAAAGACAGGTTAAGGAACTAATGGAAACTAGAGATATGGTCCTGGATTGGACCCTGGACTGGGAAAAATAAAACAGCTTATAAAGGATATTTTGAAGACAAATGGAAAAATTGGAATATGAACTGTGAAATGGATAATAGTATTGTATCAATATTAAATTTCCTGAAATTAATAACTACAGATATATACTACAGATATATTAAAAAAGTTCCTGTTTTTAGGAAACACACATTGATATATTAGTGGTAAAGAGACATTACGTCTCCAATTTCAAGTGGTTCAGGAAAAATACTTGAGAAAGGGAAAACAATAAAGCAAATGAGACAAAGTGTTAATAAGTGATGAGTCTGAGCCAAGTTGATACATAAAATTAACCATCACAACATACATGGGATGTTTATTGACAACTGCAATAAATTCAGAAGTTTGTAATAAAAAAGTAGCAAAATCCACCTGAGAGATTTCTGTTTTTGAGAAGATGGAGTAGATGTACTTTTCCCTATTCCATCAGCCAAGTACAACTAAAACTCTGGACATGATAGATGAAGCAAACATAAGAACATAAAAGATGGAAAGAAGTCGAAAAAGCTAGGGACCTCGGGACCCGAGGAACAGCATGATGTTCCTTGAGTTTTCCTTTTGCCTCATATGTCCCAGTTTTGAAGGTGAATTCAGCAGCCTGGAAACACCAAGCCACAGATGAAAAAGAGACCCAAGAAAAGCCTTCTCTCTCTCACCAAAGGACCAGGAAAGGGGTAGCCCTAACAAGACAGAAAACTTAGAAAATAACCTCTCTGTTCCAGCCAAATACCACAGAAAAACTGGCTTCACCCACACCCACACCAGTAAAGGCCAAGTGGTGAGCCTAGAATTCTACCCTCCCCAGGATATAATGAGACACCTCAGCATCTCCTCCAGGGTGGTTTCCAAGGTCAAGTAGAGAGTGGGGACTTTTCCCCCAGCCAGCTGGTAATGAGGCCGCCTACACTACAAGGTTAGTGGAGACCATGAGGGAGCCTGGACTTCCATCCTAGATTGGTGGTCATGGTGCATCCTTCACACTCCCTGCTGGGGTAAGTGTCAGAGGAGGCCTACTGAAGAGTCAGAACTTTCACTCATTATAGTACTAATGAGGCCATCACTGAGGTGGCAGTGGAGACCATATAAGGAACTAGAACTCTCTCCCTCACCCAGCATTAAGGAGAAGCCCCTCCCGCAATCAAACGTCAACAGAGGCCTAGTGGGGAACTGAACTTCTACCTCCAACTGGTGGTAAAAAGACAGTACCTCCCCCTTTCCTGCCAGGGCGGTGTCAGAGAAAGCCTGGTAAAACAGAGGTTTAAATAAGATCCAGAGACTCATAAAATAATACAGAATGTTTCCATCAAAAATCATCCATCATACCAAGAACTGGGAAGATCTCAAACTGAATGAAAAAAGACAAGAGCTGCCAACACCCAAAGGACAGAAATGTTAGAATTCTTTGAAAAATATTTTCAAGCAGCCGTGATAAAAATACTTTAACAAGAAATTATGAATGTGCTTGAAACAAATGAAAAAACATAGAAAGCTTCGGCAAAGAAATAGACCTAAAGAAGAACCAAACGGAAATTTTAGAACTGAAAAATATAATAGCTGAAATTAAAGCTCAGTGAATGGGTTCAACAACAATATTAATGATAAAATAAATATGTAAGATGGAACAAAGTAATACTCAAATAAAAAGTATAATTTAAATGGATTTACCTGAAAAGCAAGATTGAAAATAAGTGAACTAAAATTTCAATTCAAGAAGGTAGAAAGAGAACATAAAAATAAGCTCAAAGTATGAGGAATTATTAAAGATATAAGTAGACATTCATCATGAAATAGAAAAAATACACAGCAATTGACTAGAAAAACTAATAAATTTGGTTCTTTGGTCCAATAAAATAGACTAATCTTTGGCAAGTCTGATGAAAAAAGAAAGGGTGTAAGGGATTGAGGAAGGAATAGAAAATACAAATAAACAATACTAGTGTTCATAACTACAGCTTTGGAGATTTTAACAAATGATAAAAGTATAAAATTTCAAACTTGCAATAATAAATTTGAACAGCTATATGAAATAGGTATTTTATTAGAAATATCAGTGACTAAAATTGACTCAAGATATAGAAACCCCAACAGAGTAATAATTAGAGTAGGAATTAGAAATATATTCAAGGAGCTATCTCACAAAGGCATCAGGTCCAGATGGTTTTATAGGTGAATTCTACCAAAGCTTCATAAAGCAGAAAATCCCTAAGATCTCTTAACTTTTCTAGAGACTACAAAAATTTCCAACTTATTTTATAAGGTCACTATAACTCAGATGACATAACAAAATGAAACAAACAGAAAAAGACAAAGCCCCACAAAAGAAACCTATGATTTTTTTTTTTTTTTTTTTATGGGGGGGGGCCTTATATATAAGCCTCTGTACTTTTTAAATTAAATTTATTGTGGTGGCTGGTTAATAATAACATTATATAAGTTTCAGGTGTACATCTTTATAATATGACATCTATATTCTATTGTATGCCCACTACCTTTATATATTTGACCCCCTTTACTCACTGCATTTTCTCCCCACCCTAGTAACCACCATTCTGTCATCTGTATCTATGATTTTGTTTTTTGTTTATTTCATTTGTTCATTTGTTGCTTTCTGTTTTATATCCCACATGAGTAAAATTATATACTTCTTGTCCTTTTGCATCTGACTTATTTCACTTAGCAAATACTCTTAAGATCCATCCATATTGTCACAAATGGCAATGTCTTATCTTTTTTATGGCCAAGTAGTATTTCATTGTGTATATGAACCACATTTTCTTTATCTAATCATCAATCAAAGGACTCTTAGGTTGTTTCCATGTCTCGCCTATTGTAAATAATGCTGCAATTAACATAGGGGTACATATATATATTTACAAATAAGTGTTTTCTAATTTTTCAGGTAGATACTCAGAAGACAGATTCTGGGTCATATGGTAGCTCTAGTCTTAATTTTTTGAGAAATCTCCATATTGTTTTCTATAGTGGCTGCACAAATTTACATTCTCCACACTCTATCTGACACTTCTTATTTTTTGTCTTATTGAGAATAACCATTCCAACAGGTGTGAGGTAATATCTGATTGTGGTTTTGACTGGCACTTCCGTTATAACTACTGATGTTGAGCATATATTTCATATATTTGTTGCCTATCTATATGTCTTCCTTGAAAGTATCTATTCAGGTCCTCTGCCCACTTTTTTAATTGGACTGCTTTGTTGCTGTTGAGTTGTACGAGTTCTTTACATATTTTGGATATTAGCTCCTTATCAGAGGTATCTTTTACAAATATCTTCTCCTATTTGGTTGGTTGCCTTTTTGTTTTGTTGATGTTTCTTTTGTTATATAGAAACTTTTTAGTTTGATGTAGTTCCATTCATTTATTTTTGCTTTTATTTCCTTTGCTTTTGGGGTCAAGTTCGCAAAACCCCCTTTAAGGCCAATAGCCACAAGTTTAGTTTCTATGTTTTCTTCTATGTGTTTTATTGTTTCAGGTCTTATATTCAAATCTTTAATCCATTTCGAGCTAATTTTTGTGTATGGCGTCAGATAGCAGTCTAATTTCATTCTTTTGCCTGTGGCTCTTCAGATTCCCAGCACTATTTATTGAAGAGACTTTCCTTTTTCCATTGTATGTTTTTGGCTCCTCTGTTGAAAATTAGTTACCCATATATGTGTGAGTTTATTTCTGGGCTCTCAATTCTTTTTAAAAATTAAAAAAAATACTTTTCCCCCATCCCTCCACCCCCTCCCCTTTGGCAACCATCAGGTTATTCTCTAATATCTTTGTATTTATTCTCTATATCTATGGGCTCTCAATTCTATTCCATTAGTTTGTATTTCTGTTTTTCTGCCAATACCATACTGTTTTAATAACTATTGTTTTGCAGTGTAGTTTGAAGTCAGGGAGTGTAATACCTCTGGCTTTGTTCTTCCCACCCTGCCCCCAGGATTGTTTGGCTGTTTGAAATCTTTTATAGTCCATACAAATTTGAGGGTTTTTTATTGTTGTTGTTCTATTTCTTTGAAAAACTCCATTGGGATTTTGATAGTGATTGCATTAAATCTGTATATTGCTTTAGGTAATATGACCATTTTAACAATGTTAATTCTTCCAATCCATAAACATGAAATATCTTTCAATTTCTTTGTCTTTTTCAATTTCTTTCAATAATGTCAACAATGTAGTTTTCAGTATACAAGTTCCTCACCTTCTTTGTTAAGTTTATTCCTATTTTATCCATTATGTTGCGATCGTAAGTGGGATTGTTTTCTTCATTTCTCTTTCTGATGTTTCATTGTTGGTATACAGGAATGCAATGGATTTTTGTATATTGATCTTGTATTCTGCAACTTTACTGTATGTTTATTGTTCGTTATAGTTTTTTGGTGGAGTCTTTACAGTTTTCTATATATAGAATTGTGTCATCTGCAAGTAGCAACAGTTTTACTTCATTCACAATTTGGATGCTTTTTATTTCTTTTTCTTGTCTAATTTTTCTGGGTAGGACTTCCAGTTACTATGTTGAATAACAGTGGTGAGAGTGGGCATTCTTGTCTTGTTCCTGATCTTAGAGGAAAAGCTTTCAGTTTTTCACCATTGAGTATATGATGTTAGCTGAGGGTTTGCCACATATGTCATTTATTATGTTAAGTTACTTAACTTCCATACTCATTTTATTGAGTGTTTTTATCATAAATGGATTTTGTATCTTGTCAAATGCTTTTTCTGCATCTATTGATATTACCTTATAATTTTTACCTTCTATTTTGTTAATGTGCCATATCACATGGATTGACTTGTGGATGTTGAACCATCCTTGTATCATAAAATGAACCCCACTTAATCATGATGTATGATCCTTTTAACATATTGTTGTACTGGATTTGCTAGTATTTTATTTAGGATTTTTGCATCTATGTTCATCAGAGATATTGGCCTACAATTTGTGTGTGTGTTTGTGTTGTCTTTACCTGGTTTTGATATCAGGGTAAATTTGGCCTCATAAAATGAGTTAAGAAGTATTCCTTCCTCTTCAGTTTTTTTGGAATAGGTTGAAAGGGATTGGTATTGTCTTCTTTGACTATTTGGTAGAATTCACCACTGAAATCTCTATTTCTGGACTTTTGTTTTTTGAGAGATTTTTAATTATTGTTTCAATTTCCTTACTAGTGATTGGTCTATTTAGGTTTTCTAATTCTTCATGGTTTAGTCTAGGTAGATTGTATATATCTAAGAATTTGTCCATTTCTTCTAGGTTATCAAATCTGGTGGTGTATGGCCTTATAATATTCTTGTACAATCCTATGTATTTCTGTGGTATCTGCTGTAACTTCTCCTCTTTCATTTCTTATTTATGTGTCTTTGCTCTTTTTCTTTAGTGAGTCTAGCCAGAGATTTGTCAATTTTGTTTTTCTTTTCAAAGAACCAGCTCTTTGTTTCATTTTTTCTATTGTCTTTTTGTTCTTTCATTTATTTCTACTTTGATTTTTATTATTTTCTTACTTCTGCTAACTTTGAGGGGTTTTTTTTGTTCTTCTTTTCTAGTTCTTGTAGGTGCGATGTTAGATAGTTTGAGATTTTTCTTGATTCTTGAGGTAGGCCTTAATGCTATAAACTTACCTCTTACTACTGTTTTTGCTACACCCCAAAAATGTTGGTATATCATATTTTCATATTCATTTGCCTTTATGTATTTTTAGGTCTTTTATTTCTTCTTTGACCCAATAGTTTTTCATTAGCATGTTGTTTAATCTTCACATATTCGAGGCATTCGACTTTCTTCTTAATTTCCAGTTTCATAACAATGTGGTCAGAAAATGTTTGGTATGATTTCAATCTTCTTAAATTTATAAAGACTAGTTTTGTGCCCAACATATGGTTTATCATTGAGAATGTTCCATGTGCACTTGAGAAGAATGTGTATTCTATAGTTTTGAGATTGAAAGCTCTATCAATATCAATTAAGTCCATTTTATCTAATGTGTCATTTAAGGCCAATATTTAATTGACTTTCTGTCTGGATAATCTATCCATTGCTGTCAATGGGGTATTCAGGTCTCCTACTATATTTATATTTTTGTCTTTTTCTCTCTTTACTTCTGTTAGTAATTACTTTATATATTTTAGTGCTCTCAGTTTGAGTGCATATATATTGATAACTGCTATGTCAGCTTGATGAGTTGTCCTCTTTATTATTATGAAATGTCCATCTTTGTCTCTTGTTACCTTTTTTATCTTGAAATCAATTTTGTCTGATATAATTACTACTATGCCTACTTTTCTCTGGATGTCATTTGCTTGAGGTATCATCTTCCGCTCCTTCACCTAGAGCCTATGTTTGTCTTTGGAGCCGAGATTAATCTCCTGCAGGCAATATATAGTTTGGTTTTGTTTTTTAATCCACCCCACTACTCTGTGCATTCCGATTGGTGAGTTCAGTACATTTGCATTTAGGGTGATTATTGACATATGGGGACTTAATACAGCCATTTTACCTTTTGTTTCCTGGTCGCTCTATATCTCCATTGTTTTTTTCCCTTGTGATCTGTCTGCTATTTTGGTTTGGGGTTTTTCTATTATTTTTCCTTTGTTTACTCTTTTATTTTTTTATTTTTATTTTTTAGGTGAGGCAACCCTTGGTTGACCTCACAGATTGCAAGGACCTTGTCAGCTTACAATCCCTTATTTATTTATTTGTTTATTTATGTTTGTTTGTTTGTTTGTTTTTACTCCTACAGCACCTGGTCTTGCTGGGTGGTCTCCCATCCAAGTACTAACCAGGCCTGGCCCTGCTTAGCTTCCAAGATCAGACAGGATTGGGCTTGTTCAGGGTAGCATGGCCGTAGACTTCTAAGTTTCTAACTTAAAGCTTGCTAATTCTTTCTTCCATCTGGTCTGGTCTATTTTCATTACTTTCTAGTGGAGTCATCTCCTTTATTGAGTTCTTCAGCTTCAGAGTTTCTTTTTGGTTCTTTTTTATAGTTTCAATCTTTTTGGTAAGGTACTCCTTTTATTTGATTTTATTCTTGAGCTTATTGAACTGCTTTTCTTTATTTTCCTGTATTTCATTGAGTTTCTTCATAATTGCAATCTTGAATTCTCTGTCATTTAAATCACCATCTTCCATGACTTGGAGTTTGGTTTCTGGAAACTTTTTATTTCCTTTTTGTGCTCCCAAGTTACTTTGGTTGTTTATGGTATTTGATGGATTATTTTTCTGACTGCATATTTTAGGTAATGAACTCTTTTCTTGTTTAGATACTGTTTTGTTCTCAACAATTCAGCAGGTTGATAGTTAGGGTACTTTCTTTTTGCTATGCTGCTTGGGACATCTCAGTTTCCTTTATCAGGCTCTGCTGAGGAGTGTGGGCATGAGATGTAAGTTTGCAACCTCACGGCTCTGTATCCCCTTCCAGTATGCTTATCAGCACCACTGTGTTATTTTAAACTTTCTAGCCACCTCTACCTGGCTCTGCCACCATGGGGAGAGGGCAAAGGAAATTTTTCTGGAGAGAAATTGTTTCTGCCCCTCTTACATGGCAGGCCACAGTGTGAGGGCTGTAGCCTGACTTTTCCTCTGCTGTCACTGTCACTGTGGGTGCTGAACTGTATCAGCAGCTACCATCCCTACTCGTTCCACTTCCCCTACTCACTCCACTTCCCCTACTCATTCCAATACACCAACCTTTAGATATTCTGATACATGGACCTTTCAGGTGTGTTTGTGTATTGAGCAAGGGATCCTTTATTGAATTATAGTTGTCTGACTTGTAAGTTTAAGTGGAGAAACAATGAAGTCACTTACTCAGCCATGATGCTGACATCACCCAGGCCACTTCTATTTTCTAACTTAGAAAATATTATTTCTAACTAAGTAAAATGTGAGCAAACCAACCTAGAATTATATTAAAAGACTAATTCATAAAGGCCAAGTAGGGTTCATCCCAAACATTCAATGATGCAAAATTAGAAAAAATTCAGGACATTGACATGTGAAGGAAAAAAACATAGGATCATTTCAGTAGGTACCCAAGCATATGAATCTCTTTCCTATGTCTACAGAATCCTTCAACTTATGAATCTTTGGAGAAGAACAATTTGGCTCCTATTACAGAAGCTGAAAATAGCAGACATTTGCTTACCTGGATTCCTTTGCAGCTGGGTCATAGGCACAGGACCAATCAGACGCACACCTAGACTTTGAATCAGGTGCTAGTATCACAAAGGAGTGGGGGTGGTGCAGCATTCTCACTCTGCAGTAGGGAGTTTGCAATAATACTGAGTTCCTGGCTCAGCAGCTGGAGTGGTACAAGCTTCAGTGACCTGCTCTTACAGCAGAGTTTAGCTCACCAGACAGGTTCTGCAGCTTGGTTTTGGGCACTAGTCCTAGCTATGTAGTTCTAAGTCTGGTTGTCTAGCCATCACTTACAAGTCTGTGAAGTAACCAATGTGTTTTTAATAAATTCCTTTTCAGCCTATATTAGCCAGAACACTTTCTGTTTCTTACAACTAAAAACCCTGATACCAATGCAGCAAAATATTAACAGCTTCAGTGCCTTTATTCCATATCATGGCCTCTCTCCATACAACTTTCCACCTTATTTCCTGCTACTTGCTGCCTCACTTTTTCCACCTTTTCAATTACTTTTGCAGCTGGAAAATTATATAAATGGCAAGTCTACGGATTAATTGCATCTGACTCAAGTGTCCACCCTTGTCCAGTCACCAGTAGTGAGCAGATAGAGCCAGGCAGCTTATGTGGTTGCATGGTGCCCTTTCTGGGGGTCAGTAGGAGGCAGATTTTCATCACTAGAAGGGACAGTGGACCAACAGATGTGGTGGCTGAATCTCTGAAACAAGCACCTAACCTGGTGTTAGGAAATCCTAAAAGGCTTTCTAGAGAAGGAAATTCTGTACTGGAAATTTCTAAATAAGTAAGAGTTATGCAGAAGGGGATAAGGGATAAGAAGAGAGTCCAGGCACAAGAAAGAATGATCTAGAGTGAAGGGTGGAGTGTTAAGAGATGGGGCTGGACAGGTAGGCAAAGGTCAGATCACACAGGACTCTAAAGGCCATATTAGGATCTTAGACTTCCTCCTGAGGGCTATAAAGAGGCACTGATGCATTTCAAGCAGTAGAAAAATTTACTTATTTATTATTATTATTACTTTTTTAAATGCTTACAGCACCTGATCTTCCTAGGTGGTCTCCCATCCAAGTACTAACCGGGCCCCACCCTGCATAGCTTCTGAGATCAGAAGAGATCAGGCACATTCAGGGTGGCATGGCCATAGACTCAAGCAGTAGAAGAATTTAAGCAAATCTGAAGTTCTGAAAGACCACTCCAATGGGAAGAAAGGAAGTCAGAAAGCTGGGAAACAAGACGAGAAGTAGTAGAGTGAAGCAGTAGAGAGAAGGTGGCAGCCTGGACTAGGAATGGTGGTAGTGGGAATGGAAAGGAGTGCATATGAGAGAGATTAGGAGGTAAAATCAGTGGGAATTGGTGACAGGTTTGATGTGGGGATTAGGGAAGGGAGGAGTTAAGGATATCTGTCAGGGATTTTGTTTGTATTGACTGAATGGCTAGATTAATGACTAGATGATGGTATCATTCACCAGGTTGTTGGGCAACACAGGAGAGTAAGTAAGCTACTTGGAAGAGAGACAATGAGCTCAGTTATGAACATATTTTAGTGCTTTTGGGACATCCAAAAGTCAGTGAAGCACATGTGTTTGGGTCTCAGGAAGGGTCAGAGCTAAAGATTTGAGTCAATAGAGTATGGATGATGATTGAAAACAAGAAAATAGATGAAGATAATCTCAGGTGTTTATGTAGCATAAGAAAAGAAGAAGGCCAAAGAACCACAATCTGGGGGCAGGTTAATTTTCATGAAGGGTAGAGGAAGAGGAATCCACAAAGAAAATTGAGAAGGGCCAGCCAGAGATGTAAGAGGAAAACCAGGAAAATTAGTGTCATGAGTCCCAAGGTGGGTGTGGCCACATGTGAGCAGGCTGCAGAAAACAAGATCATAATAGAAAAGTGTCCAGTGGACGTAGAGGGGTGGGAGGCACTGGTAACCTTGGCAAGAATTGAACCAATGGAGGGTTGTGGGTAAGAAACCAGCCTAAAGTCAGGTGAGAAGGCAGAGGGAGGTGAGGGTTAAAATTAGGCAACTCTAAGAATGTCACTGTGAAGGGGAAGTGAGAATGACAGCTGGAAGATTCCTAAAAGCTGGATGAGGCTGGTGGTTGTAGGAGTCCACTCCCAATTTCCCTAGTATAGAAAGAAAGTGGGAGAAAGTAGAGCCCAAAGGAGGCCTTGGGGGAAAGTTGTGGAAAGGGATGATAAGGGCCAGTGTCCGGGAGGGAGACTGTTCACTGGGTCACAGGAATCCCTATCAGGGTGCCATTTCCTCCCCATCCCCATCCCCTTCCTGCCTCTGACCAGGCCCTCCGTGGAGTTGGAAGAAAGAAGGACCGAGTCACACCCTGGAAGAAGTTCTGTGCCCTCGGAGGTTTTTCTGCCTACCCGTAAGCTGGGGTTGGGGTTAGGGGAAGAAGGGTTCTGAAGGAGGGATAAGAGCTAAGGACCTTGAGCTAGCAGTTTAGGCTTTGGGGGGCAAGGGTAGGAGAGGGGAGTGGAGAGGATGGGAGGTGGGGGAGCCGAGTTTCTGGAAAAGATCCTGGAGGCTTCAGTGAGGGCTAGAGCCAGGGGGAATGTGCTGGGGGCCAGTTGGGAATCCACTCAAGCTCCCCTTGCCCACAGGTCCCCATGCCTCTCCTCCTCTTGCTGCTCCTCCTGCCAGGCCCTTCACACCTCCAGTCCACCTGTGAGGTCACCAAAGTGGCCAGCCAGGTGGAAGTGAACTGTGATAATCTGGGACTGAAGGCGCTGCCTCCAGACTTACCAGCAGACACAAACATCCTCCGCCTGAGTAAGAACTCCTTGGGCACTTTTTCCACAGCGCCCCTGGTGCGTCTGACTCACCTCATTCAGCTGCACCTGGGTGACAGCAAGCTGACCAACCTGCAGGCTGATGGGAAGCTGCCATTGCTGGAGACCCTGGAAATGCCTCATAATAATTTGAAAAGCCTGCCCTTGCTAGGACAGGCATTGCCAGCACTCGTTACCCTGGATGTCTCCTTCAACAAGCTGGACTCATTGTCTCCTAATGCCCTGGATGGCCTGAGCCAACTCCATGAGCTCTACCTGTGTGGCAATAAGCTGAAGACTCTGCCTCGCCAGCTCCTGGCACCAACAACCCGACTGAGGAAGCTTAATCTGGCTGACAATAAGTTGGAGGACCTTCCCCTTGGGTTCCTGGATGGGTTGGAGGAGCTAGACACCGTCTACCTCCAAGGGAACTGGCTGAAAACAATACCAAAGGGCTTCTTTGGGGACCTCCTCCTGCCTTTTGTTTTTCTCCACAACAACCCCTGGTTCTGTGACTGCAACCTCCTCTATTTCAGTCACTGGCTGCAGGACAATGCCAACAATGTCTACATATGGAAGGAGGGTGTGGACGTCAAGGCCATGACCCCCAAAGTGGAGAGTGTTCAATGCGTCAATATACCCGACACATCCGTCTTTGCCTACTCAGGGGAGGGCTGCTCCCCCCTCAGTCATGGGGATGACCCAGGCGACTATGATAATTACGAAGAAGAGAACCATAAGGGTGATACGGTGCCTGCTACAAGGGCTGTGGTCAGGTTCTCTACCAACACCAAAGCCCATACAACCCACTGGGCCTTACACTATGAAGAATTTTCTGTTTCTGTAGACAACCAAATGCCCTACTTGCCTCCAACCCAAGAGTCCACTAAGAAACAGACCACATCCCCAACCTCCACAGAATCTACATTCTACACGACTCAAAAACCCACTACTGAATCCACCACAACCCGGATCACCCCAGAACCCTCAACCCTGACCACTTCAGAACCCACAAACTGGACCATCTCAGAACCTAAAACCCCAAAACCCACAACCCTGACCACCTCAGAACCCATAACTCCAG